>NC_060210.1:154785909-155109318 GCF_021130785.1 Homalodisca vitripennis | reverse complement strand
TATGTTTCTTTTACTATAATATATCAACAAATAAGAATAACCTCTCTTACAATTTAGTATCTTATATTTTTATAATTATTTAACTCAATTAAACTAGCAGAGTATTCCATAAAAGGTTTAAAAAATACTTTTGGTTTGTTATTTTATTCACAAAACAATACATACAATTTTGAACTCAAATTTAGTTCATTATTTAAAACGCTCTAAACTTATTTTAAATGCAAATATGAATCATTGCTTGTTATTTAAATTTATAATAGCAGAATTTAAAGTTTCTAAGCCAAATGATTACATAACAAGAAAAGTACTACGTATAGATTTTTTTCTTTAAAGAGTGATCAAAAAGCAAAAGTAGACTCACTAAACCAAATATGGTAATGGTTACTATAAAACTTATAGATTTTTATTTTAAGATTTAAATTCAAAAGTATTCGTGAAGAGCCGAGGAGCATGAGAAATGTGAGCTGTACAGTTTGTTCCAACTGGAACAGTTTTATCGATCGTCCAGGCATTGTTGTGGCAGCTTAGCGCAACGTTTGCAGTATCGTTTTATCTTGTTGACTACATGACAGTACAATTCCTGTGATTGTTGTTGAACTTTCGTGTCCCATATTTACTCAAGTTTCCTCTTTATTACTAGCAATGAGCAAATGGTACGTGTTCATCGTAGTAAAACCATAATACGTCACAGTTTAACAAAAGTCCTAGTCTGAAAACAGTGAGTCCACTTTCAATGTAAAAAACACACAATATGTTTTTTTCTTAAAAACTATAGATAAGTTTTTCTGTAGACAGAACTCGATCGTCAGGTGAGCTAGGATTAGTATGAAAAGGGTAAACATAGTAAAAGATATTTTTTCTCAAATCATATTTTTCTTATTACGACACACCAACCTCGTCAGACAAGTAAATAAATGTTAAATTTGGCTGACGATAGATTTCATTCTTAGACCTAACGTGTATATTGAAAAACTAGACTATATTATTATACAATACAAACAGGCTGTCAGCTCCTGGACTGTTATGCGACTGTTCCAGTTCAACGTGATTAATAGAAGAGTCACGCGTAAGTATTTATTTAGTTTATAAATCTCTCACTCAAAATTTATAAAGTTTTAATGTCTAAGACAAGGCATTTTAAGTAAAATGCCATTTTTTGCAACTAAAAAAATGATCCCTTCACAGGACTTAGCGACTTTTGTAAATAATTTTGAGAATGGTTAATATTGTTCTATTGTTTTGTATTAAATATATTAAAGTAAAATACATGCTTTATCAAACGTGATTACTGGTTTGCACGAGCGAGGTGATTTAAGAACGACCAAAAAATAAAGAATATGAAAAATATTTGAGTGGATAATAAACAATAGAATACACCAATTTTCGTTGTAAAAAATTTCACATGATTGAAAAATTAAATATGAAGTAAATGTGCAATACTATCATCAAACTAATAGAATATTTATTTATGTTTGTTACCTATTTGTTATGACGATTACAGAAGCCACAGATGGGTTTTTAATTTACTTGTAGACGGGTTCCACAATTATGAATATAATATTTACTGCATCAAAATAACAAAGGTACGAATTAGTTCCAGATTCCACTCTTCTTCAACAATCTTTTCTTTTTTGTCTGAAGAACACTTGTCTTGTTTGGTTCAACTCTGAATATGTGTGAATACCCCTACACTGGTCTCTTAGGATGAATTAGTTCCAGATTCCACTCTTCTCTGTGTGGTCTGAAGAGCACCCACCTATCGACTACAACAAGCACTATAAGTACTGCTTTAAACATGTGTCAATATCACTAAGCTGGGTCCTTTAGCTGGTTTAGATCCAGCTTCCACTCTTGTCGTTTAATATTCTCTGTGTCGGATGAAGGGCCGATATTGATCTAAACTAGCACTTCAAATTACTCCTTTAAACATTTTACATTGTTATTAAATTGGTGACTGAGGGTGGATTAGATCCAGCTTCTGCTATTCTCGTGGATTATTATGTGTACTTCATTATGTAACTAGTTCATTAATTAATACATATGTAGCCTTTTAATTATTACTATAATTTAGAATACAATGTATTATAAGTGATGATGGCTGGATATATACATATATATTCATCACAAAAACGGCCTCCTACTTTTCATGCAATAAATACAACATTAAAAGACAGTCTATTTTTCTAAGAAGGCTTTCTCCATATAAATAAAAGATCACTCCAAGAGTAACACTAAAACAAACAATATCGCTGGTAATGTGACATTGTGCAGAAATTGTTTTCCGTCTACATACATAGTACAGTACATAGTGCTAATTGGAAATACTGTTGCATTAACATTCATTTTATTTTAGTATAGCTTTGAGCTTCTCGTTAATTGAGCCATTGGTGTCAAATTCGTGATACACATTAATTTAGTATATCATGTTATTTCATTACTGAAACAAATTGTTCTTGTTTAACGATGATGATGTTCTTCCACATTAATGTTACTTGTCCTTAATGTGGTATAAGTTGCTGTTATGAGGATTAATTTGCATAGTCTAAACCCTCCATAAACCGTGTAAATTATTTAATTTAATATATTTTATCAGCATTAAACCAATTAAATAGCCACACCACGTTTTGTAACAGGATTCGCCGAGTTTGGATGCAGAATTTCAGATAAATAGGTCATTTCATTTTCGAAATGTCCCGCGGACAGATAGACAGAAAGACAATCACACAAAATAAGTTAACACGCTTCATAGAACTCATTATTGTAGCAATATTTTGAAGTTTAATGCAAACATATAAAGCCTAATTTTAAATATTTCTTGAAACATGATACATTCAGATTTTTGTTCATTAAATGGGTTTTCATAATAATTTTTGAATAATAAAAGTCTATACTAAATTACTATAAAATGTTTTATGTGTTAGGATAGTTAGGTTACATGTGTTGATATATCACATATTTGAATCTCTTGTATCTCTCATGGGTTTATTGAGTTTGTTTATAAATTGATTTATTCTGCTATTTTCTCGTTACCATCATAGTTAACCAAAACAAGAAATGCAAAAATAGTTGATAACGCTTAGGCAAATCCCATGGAGCGCCATCTAAGATCATCGAACCCAGTGTTCTCTGTATGTAAAAGAAGCTTAATGCAAATTTCATCTACAGGTCAGTTCATGTTCGAGATATCGTGCGGAACAACAGAGAGGCACACAAAAGTGAAAATGTTCCAGCCCCTCGAGTGACAGGCTTCGTTCGCTAAACCTCAGCCAATAACATTACGTATAGCAAGCGAAGTGTATTTTTGAGCAAGTGAAGAAAGGGTGTTATAAGAGAAAAATTAATTAATTTGCTATTACGAAGAGATAAACGCAAAACACTGGAAGAATGATTTCAAATGTATTTTCCGAGAAGTTTATACATTATAACAGTTCAAATGATGTACCGTGCTGTATTTATTCTTGAAACTGATAACTCTTCCAGCAAATGGTTTAATGCGTAGGTCTTCAGAAGTAGCATAATAATCAATATTTTTGACTTAATTTTAATTATTTTGTAAACAATCATAGCAAAATATTTTAACTGACTAGATATTGAATGGTTGCATTATGCCAAGTGAAAATAATAATTATAGGCTTTTCTGTGTTTTATCCCCGAGCTCGGCCAACCAATGTAGTATCCAGTTACAAATTTTAATGTATTTTATATTTGTCAATATGTGTGTTTGTTTTCTCAATTTATTTTAACTTCATTACCGAACCTGCATAGAAGATCAAATCATTGATATCTTTATAGCACTTGACTGATGATGATGTTTCGACTTCAAAATCAGTCTTGGGTATAAAAACAGAAAAGAAAACAACGATTTTTAAGGCACGACACCTCCATAGATCCATAGAATAATAAAAAATACAATAAAAAGTAGTTGAAAATTCTCAAAATTCAGTAAATTATATTTGTTTGCTCTAAAATCTTATTTATTCAGAGAATGTTGTTGTGGTATATAAACTTAGATCAAACAAAAATTTATTTTCACTTCCAAATGGCTATTAGACATAGTTGAAGTGAAAAATGTCCTACAGTGACACATTTTCATCTGTTTCAATAAGACCTTTAAGTCCGAAATTTAAAATATTATTAAAGATGCTGAGGTTGGGTTATTGGTTCGAGGGGTTATTGTATAGGCGTATGTCTCTCAATAAACGATAAGGAAAAATCTATTTATTAAAATAAAATTGCTAAGCAACGGGCCAGATAATGTGTTTTTATATATGAGTATAAAACATTGCCTGAAGAGTGTAGTAATGTCACATTTACGGCTTGTAATACAATATTAGATTTTGAGGTAATACAGTATACGCTCGATTGTGTTTTTAAAATAATAGCAATAGATAGCTTAGATAGCTCTTTAAGATCCCCTTAAAACAGGATAAATAAAGAAAAAATACTTCGGTAATTCATAAAGGAATTGTAGAAATTTTCACATGGTAATCTTTTCGTATTTCACTATATCTTTATCTAAGTACTTTGAATAGTAAAACGCACACGCACACAAACAAACAAATAGAGAGATAGTGGTGGAGTATAGTTTAAATTTTAGTTTGTTATTCCACTTAGAACGTGAAAGCATAAAGCAAGCTTTAAAATAACAACACGTCTTAATTAAAATTGTTTACAATCAATTTTGAATATATAGATTATCCAGATAGTAAAGTTTGAATTTTTAGGGGAATACGCTATTAACAGTAAATTTAAGCAAATATTAAGTATTTAATGCTTGATCAGTAGTGTAATACATATATAAAAGACAAAATTACTATGTTAATTTCACTACAAATTTAAAGAAAAGCTGTTTATAAAGGTATTCTTTTTTTTAAGAGTAGGCTTTTTTACCAACGTATGCATTTATTGATCGGAGCAACACACTAAACTATACTACCATAGGCCACCAGAAAAAATTTTAGACTGGAAAAAATGGACGAAAGTAGACACTTGTGACTGATGTAGATTTTCCAGATGTATATATATACATCTGGAAAATCTACATCAGTCACAAGTGTCTACTTTCGTCCATTTTTTCCAGTCTAAAATTTTTTATATATATACTTGCTCAGTCCAAAAAGCCAAATTCAACCATGGTGTCGGAAATATAATTTATTCAAGGTATAAGTGCTCATACATATGCAAAGTCTAAAATTAAAATCATACACAACGTCATTTGAAGCACTTAACCACAAACCCTTTATAATATATATAACTAAAATATGCCTACTTACGTTTAAAAATAACATTAAATTATATTAATTTATAATTTATTACATCATAAATGCTTTAACTGATAAGCTATGGACTTCGACTTAAGGAGTCCTCCACACTGACCATGAATATTTGAATTGTTTCAGAAATTGTTGCATCTTCCAAGTAAACAATAGTAGAGTATTGGAAAGCAATTTGAGTTATTTCACAGGTAACTTTTTTTAACTTCAGAGTCAAAAACGAATACCTGTCAGTGACGATCACTTATCTCAAGAGAGTTAATAATATTCAAACACGTGACATATCAACACATGAAGCCAACCCCAACATAGAAAACACAATTTTATAACGACTTGGTGTGTATGCTGCTATTATTTCAACATTAATACGAACAACATTCCTAATTAAATTAACAAAAATGTGTATGTATCATTTGGCACGATATGTTGAGAGAGATTTTATCTGCAGACATTATTACATTTTGCTGAAATATCACTTATACAATTTAAAAGAGTGAGTTCTATGATAGGCAGGGTCAACATCGGCATTTGGCTGAGTATCATTAAAGCCTATCAGTCAGTGTAGGCTGATACAATTTCTCTTGTCTGCTGAAATTAAGGTAAAACTTTCTTTTCTGTCTTCATGCCTATTTATCTACGTGGTATCTCGAGAATTAAAAGAGTTGTAAACTAGAATTTTTGAATGCAACCGCAGCGAATTCTGTACGCCAAACTTTGTGTGGTGTGCCCCTACCTTGTTATATTAATTAAAGCTGTTGTTAAAGTATAATTTAGTAAAAAGTACCTCTAATTTAATCACGTGACCGTATAGGAAACATGATCTTTGATGTACAGGAAAGAATTTATGTGGTTATCAATTTACATTACATTTTACATGGTTCCTCTCAATCCATTACTATCCTGATTGAAGTTTGTTAGTATTTTATGAACAACTCATATTAACTCACGTCTGCCTGTTCAGCATTTCTGTAATGAAAACTAAAACCAGTTAAATTAACCATACTAAAGGGGTCTTGTATAAATACCGGTAGGATAATGTAGGTTAATACATCCTCAACCAGACATTGCCTTTAGATAGAATCCTCTATTCAAGTACACAGAAATATACATGCTACTCATCCAATTATCGTTGCGGTTTGCTAGTACACATTTCATTTTTCAAATACGTCCTGCGTTAAAAATATTTAACAGTTTTTCCACTGAAAAACGCTTATTGAGAATTAAAATATTCTTAAAGTTAGCAAATTAGTATAACTAGATAAAGGCTGAAAAGAAGAAAGTTTTGGTTACGGTTATGAAACTGATGTTGCTGTCAAGGACTTTATAATTGAATCACCGTACTCTGTTTTAAGAAACTTCTGTCTTTAATGGGAGGATTTCGTAGAATTGTGACACCTATTGTACAAAGATGCCAATCGGAGAAGTTTAGCTGTTGATTTGTTATACAATACAATATATTTTATATATAAACTATGATTTTTCAAGTTTTTAACAAACATGAACTTCTACAGTGAAAAGAGTTAAACTCAGTATATGAAACGTATCCTGCAATAGTCTGGAAGTACGGCTGAAAGCAGTTTAAATAAATGAGCACATTTAAGCCTTCACCTTGTATTATTGTATATTTGTAGCGACCAAGGATGTAAGTAGTAGAATAGTGACGGGTAAAAAACTTTTAATTTTGCCTAATATACTTGTAGTTTATTTTAAGTAATTTATGAAATTATTTTTATAACGAATCGTGTAAAAGTTTTTACAACTTAGGTTTGGATTTGTTTGGAAACACCAATAATTTTAATTAAATTTTTAGATCTTATTTATATTTTAAGAAATTATTTTATACTTTTGTTAGTTTTAGAGCAAAATTTGTTGTTTGCTTATAATTTTTACGAGTAAATATTTTAATCATATTATGTTATTAAATCAACTCATATATAAACTTATAATAACTTATAAACTAATTGTCATATATATTATATATATTCTTGGAAAAGGAAGTAAAGAAATCTACGTTTTCCAACGCCCATTGTCCTTATGATAATTCCGATTGACAAGCATTAGAATTAACTTTAATGTAAGAACCATAAGAACAATGTGAATTACATACTTTTCAAAAATACTCACATAATTTTTGTTTACTGTAAGTAAGTGTGTGTTATATATATATATATATATATAACATATGTTTTATATATATATATATATATATATATATATATATATATATACAGTATATATATCTTATTCCTTGATAAGACCTTTCGAGGATTACATAACGCAATATCTTATATAGTTCTACAATTAAAGTTTCTTACTGACAGTACACAACTTGAAAGAAAAACAGAATTTCAGGCAAAACGTTTTTAGCATATCTTGACTAATATTATGCAAAAGTGAATTTGTTTGTTACCCTTTCACGCGTAAAGTATTCAACTATTTGTACTGAAATTTTACACGGACATTGTTAGGGTTTCTGGTTTAAATATAGGCCTACTTCTATTTCGAAAATCCCCTAGGGCTAAGTCCCACTGATCTGTAAAATGGTCTAAATTCCCACCTTGTTGCATCACAGCAAAAATATAAAGAGCCTGTTAAATGTAATCAACTGTTCTGTGTAAACATTGTTTTATAACAACCCAACGATATTTTTAACAAATTTAACCACTATTTTTTATTTGTTTACATATATAGTCTTGAAAACTAAAGTTTAATAGTAACAACACTTCTTGTATAAACCTTTTCAGCAACCAATGTTAATCACAGAACAAGATAATATCCATGTATAAAAATGTAAGGTTTTTAATAAAAGTATAATATTATATTAATTGTATGATTTAGCAAATAATAAGTATGCAGTGCTTGGTAAGCTTTGTTATACTGATATTAAATGCAAATTTACCACATAACTGTCACTATAAATTTGAAAATTGTTATAATACCCATCATGATTTTCTTTTGGCAGAATTAGGGTTTTCAGACCTGTGTGTGTTTGTGTATATCGAACAAAAAAGGCAAAAGGAACCATGATACAAACAAGTACTAAGACTGGAGTAAATTACAATGGCCATAAATATACACTTTTTGACATATTTTCTTGATTGTAGAAAGAAGATTAACTTAATATTGGCATCGGGAATATAATTAAGTTGAACCAGAAGTACTCATATACGTGCAAAGCCTACGCAAAGCAACTGCTAGCAACTTATAAGTGTGTTTCAAAATTGAACCATATAATGTGCAGTATTTATTTGTAAGTATAATTTCAGTGGAGTCGAGAATTTTAAATTTTGTTGAGAAGGACCACTTTGTCCACCGCACGGTTTCTAGTGTACTACTGAACCTTGTGATACACGGGACACTGTGTTACCGTTCTGTGAGCACAGAGGTGGGATAGAGTTTCGTGGACTTCAAACACTTTAATTCCAACACCGACAAACTCATTACAACAAACAGATCTGTCGGTCCACGTGGACTATGTAAAACGTCATTCATTCGATAAAACAGTGTAGACTTTTTTTAATTTTGGATATATTCTATTACTCTAGTTATTTTTAACCAACCAAAAAGAACTGAATTTATATATACAGGGTTTCTTTAATTACTCTATCAAACCTCGCCATTTGATTTGTCAGGTGAAAATGAGGAAGAAACATCACAGAAAGCACTCCTATTTTGCTATCTTGCTTAGTTTACTTGTGTTGTGCGTTGCCTGTCCGTTGTGTTTTTGTTGAATAAAAATAGAAAGTTCTGACTTATAAAATTAAAATGTTGAGTCTATTTAAGGTATGCTTAAAAACGGTTTAGAAAAGAATTAAAAGGACGCAATACAACATTTTCAAACTACATCAACTCAAGAATGGGTGATATTTAGAGTGAAATATGGGATAGTTGTAGTTGAACACTTTGATCCCAATTTGTTTCGCGGCGAAAAGTAATAACCGAGTACATGTTTTACTGAGCATTATTCTTCAATTATAATACTTTAATTGAATTATTAATAATGTTTAACTGCTGGCTAATAATCAGATATGAATTACATTTAAAAGCTGAAAATACCTGATCATATAATAAAAGAACTCAGCCAATTCTTATTGTTTGCTTTTGTATCCATTAAAGGGTGTTCACACATCATAGAATTTACACCTAACTTTCAATACTTTCCTGACTATAGCTTTTTACTGTCCCAGTTGTTATGGGTTGTATTACAGACCAAAGACAGGAATAAATCTGACCTAGTTCCTGCCAAGTATTTAAACAAAGAGCGTTTGTAGACTATACATTAATGAGACAACAGTTCAGTAATTACGGAAATCAATACTATCTGATGCCAAACAAAGCGTGTATATACGCTTACTTCGATAACAGTTAATCACTATCCTAGCTGTATTTATTTTATCAGATCAACTTTTTCTGACTACTTTGTGACCAATATACGAAATTGGAGCTATTGTTTCGTTCGTTCCAAAATAACGTGCATCTTCACTATGTATTGCTCAAATAGTCTATCGAATGGTATATCAATTATGAAGTCAAGCTATTTAACAGTTTGTCTATTATTGGGCTAATATTCATAAACGAGGATTTATCTGCTTAGGTTAAAACTTTATTCTGTCATCATTTACTAGTAAGGTTTAATCTTTTACTAATAAGAAGATCTACATTAAAATATATAAATAGATATTTTTAGTGAATTAAACGCATACTGTATACTGAGCAAAAACGTGTTTAGAATTTACATGACATATTTTTAGTCATTTAAAAGTTTCAAATCTCGTTTAAAGGAAGCAGCAAGTTCCAAATTACATATACTACTTTTTTCTATTATTAATTTTCCTTACTTTAATTATATACTGTAGACAATTTAACTCTTTTGTGTCATTAATGAAATCGATTAAAATATAAGTGTTAAATAAATAAAATAGGTGTCAAAATGAATGTATTGAAATTTAAAAAAAGTACGAGATGAGCCTGCTGCTCAGAAAACGAATGAACATTTTATCAGTCGCCATGTTATTTAGTTGTGGTTTAACCCTTACCTTACCTTAAAATATTAAAACACTTATTAATTTTAAAGTAGATAGGTAGAGTCTATAAATAATCATGACAATCTCTATGTGGCTCAAAGCAAAAACCCTTTTAATAATGTAATATGTGTGAAGTGAATGTGTGTGTATAATATTACGTATTTATTTTTTTTAGAATCTCAATAACAAAATAACAGCGGTCTTAGGGTGAATTAATAGGTTATATGTCCATACATTGTTATTGCTGTTTGTTTGATATGAAATACAAAATAGAAAACAGATTGTTGTTATAAACAAAGCACAATACTCTTATCTCTAAGCAGGTATTGAAAACGAGATGGGGTTGTGTGGTTAAAGGGGTGTCTTATTTATTCTCCAGTGTTCGCAAATCCAATTTAGAGGTGGAGCCGAAACCAATAGGAATTGTTGTGCTGCGTTTCTCCAAGGCTTTCTGTTTAACTATAACTACATCAGATGTGGAAGTTTAAAATTGTTAATATTGATGCAGATTACAATACTTATCAAAATGATACGTTGCGTGTTTAAGCACCGAAGAAGTGAAATTTACAATTTTTACGGACTGTAGAAATATCAAGTCAAGTCAGATTCAGCAATATTAACTGGCAATGGTTAGGTACAATATAGTAAAATATTCAAAATCAAATAACCATAGATGAAATAAGTCCATGCCCAAATAATTATAATAGTTACCAATAGTATATATCTGGATAAAATAACCTTTTACAAGTGATTACATCTAGAAACTCTTTATGGATACAAATCTACTTGATCAAATTTCAACTAATCTTTCTGCTGTTTCTTGAAAAGCATCACTACCAGCCGATACTCTAATTTGTGTTAACCATTCACTTCTGTGGTTGGATAATCGAATCGTTTAGTAATAACATAACTAATTCAGTCAATAAAATTCTAAATCTCTAAGCGCACTTATGAGACGAATTAAAGATTTGGAAATTCTTATCTAGAAATCCTCTACCAAAATAAATAGATACATATTAGCAATATTTTATTTATATAGTGTGGCTTATAAGCCATACAAACTAATTTAGAATGTGTGAGGACTATTTTCAAATTTGCAGAATAAAAAAAAAAACAAACATACTATATATATATATTTGTTTGTTTTTTTGTTTGTTTATATATATATATATATATATATGTATATGTATATATATTTGTTTGTTTTTTTTTATATTGGCTTAAAAAATTGTTTAAGCCACATATAAATAAATAACTTTACCACCTTTGATAATCACTGTAACTAATAAGAGATTAGGCCTCATAGTTGATCAACAGTCGCAGTAGCAGATTCAATTCGCATTATAGTAGGTTCTAGGAGTTCCTCAAAACATTCTGAATGTTTTCTGGAGGAAACCTACCGCATTATTTAAAACGAAGAAAAAAACGTTTTTTGGAGGGTTTTTATTTCCTTAAATGCAGGCTTAACGTACAGTCTTTACTGTACGTTAAGCCGACTTCACTTCTTCTTCGTTGAGTTTTAACGATTTTATACTTCACCTTAGTGTCAGACTGGACCTTGTTTATTTTGAAGCATCTGTGACTCCTAGAGCTAACAATAGCTTTCATCACTGACGTCAGGTTGAGATTACGGTCCCTGTACCCCGGACTACCAGTAAAAGAGTTGTCACATTTTGTAAACGGTATATTGTGGTTTGATCTATTCAATGTCTTTTAAGTGCCCAATTTTTAAGTTCGAATAAAATATGAAGTTACGAGCATGAACTTGTGGCACAAAAATAAAAGAGAAACAATGTGTAGAGTGTTGAAAAAACCAAATATACCTATTAATGTACTGTAATAATATTAATAAACAGTTGATACGATTTCTCATATAGTTCACTCAATAAACACATTATTGAATGAAACAGCATTATTAAACATATAAAATCTATTAAGTTGTTATAAATAATAATATTGTAAAGAGTGGTAATACTGCAGTAAATATTAAGTGAATACTACCAGTTAAAACACACAAAAATCACAGTTTGTGTTTTAATTTGTAATTAATATATTTATTTAAATTCATCACTTTGTAAAACTGTGTTTAGAAAATAGCTTTAGATTATTTTAATTCAGATTGCTATTAAATCCGGATATATTGTAGTTTAAAGTATACAATATTAATTTTTATGGGAAATTGATTAATTATTATTTTTGAATTTAATATTAATTAAAGAAATTTATGGCATATTACAATAAGATACAATATGAATAATACAAAGTAACTTTGTTGGGTAGAATTTGAGGCTTAGAGAATATGATATGAAATAATATATTTTAATATCGTGAAACGTGTTGGGATTTATGCTGTTAAAAGACGAAGTAAGCATATATTATTGTTTGAAAAGTATGTCATAAACTAAAGTTTATTGTTAGAATAGAAGGTGGTATTTATGAATAAAAAAGTATATTATACAAATTGATTTACTTTGTTCTGATATGTAAGAGTAAAGACAAATTATTAGTATAATAACTTAAATAATATTATTACAATAAAATATTATTTTCTCTCCATTTTTATTTGCTAATATTAAACTACCTCAAATATATTTGTATTGCTTGTATCACATATTTCGGAACATAAAACATGATCGCTAGGGATGGATTAAGTACAGTTATCAGAGTTCTCGTTAAATATTCTCTGTGTATTCAGCAGAGCCCATATTGATCGCAACTAGAACTTAAAGTACAGCTTTAATTTGATACCATTACCACTAAGTTCGTTTATTTAGATGGAATAATTTGACCCTGCATATTTTGCTAGATTTTCTCTTTGTTATTGAAAGCAATGATATTGAACACTACTAGTACTTTAAATAGCCTATAGTTTTACACAAGTATCAGAAACACTAAACTGGTCTCTATGAGTGGATTAGTTCAAACTTCCACTATACTTATGGCATATCTTCTGTGTGATCTGAAGAATAAATATTGATCGAAAGTAGCCCTAAAGGTAAAGCTCTGAATATGTGTGTGTAATACCCCTACACTGGTCTCTTAAGATGAATTAGTTCCAGCTTCCACACTTCTTCAAAATCTTCTCTTTGTTGTCTGAAGAGCACTTATTGATCGTACCTAGCACTAAAGGTACAGCTCTGAATATGTGTGAATACCCCTACACTGGTCTCTTAGGATGAATTAGTTCCAGCTTCCACTCTTCTTCAAAAATCTTCTCTTCGTTGTCTGAAGAGCACTTATTGATCGTTACCTAGCACTAAAGGTACAGCTCTGAATATGTGTGAATACCCCTACACTGGTCTCTTAAGATGAATTAGTTCCAACTTCCACACTTCTTCAAAATCTTCTCTTTGTTGTCTGAATAGCACTTATTGATCGTACCTAGCACTAAAGGTACAGCTCTGAATATGTGTGAATACCCCTACACTGGTCTCTTAGGATGAATTAGTTCCAGCTTCCACTCTTCTTAAAAAATCTTCTCTTCGTTGTCTGAAGAGCACTTATTGATCGTACCTAGCACTAAAGGTACAGCTCTGAATATGTGTGAATACCTCTACACTGGTCTCTTAGGATGAATTAGTTTCAGCTTCCACTCTTCTTCAACAATCTTCTTTTTGTTGACTGAAGAGCACTTATTGATCGTTACTAGCACTAAAGGTACAGCTCTGAATATGTGTGAATACCCCTACACTGGTCTCTTAGGATGAATTAGTTCCAGCTTCCACTCTTCTTCAGCAATATTCTCTTTGTTGTTTGAAGAGCACTTATTGATCGTTACTAGCACTAAAGGTACAGCTCTGAATATGTGTGAATACCCCTACACTGGTATCTTAAGATGAACTAGTTCCAGCTTCCACACTTCTTCAAAATCTTCTCTTTGTTGTCTGAAGAGCACATATTGATCGTTACTAGCACTAAAGGTACAGCTCTGAATATGTGTGAATACCCCTACACTGGTCTCTTAGGATGAATTAGTTCCAGCTTCCACTCTTCTTCAAAAATCTTCTCTTCGTTGTCTGAAGAGCACTTATTGATCGTTACTAGCACTAAAGGTACAGCTCTGAATATGTGTGAATACCCCTACACTGGTCTCTTAGGATGAATTAGTTTCAGCTTCCACTCTTCTTCAAAAATCTTCTCTGTGTTGTCTGAAGAGCACTTATTGATCGTTACTAGCACTAAAGGTACAACTCATGTGTGAATACCGCTACAATGGTCTCCTAGGATGAATTAGTTCTAGCTTCCACTCTTCTACAATAATCTTCTCTTTGTTGTCTGAAGAGCACTTATTGATTGTTACTAAAAGTACAGCTCTGAATATGTGTGAATACCCCTACACTGGTCTCTTAGGGTAAACTAGTTGCAGCTTCTACGCTTCTCGTAAACTATTCTCTGTGTAGTCTGAACTGCACTTATTGATTACAACTAGCAATATAATACTGCTTTAAACATGTGTCAATACCACTAAGCTGGGCCCTTCAGCTGGATTAGATCCAGCTTCCACTCTTCTCGTTGAATATTCTCTGTGTCGGATGAAGGGCCGATATTGATCTCAACTAGCACTTTAAAAGTACAGCTTTAAACATTTGACATTGTAATTAATATGGTCTCTGAAGGTGGGTTAGATCCAGCTTCTAGTATTCTCGTTGAATATTATGTGTACTTCATTATATCACTTGTTAATTAATTAACACATAATATGTAGCCTTTTAATTATTATTATTATAAAGTGATGGTGGCTGTATATATATATATATATATATATATATATATATATATATAAAATATATATAGAAAAATAGACTGTCTTTGAATGTTGTATTTATTGCATGAAAAGTAGGTATATATATATATATATATATATATAACAAAAACGGCCTCCTACTTTTCATGCAATAAATATAACATTCAAAGACAGTCTATTTTTCTAAGTAAACTTTCTCCATCAGAGTAACACTAAAACAAACAATATCGCTGGTAATGTGACGTTGTGCAGAAATTGTTTTCCGTCTACATACATAGTACAGTACATAGTGCTAATTGGAAATGCTGTTGCGTTACCATTAATTTTACTTTAGTATAGCTCTGAGCTTGTCGTTAATTGAACCATTGGTGTCAAATTTGTGATATGCATTTAGTATATCATGTTATTTCATTACTGAAACAAATTTTTTTTGTTTAACAATGATGATATTCTTCACATTAATTATACTTGTTCTTAATGTAATATAAGTTGCTGTTGTGAGGATGAGTTTGCATAGTCTAAACCCTCAATAAACCGTATCAATTATTTAATTTAATATATTTCAGCATTAAACCAATTAATTAGAAAATTAAGAGCCCATTAAAATATTTGATGGTTTTTAGGATCGATTTCAAAATGGTTATTATTCATTTTATAAAAAGTGAATGGGGCAAACTAGGGCAATATTTTAGTAGCACTTTAAGAGAACAATAAGGCGTATAAAAGATCCAGCTCTGTAGTTTGTATGATTTTAATTTTTTTTACAAAACCCCAGCCACGTTAACACTTAAATATTTATACTATTGAAACAATGCAAAAGCGCATACCCAAAACGTTTTTGAGAGAAGACTCCTAAAATTTGACACATAAACGTCGCCGTTGGCTGAGTTTGACTGTCGTCTTAGGCTGTAGAGACCGTTGTAGTACTATTTGTCTGAATGGAGTGAGACACAAGATGTTTAACAGAACGAGCTCCGACCCCATATCGTCATTCACTTTCCGTGAACTCAACTTTGTGCGAGATCCAAGAACCTTAACTTTCCAATATAAAAGTCACTTTCCTATATTACTATCTTTCCACCACATAACCTATCCTAAGTCATTTCAGTTCAGTCATCACCTCCAAGACTGTCACATTAAACGCGCAGGGCTATGAATTTTTTGTCGCATGTAACTTTACGTGTTGTTTATTTTCCGTTGAAATAAATTAAAAACTGCAGAATAAGAGTACTTCACTCAATTTCATAATTATGATTGAGTTAAACTGTGTTTTTTCTTACACATAAATAACTCAAATATAACGATGTCTTTCACCGGTACCTTGAGGTATGAATTATCAAAAAGTAAAATAAAATATTAGGTATTTAGTTGCCACTGTTGCCACTGCGAATTTTACAATGAAAAAATAAAACTATACATACAGTCAAACAAAGAGTCAAGAAAAACTTAACCTTTTTAGTGCGTAATTGATTCTTAATTAAGGAATGTTATACATCCCATTTTCTAAACTATGGAGTGCAGATAAAAATGTGAAACATATTTATTTATTAGGGAGGCAGAGTTGAGTCTTCAAAAGTCCTATCTCTTACTTTATTTCTATGTCCTTAGTCTTTACAATGCAGTTTCTTAAAAAAAAAACAAAAAACAATTAGTTTATTTTGCACCAGCTAACTTAAACATTAATGTTTAATCTTTGAAAACGGAAACGTTAATATCACATTATGTAAAAGAGTTATCATGGCTATGTAAAAACACTCATCACCAAGTTTATCTTTATGTTAGATACCAAAAGTTGGAGCTGTAGCAAGTGAAGCGTGTGTAATACAGCCACCACACACACGCTGCATCACACAAACAACACTCGAACAACATTGTGTATAAAAACAAAGATGTATTGTTCCAGTTGTGAGGTTTGGCGTAGTTAGCTCCACACACAGCGATACATCCCTTCTCCCTCAGGCCACTGTAATCGGGGCGCCTTACACTTCAGTTCCGTATCTTTCTTTCTTTCTCTTACTTGTATGTAGTATTATCTGATACTAATACTTCCATACATATGTTCTTTCTCTCGTTGTTTATGACAGCAGGATTACTAATTTTCAAAAATTAAAAAATCTACGTATATTACCAAGATATAGATGTTAGACAAATAGTATTCAAGAAATGTAGTGTTACATAAAATAAACAGGATTTATCTGTAATTTAATTAAAAAAACAGACAGCTACATGTTCTCTTTTACGCGTCAAGGAATTTTATAATGCATTTGAATTCTATAAAGTTTAGTATTGTTAGCAATGGTGTTAATGGCGTAGCAGAGGAAAATTAAACCAATTCGTTGTATAAATGTAAAGTCTCATACGAGCAAACTAACTTACGACCGTTGGCTTAACGTCAGGGCAAGACTTACAGTTGTTTTGCTATCATTATGGCACTCTAATAATAATTCAACGGAACAGCGAAATAGCTAAAGATATTGTAGTTAACAGCTTGCCCGCATGTGATAGCCCTCGCTAACTGTAGTAGTGAAGAGTTAAATTAAAGAGTAAAAAAACCAGATACACTTGGTTACATCAGATAGCTACAACCACGCTAAAGCGTGTAAAACTATCTAACTCCAAAAACTTTAGATCAACTGAATGAATAAATAACGATATAAAGTTTGAATATATAACCGATATTTCATTTCTTAACTGTAGCTTAAAGGTGCGAACTAAGACGACTCCTTGAGCCAAAGTAATTACTTGTAAGCCAAGCTCGGTCAATTAACAAGCGTGAGTAATACGCGAGTTTGAACTTTTGATTTTGACAACTTTTTAGATTCTGAATAAGCTAATTGTTATGTTTAAAATAACTTACAATATTTAATCTCTTATTTACATTGTTCTTTAATTTAATCCTTAGAAGCTTATTATTATTAGTTTTGAAATTCTTATTGTAGTTGTAATCATTACTGCATCTTATTAAAAATATCATTAGACGCCATATATAATGGCCAACGATAGAATAGCTCAAGGTAACGGGTAAATAAGACAGATTATCCGACAGAGCATACGTGTTATTTAATGAACAACAGTAGAAATTGTGCCCACGTACGGATTAGAAATACGGGTTTTAAGTAAGAGACAAAAGGATTAATTAAGAACTATCCATGGGAAGGAAATTCTAGAGAAGAATATGTGATATGGCAAAGCTTAAACGTGTAAAGAATAAAGAGTTTAGACAATGGACGAAGGTTTGCTGGAAATATAACAAACATTGTCAGGAAAATAGTCGTTAATGACGGTTATGCACGAATAGAGGAAGGGTGAATTTAGATGGCTGAAGAAGGTTATGACAGTGGACAGGTTGAAGAAGAAAGCAGACTAGACGACGAACTAAATATGGAACACCGAAATTGTAGAATCTATAGAAGCTAGAAACCAGAGGTACAATTATTGGATTTATATAAATATAAGACGCTAAGGAAGAGAGCCAGAAACTGTTCATGCTGTTAAAACCTAGTGCATATATTATAGTTAAATTGGAGAGATTTAAAACCCTTTGTACGTACGGTGACGTTTCTAAATCATAACAACACCGTACGTACACGTGTACTAAGTTGGACCATTCTTATTAAACTTAATAACGCAATAAAACTTGTTGAGAAATAAACAGCATTTTAAAAAGAAAGACATTGTTCTGTTGTTGACGTTTGGAAAGGAACAATGAACTTTACACGAGCTCTCCTCGTGTTTAAACGGAGAATACGTGGTATTACACAACTTTACACCTAAATATGAGTATTAATACAGGAACATTGTTGGGTATTTTGTTGCACATTGACCGCAAAGATGTATTTAATCTGGTATGAGTTTCTAAATGCATACATAGGTTAATGCCTCATTAAAATATACAGGGTGATTCAAAACTAAACGGCAATCTCTCGAGAGCTTATTCTATAGCTAAAAACAAGTAAAAAAGTTCATATAACCGTATGCCCGGAAACGCTTCGTTAGCGAGTTACGCCTAGCGAAAGATTTCGCCCGGATTTCAGAACCCTTGGTGAAGTCAGGCCGTATAAAAATGGTAAAGGTAGTTACAAAGATAAAAAATACGATTGTTTTTTATGTTTTTTTATATCTGAAAAATTTATTAAAATTCGTCCCAGAGCTGTAAATGCAATACTTTCAGAGATATCTTACGTAAAACACAAGAATTGGTGCAAAGAAATAACACATTTTTGTGTTTAACGTAAGATTACTTCCATAAATGTTAAATAAAGGTCATTTTTTTCTTAAACAGATTTGTAGAACATTTAATTCTGAAAAGATTCATGTGAATTACTTAGGAAAAAAATTAATAATAGGTATTGAAATTTAGCTTTATTTAAAAATAAAACAGACGCACAAAAATGCATATTCTTATCTGCATAAAATATTAACTAATGTTTAGGTTGTGAGTAACAGCTGATCATTTATTCAACACTTTTTATCGTCATATTTTCTTTGCAAAGGTTGGCAATATCAGCTGATCAACAATTAAGTTCATGACGTAATATTTGAATAACCTTTATGGAGGTTTTTGTATTGTGGCGTGTGAAGATTGTATTTTTGTGAGATCCTGTGATTATTTGGAAATATTTTATACAAGTGTATAAAATATTTTATTAAATATTATTTTAAAAAAATATTTTATTAAATATTTTATTTTAAAAATATTTTATTAAATATTTATTTTTTAAAATATTTTATTAAATATTTATTTTTAAAAATATTTTATTAAATATTTATTTTTAAAATATTTTATTAAATATTTATTTTTTAAAATATTTTATTAAATATTTTTATAAAAGTGTATGTAATTATCTTAGTAAATAATGGCAGATAATGTAAATGGTATGTATTCGTTTGAAGAGTATACGGACATGATACTGATTTACGGCAAAGTTAACAAGAATGGTTTAGCTGCAGTTTAGGAATATCGTGATACTTTTCCCACATCGAAGAACACCTGATCGCAAAACATTTGAAGTTGTGGAGAGACGACTTAGAGAAACTGGTAGCTTTAAACCGAAGCGAATAGATACTGGTCGTCAACGTAGCGCAAGGAACTATAATAATGAACAAGCAATAATAAATTGCTGTAGAATTATCACCAACCACAAGCACCAGACGATTATCACGTCAGTTAAATATTTGCCAGTCAAGCGTATGGCGGACACTTCATGAAGCACAGTTGTACCCATTCCATATAACACGTGTTCAAGACTTATTACCGCAAGATCTTAATAAACGGAAGATTTTCTGCCGCTGGTTAAAAAGAAATTGTTTACGACATCAGTAATTTTCTTCGGCGTATTCTCGTTACTGATAAAATCCTGTTTTACTAGAAATGGAATTGTAAAATTTTCGTAATACACATACTTGGGCGTACGACAACCCACATGAAAACTGCGACGAGGCATTTTCAAACATACATTTTCAGTCAATGTATGGCTTGGTGTTCTGGGTGATAATTTGATTGGTCCATTTTTTCTCCCCCTAATCGACTTAATGGAGTAGCGTACTTAAATTTTTTAAGAACAAACCTGCCTACCCTCTTGGAAGATATTCCTGTTCAAAACAGAATAAATGAATGGTTTATGCACGACGGAGCACCTCCACATTTTTCTAATGATGTGAAAAAACAATTTAAATGATACATACGGTAGACAATGATTGGTCGAAATGGACCAGTAAAATGGCCACCACGTTCTCCTGACCTCACGCCAAGCAGACTTTTTCTTATGGGGTTGGATGAAGTCAATTGTTTATTCAAAACGGATTAACACCATAGAGGAGTTACTTAATCGCATTACAGAGGGCGGCAGGAAACTATCAAGAATGCTCCAAACGTTATGAAACGCGCTAGAAAAGAGTGGATTCGTCGTGCGAAAAACGTGCATTGCTAACAACGGAGGACACTTTGAGCAACTATTATAGGTGATTTATTGCAGTTTTATAAAGGTACATACATTTTATGTTAATGTTCAGTCTAGAATAAAATGATCAGCTGTTACTCACAACCTAAACATTAGTTAATATTTTATGCAGATAAGAATATGCATTTTTGTGCGTCTGTTTTATTCTTTAAATAAAGCTAAATTTCAATACCTATTATTAATTTTTTTCCTAAGTAATTCACATGAATCTTTTCAGAATTAAATGTTCTACAAATCTGTTTAAGAAAAAAATGACCTTTAATTAACATTTATGGAATTAATCTTACGTTTAAACACAAAAATGTGTTATTTCTTTGCACCAATTCTTGTGTTTTACGTAAGATATCTCTGAAAGTATTGCATTTACAGCTCTAGGACGAATTTTAATAAATGTTTTAGATATAAAAACATAAAAAACAATCGTATTTGTATCTTTGTAACTACCTTTACCATTTTTATACGGCCTGACTTCACCAAGGGTTCTGAAATCCGGGCGAAATCTTTCGCTAGGCGTAACTCGCTAACGAAGCGTTTCCGGGCATATGGTTATATGAACGTTTTACTTGTTTTTAGCTATAGAATAAGTTCCCGAGAGATTGCCGTTTTAGTTTTGAATCACCCTGTATAATTACAACATAATATCTAGGCAGATTTTGCTTTGCATTTTCATAGGCACTTCAATATTAAGTGGATTTTTAATGTGTGAAATTCTGTTTATATTTAATCAAAATAAATTATTTTAATTTATTGGTGTTATTTATTATGGGTGTTTTTCTAAGTTGAAGAACCAAATTTAAGAGGTAATTGGAATGTTAATTATACAATCATGTAATTAGCAATTTAAACATTCCAATAGAGACCTTGATAAATACAATATAATTGGGGAACGCGTATATACGAAAATACTACTTAAAATTGGTAAAGTAGTTTACTATATACGGATGTATCACTTGAGAGTCAGTAAACCGGAAGTACGCTTACACTTCCCGTAATATCATGTAGTATATCATAAAGTATTGATAATTATACAATACTACATAAAACGTTGTGTTTGATATCTACAGATGAAAGAAATTGTACAATGAATTGAATTGCTCGTTTATAGTACAAAACGTATTGTAAATTACAGGCAATAAAAAACCAGGATATCCCACTGTTCCAAGACCTTCATTAGATTATCTACAACTTAGTTACCTGAAACGATAACATAGACAGCGAATTTTTTATCACCATCCATAGAGCTATTTGTAAAATTAAATAAAAGCCGGATCTCCACACTAAATCCTACACACAGATTTTTCCTTTTGTGATTGCAAACTCGTCATACATATATAAATTATTACTTACAGCATAAAGTGTATCAAACTTGTATTTTTTTTTTATTTTAATATAATTTAATTTTCCACTTAATGAAAGTATGGTATTATAAGATTAGTTATAATTGTAACATCAAGTATTCAATTTAAATGTTAATTTTTTACTTATACAGTAAAAGTAAGTAATAAAGAAAACGTATTGAAATTGAAAAATACTGACAAAATTAAAGTTCATAAATATGTGGTATTCCCTCGCACGATAACACGCATTTACTTTTTAAAGGGATTCCGAACCTTACTGAGTTCAATGAGAATCACTGGAAAGTACCCAGAACTCAGGACACATTTTTCAAAACCATTGAACATTAAGAGTTTTCATGACAGAGAGCAACAGCTTGCATGAACATATGTAAATTTACAAGAAAATATATGCAAAAGTACTTTGTGTAGTATTTTCTGAAATGTTAGTAGCTCTTGCATTTTTAAGAGCGATTAGGCGGAGTGGAAGACCACATCTCTCCGTAGATTCTAATGACAAGTGACCCGATAGAACCAACCAGGTTGAAAGCTTCACTTAATTAATTAGCCCTCGGAGAACTTTGGGTTTTGTGAGATTGAGAAATTGTATCTTTGTGTTATAATTTTCATTGATCATCGTTATTATTAAAGATGTGGCCGTGTAATACTAGTAGTGTAATATTTGCATGAAATACATCACCTTGTATATACGTAGTGATCCATTCTTAATTTCATTTGAATAATATTTTGTATTAATAGATATAAATCAGTGAAAAGGAGTATACAATTACTTACTCATTCCTATTGGTAAAAATGTTAAACGTTAAATAAAAGTTACATATTTGTAAAAATATTATGTACGCATAAAATTAAATATTTTTAAATATAATTTTGTAGAGTTACTAAAGAATTTGCATGACATGTTATATAATTCGGTTTACACAATGGATGATATGAACAATTTTTCTTATTATTTTTTATGAAGGCGATGTAGCCAATTTGTAATATTAAGTATTACAAATAAATAAAGAAGAAATCGTTTTATATTGAATCATTAGAATAGGTTTTAAATATCAAAATGGTCACTTTAAAAGGTCGATTAAAATCTGTGGAGAGTAAATAATAACATCAATAAAGATAATTTGTGGTGAGAGCGCCTGTCATTGATGAACTAAAAACATCTCATTTGAATATGACGTTTGAATAGTAAATATTATCGCGAAACTTCGCATGGTTTCTAAACAACAAAGCACGTCTTTACAGTAGAGATTTAAAGTTATACTGCTCGCGGCTTTAACAGCATTAATCGTGGTAAACACTAATCGCAGTAGTGAATTTGAGAGATTTACAGTTCAACCGCTTATGTAACGATAAATCTTTTATTGCGCCACGTAAATCGACTCAAGTAAACTGCAAGCCTGGGTCTACCCTATATTCAATGTCCTACGTGTTGCTCCAGAATGTATTACGTGGGAGCTTACTAGTAGTCCATTGCTACAAAATTTTTTTTATACTTATGATTATTCTATTGCAGGCAATGTTACAAATTAGCATTCGAAATTTAAAATGTTTTTTGAATATCATTTTATTACCATTTAACTGATGACTTCCAGTTAAAAATTAATATTTATATATAAATGGTTTTCTGTAATTTTTATTTATCGGCTGTTAATAATTCGTTTAGAGTTTTAGCTATGGTGACCGGGTCATGATAAGTTTCTTATTCTTCTTCGGTTATGAACCCAGTTGGCTACTACCCAGAATTGTATTAGTCTTTAGTAGAAGAAAATAAACATTTAATATTTTTGAATATGTGGTAAATGAAGTAAATTAGAATCTCGTTTCCAGTGTTCTCTTTGGTGGGGGAGGGGGGTAACCACAATTCGAGGTCGTGCGATAATAGAATTTTGGAACCGACTTTTGTTATTATACACACTATTGAACATTCTTATTAAATCTGTATTGAAAGTAATATTTTTCATTAAAAAATCATTAATCATAAATAAATAATATTAAGTAGAAGCAACAATTTGGTGAAAAATTAATGGAAAACTGTACTCTATTGCAAAGCATCAAACCCTACGTAATTTCCAATCACAAGGTTTTCGATAACAGCATTCAACCATTGTAATTAGCACGTGCAATAATGTTTTAATCGATATAGAACAGCAATAAACTTGTTGTGATGGTAATTTGAATGGTGTAATCAGGTGGTATTGAACATAAAGCCTTTAATCTTATTAAAATATGCACACTCAAAATGTTACCTTCCAAAGATACGAAAAATGAGTAAACGCGGTATCATAAACACTATTTACGATAATGAACCAAACATATTCTGTTAAGCCTCTATTGACACTGCCATTCAGAATATAGGACGGTTTTATGGCCTATAGAGTATTTTATAGGACATCCGTTATTTTTTACATAGCTGATGTCCTTATTCGAATCAATGACTCGTATTTTACACCCATTTACTGAACATAAGGATTTGATACCGTCCTTGAACATGTATGTCATTCATTACCTTTCTTCAGTTATACATCTTGATACCAAGCTCTCTCAAGATGGTTTCACATTGAATTAAGGAGATTTAGTTCTTATAAATTTAAAATTTCATTCAAATTATCAAAAAAATAAAAACATAATAGGTAAGACAAAACATTGAAAGGAGGGGATATACCCTGTATAATAGTAGGGTAAAATTATATATTACTAAAAGTTTCATTTTATTTCATATAACGTACAAAATGCTTAGGGGATTATATTGGTCAAGCTCTAACTCATTTATGATTCTCTAATATTATTGTTTATGTTTCGAACAACAGAAGATTTGGTCTTCAAATGGTATATTCGCCTACCTGAACTAGCCTGAAATAAAAGAAGCTCGAACTGTGATTCAATCTACCCAAGCAGTGATGTAACAGGGCATAAACACTAACAAATTACTTTGAACTGTCAATATTTATTGGGTTCCAAGGTCTGGTTTTAAGTGAATTGACAAAATTAAAACTGTGTTTATTTAATTTAGTTTTGTGTCATTTTTTTAGTCCTTGACGAGAACTTGCCAGGCTTCCGTACACTTTGTAAATCGATTCTATACATAACGTATCATATTCTACTAACAGTCGCACATAACACTTGAAATTGGTCAAGAACTCAGAATCTAAACAATAGCTACCTAGATCGGGATCCTAAAAGTTGTAAACTCACACTATTCTGCTTATACAGTAAAACTTGCAGCCACGTAAGATCCAATAGTCGATTCCACTTTTATTTTCACAAAATACCGAAAGAAACAAAACTGGAAATTTTATAATTCTTTTCGTTTGAAACCAAACAAGGTAGACCTAGATTTAATACACTTCAGAGCTTGACCACAAATATGATACGAGATGTTATAAATACAATTTATTTACTACCATGTGTAGTCTTATTTTTTTACTTTTTATTGGCATATTCTTGAGGGTCATGTAAAAGTAGCTACATTCAAAAATCCGAATAAAGTGTACATGAACCATCACGATACGGGAAATGGCGAGCCCTTGTGTTCTATTACGTCATATGCTTTTGTTATTGGTGTAACAACATTGGTGTAACAACAATAATTGGTGTAACATATAGCTTTGACATGTCTATGACTTTGATAATGCTAGTGCATCCTCATCTCGGGTATAAAAGCTCCAACAATAACAGTTTATACCTGAAGAAGAGCAGATACCAGCTCTCAAAACTTAGTGCTTCTATTTATGTAGCCTTCATGGATAAGTGTCTTCATGTACATCAAATATTGATCATTTACGTAATTGAAAAGTGCAGTAAGCGTTTATGTGTTTTGGATTATCCTTATGCCTTCTAAGAGTTTTATGTTTTAAGACTAGTTAGGATTTTTTATTCACATTATGTGTGATGATACAACTAAAATGTGTAAAAAATATTTTATTTATATATATATTTGATTATACAAAACTGTTTAATAATAATTTTAGATTAAAAAACACTTGATTGGAAAAGTAATAAAGTTGTACTGAATAAGAAATGTCTTGAAAGTAGTGTTTGACATAGAAAGATTTTTTCAATCTCTCCATTTCCGAGTAAAACTTTTAATGGGAAGTATTTACGCGAAACTTCAGATAACTTGACAGTTGAACGGTAAAGCGTAACTTTTAAAGTTCACCATGAATCTTTGAACATTGCCCGCGGCTTTTCCCGTATTATCGTTGTGCGCAATAACCTCGGCAGGGGATTTAAGAGCTTTACTGTTCTGAACGTTTTGCAACTTACAAAACGAATAAATCTTTCATTGCCCCACCTAAGTCTCTTGGACTAGAATACAAGTATCGGTTACCTATCGTTTTGCTATATTTAACTTTTAGCTTAATATAGAACTTTTCTAGTGTTAAGAACTCATATAATGTAGCGTCAAGCACACAAATATTAATGCATTCATATCCTTAGTTTACATAGTTTGTTACATTACAATTTCATGGAAATCAATTTATTCATCAGCTTTACCTTATTTAACTAACTTTGAAACTCCAATATTATCTCATGTTTTCATTACCATGATATAAATGTATTCATCATATGTTTATTCATTCGTATCAGAAACAAACATATTGAAATTTGTTTCTTCATGTTTTAATAATTCCCTGATAATTATTATATTCTATCTATTCCTAATATCTATTACTTCCTCCATGATTAAATTTCACCCTCTTTCATTATCACACCAGTTTTACGTCACAGACGAACCATCACATTTATTTTATCTTTACAATTTTTACTCACTGAATATTTTTCAAGTTATTTAAATAAATTTCATACACAGACTCTTTTGTAATTTTATTACAATTCAAGATATAATTCTAAGACAAGAACATGGTATCGTTTGTAGATTGAAATTCTATTCTACCAAAATACAGATAAAACAAGAAAGATGTTTCACTTATACGTATACATACGAGTGAGTCCATTCCAATATCGTTTTTCAATTCAATAGATAAGTATGGATTTTATGAACATGTTTATCCTTGTATTTTTGAGTAATACATGTATATTTATATTTAAAAATAACGAAATAATATTTCTTAGGCCAGGTTGCTTACTTTTCAAAAAGTGCTACCTTTAAGTCTTGTAACGGCATTTAGAACACGTAACGTGGAGTCTTCATTTATTGCAAATTTGTACCCTGACTGAAGGTATATTGAGGGGCTGTGGCTGACCCGCACAAAAAATAAATGGCAGTACCATTAATGTACAGAAAAAGGTTTTTAATAACGTACCACTTGTATTTTACATTTGATTAGAAATACAATTTTATATATTTGTTAAATAGAAATTTCAAAACTACATTAAGTTAGTTCAAGTATTCGAGTCTTTGTGTATAGTAAACTTGATAGGTAGCCAGTATTTGGAATAACTGGTTAAATCTGTTGTAGGAAAATTGAATATTAGTACAACAAAACACACGATTCGCTAGGTCCATCTGTTACTAGTAAGTTCGTGAGCCTACATGCGTTGTTGATCGTCAGATTGAGGGGGAAACATTTCATCCCTTCTTTGTTTGAAGTTTATTTTTGACGATGGAAGGATTGTGAAGGAAACAGCATTTTTCCGGACATTGTTCAGTGAAGCAAAAAAATCAATAAAACTACGTTTCGAGGCCTGCAATCTGATCTCTTCTTCAGGTATATATAACTAACCTAATACACAACTAAAAACTAGGTTAAAATAAACAAATCATACCAAAGCGTTGTAGCACGTCTATGTCACGAACCACAACCGCCATGTTGTGTGTCAACTTCACTAACTCTAAAACATGCACTTAATAAAAACTATACACAACACTAATTATTAAAACCGAACTACAGAGTACAGGTCACTACGTCTGTATTCGTCTACCAACCACCTACGACTGACCAGAGGCCAATAGCAAATGGTAATAGTACGGCAGAAAGAAACAAGATGGCGGAAATAAAAAGGAAGGGTGACAGGAATGGGCCTTTTCATCCCTATATCGGGCCTTCACGGTTTAAGGGGGGGGGGAGGCGAGAGATAGAGCTCAGTGAGTTCTCAATTATCTACGATTCTGCACGCGTGTTGAAAGTCGATCTCGTGGTTTTGAGGAATTCAGTAAATACTTCTCAGCTTTTTCATAAGCTATTTTATTAGGAATGTTTCAAAATTCAATTTTTTTAATCAATCAATTTAAAACAAACCCTTTTTTAAGTGTATACAATTTAAATTGTAATATTAAACATTGAAACAATTTAAATATTTAAATGTTTTGCATTAATAAAGTAAGAGTCATATTATATGTGTTTCAAAGTAACATTTTCTTCATCATTTATTTTCCAGAGTGTTATTTTTGTTACAGAAAATAAATTTTTTATTTCAAAATTATTTTATTAAGTTAAATGTTCGTTTTTTAGTTGTTTTTTTTTTTAATGTGTAATGATGTATTTTGTTTTCATTACAGCCCTTTAAAAGTACATAAATATTAATAGATGGTTGTGTAATCAATCTTTGATTTCCTTTGAATTTTATGAAGTAATATCTTGTATTTGATTTAAAATATAATTCTTAATGTTTTATTTAAACATTATCGGAATGTATTTCCAAAATAATCCTTTAGATCAGTGGTACTTATTACAATTAGTTAAAGGTTCTTATAATATAGATAACTTTATTATTGGTTTCCAGGTCTGGAATAGTAGTACAGAATGAACGGCTGGGGTAAAAAAAGATTTATCTCAGGTTGGTCACTTACCTTATGAATAATTTAAGACTTTGTTCGTCTCAGTTACAACTGAAATCTTAGAACTTAGAGACCCTGATTGTTGTGTATACTAGGACTTTCACTACGGGAATTGTTGATTTCAGAAATACATAAAACAACTGGGACTTTCAATAACCATTTACTATGACGGCCTTGAAATCCATACACATTTATTTATTTATTTATTTATTTATACATTCCAACGGCAATGCCATTTTAAAAATACAATGAATTGATGACATGCGAATAATTGGTACAAACATACATGGATACAAAGAAACAAAATTGCACATCCAGACGTTTCTTCCAATTACTGTAACCGGATCCGAGTATTCCATAAGACACAAATAAGCGTTCAATTTAGAGTTCACTACGGTGCCTAAAGAGGATTTTGAGCATCTGCAGTGCTCATTAGAGGTCTATTATTTCTAGTCAATGTGGCTCATCCGGTAACGAGCATTTAATGAATGAAGCTCACAACGATTATAGTGCAGGTTACTTCAAGGAAACCCGCAAGTAACATTTACGTACTAAATTATGTAAAGGAACATGGGTTTTGTTATTGAAAATGTACAATTTATCATATTTTCAGTCATCAAATCCAAACTGTCTATCATTTATGATAATAACGAAAACTGTTATTAATTTCATATTAAGAAGAAATGTATTTTATATTTGACTATGTAAGAGTGCTCGTTCTTTTACTTGACGTTCACTCCTTAGATTTTTAATCAATCTATAGGGCAAGAGTTAATACAATTTCATTTTATTCTCGATTTATTCAAGTTTTTTAGTAGTTGATACACTGCATCCAACCAAACAATCTCTTTCATAATCTTTCTCTTTTGTCAAATCAGACAAAACTAAAGACATACATCAATTATTTTAAAACAAAAGGTGTTACATTCAAAATTATACACTAGATTTTTTCAGAAAATCGCTTCTTGAGGATTAAAACATTCAAGTTAGCTAGTTAGTATAACTGGATAATGCCTGTAAAGAAGAAAGTTTTAGTTACAGTTAGGAAACTGGAGTTGCTTTGAAGGACTTTTTAATTGGATCACTGTTCTTTGTTTTAAGAAACTTCTGTCGTTAAGGAGAGGCTTTTATGAAATTGTGTCTATCACCTGTTGTACAAAGGTTCCAATCAGGAATGTTCTCCTTAACTTGTAATGAGGTTTAGCTGCTGAACTTTTGACTTATATACCCAACAGAGACAAATATTGAATATACTAATTTTAATTTGCACGTAATATTTCTCTTCGACTATTTAATTTAATGAACCGATTTTAAACCTTAACGTAATGTGTTGGCTGTTTGAATAATAGGAGCGCTGGCGACAAATCTGTCAAGCGTATCCAACAAAGATTAAGATTTTGCACTGACTCCTTACGAGCTAAGGAGATGAAGAGCTCAACTAATTGCATAAAAAAGTTCCACCCTATGCCACTGTACGAAATTTTATATTTATATGTTTAAGAGTACAGAAGATATTAGACCGTCTCAAGACTTTTCAGCACTCCTGTGTATCTGTGACATGCAGAATACGCATCTAATCTCAAACCGACTGCATAATATAATCTTGGTTTTAAGTACTTTATTAAAAGTAATAAAACCCTGTTTTTTAATCTGTGATGGATAATGTTACAACAAAAGCGTCTTCAATTATCAGGTACTACGTGACTTGCGGTTTCTAGGTTTGGGAATACGTATAACCTATGTTACAGGAGTATATTTTTGAAATAAAAATATTTAAAAATATCTCACTTGTTAAGTTTTTAAGTCAATGATTTAACAATTGTCCAATGGTAGACCTTTCCCATATTGGAAAAAGGTAATATAATATGTATATGCTATTTAGATCCAAAGCAATGTATATTAAATCAAGGCGATATCCTATATCACATCATATTAATGGGAAATATATTTGAGGGATCGTTTCAAAATTAAACATCAAAGCAATCTAAAAATAATTATATAGAAAAGAGAAATATTATTCAAGGTATTAATTGTGGTGAGACAACGTTATAATGGGATTGTAGTGTGTTGGCCCGTAAGGGGATTTATGTACCGGGTCTCTCCTCAAACCTAGCTGCGTGAGAAACTCGTGCTTTCAACACGTGGTCTGACGTTTGATACTGGAAATAGCCGTAGATTTTGCAGTTCTTAGAATCATTATTTATAGAGACGATAAATGATTTATGTTTAATTAATTTGTATTTAGTGATCTTCTAATATTTATAAAATTATGGACACGTGATATATGCATTATAAAAATAACTTACCTACACAATAATATTACATGGATATCGTATTAAGTACATTAGTTATATAACGCTGATGAAGTTCAATACAAATAAGCACTGAACTGTTATTTTCATGTTTTCCTTTTTAGTGACTCCCAGTTTAAAAACGTATTAGTTTATTTTTTTTAAATAATTTACTTAAATTAAAAGAAAGAATTTAATAACGTTATAAACACAAAATTTGTATACATCTTTTGAATTTAAAATCTAAATGGAGAGTCCATTTCCTACGGTCAAAGTATTGTATGAGTATCTTACGATCGTATCGTATCAGAGCAGAGCTCGCGTTGGTATTACAGTCGTAATGAATGACACGACTGTGTGATCCGGTGCAGTACAACGTGGACATTACTGAATGTTTATCTCAGGCAGAATTGTATTAAAATGGAAATTTTACACTTTACCTTCATTCTAACACCCAATGACATCAAAATCTAATCCATATCTAAATTTTCGTAAAGCTATATAATAAGCCGATTAGGAATAGTTTCAAAATATGTAATCTTTGACATTGGACTACTGCTCAATTCTTAAGTAAAATATATAACAAAAAACAAAGACATACACTTGGATCTCTGTATTAACAAATTGTCTACATAAAAAGTAAAAAACTCAATGATAAGAACAGGAAATATTCTTAATATTGCATCTTTCAAACAAAACCAAAAATAATTCCTCGATAATTGAAATTTGCCATTCCTTCATTCACAGTTATTTAGGTGTTCAAAGTGGGTTTCGATAGTATGTGATGAGCCTCTATAAACGGAGATCGCCGATATTGGAAGTGGCAGGCGAGTGGCTACTGGTATGTCGAGAGTACTTTGGTGTAAAACAGGGCAATCCGTTATTGACGATTGATTTCCTTTGTTGTGGATGTTGTTTCGGAATTCATCCCCGGTGTAAGCTTTAGGGTTATGACTTACTGAGGAAATTACGTTCTTTGGTTCAATGACGAGGTTTTAGACAAACACGAGTTTGAGCAAGCTGTGTCCTTTTATTTTTAGTAAAACAAATTACTTGGAACAAATGTCACGTACATAAGTGGAAGACCATAAAATCAGTTGGCTGGCTGGATAGTTGTTCAAAGAATTGTTTCTAAGTAATTGGACTATAATGGTGCTACCTTTTTTTAAGCCAAAGACGGTAACTGATATCATTCTCTCTTATCTACTGTAAGAATCCATAATACTATAAGGAATCTTCATAAATGTTACGCTTTTTTCTATCTCTTTGAAGATTGTTTGTACTTTGTAAGTTGTACTTCTAAAAGGCTCCAACTATGTTGTATGGAGTAGGCATTGCATTTATCCGATTGCATAGTAAATTCAGGACATCTTTACAAGATGTGCTAGGAATTATAGGTTTGGGCTCCTTTAGGTCTTGAAAAGCAATGTTAAATGTTATAAAAACTATCTCTTGCAAAAACCTTTACTATCTCAATTTCAGATTTACATAGAATTCTCTTCCTTAGTGTGATATGGGGTAGTCTGAAATAGTTTTAATGCTAAGTAGCTAGGTTTTGTGCCAACAAAGTAATTTCTGTGAAATTAAAAATTGTATCGTTTGATCATGTATTGTTTGCATGCATTGCATTATTATTATTGGGGCTATTATATTTTACAGTGAGTTTCCAAATATAAATATAAAACACTGTCTGTGTACCTACTTTGGTCAAAATTTCTCTTCAATGCGGAAGAAATCTCAATACGCACTAAAATGAGAGTTTGATTCATGAGTCCATCTTAACAAAAGATTGTAGGTCAAAATAGTAGGCATTTTTCTTTAGGACTATCTGCATAGTAATATTATTTTATAATATACAAGTATTATTTAGATTTTGGTAGAAAATTTTGGCAAGCCAATTGACTTACATGTAAGTAATGACTTTCGGGGATTGATATTTTGATTCTTAGTACGTGAAATAGAGAAATATTCTTATCTCTGACAGCAATGTCATGTCTTTAATACCAATTAAGAACGTTATGGTGCCCAAAACTTATGATGATTACTGTAGGACTCCTCTCATGATAAGATTTTGCCATAACGGATGAATGCCTATAACTTAGTTTAATTTAAAATGTCAAAATAATATATATATATTTATATATATATTAATCACGTAGGATTTTAGATATTATAATCTACATTACTTAATTACTCTAGTAGTGAACTTTTAATATCATAATTTGAGATAATAAGAGTTTACTCTAAAGGTTTATTAAGATCAACTAGAACACCTATAAATTAATCCATTGCTTCTGTATTGTCAATTACAACTAATAAAATAATTGCTTAGTTAACATATTGTACTCGTAGATTTGATTTCTTATATTTAGTGTCAGAATAATTGACAGTATCATTTTACAGTATTAGAATGAGGAAATAGTATTCAATGGATACTAAAGATGTAGATTGATTTTTTGCGTATGATACAACATTCTAAACTACTTAGAAGTTTTTAAATGATGCAAATTGAGCAATAACAGTCAGTCCAACTGCCATTAAAATATAATTTTGTGTTTGTTAGTTCACATTCTCGTTACAGATAACCACTTGGTGTAGGATATGGTCAGCTCAGGCCATGGAGATCTTGTACTAGTTTATTCGTACATGCGATACATGATTGGATACTTGTATTACAAGTCAATGGTTATTGATCATTGACAAATGAATTGCACGGACCATTCTCTAAATTGTATCTAATACTAGACAGGTATTACATCTAAAACAAGTGAAACAAATGAACAAAACAAGAAATTTAAAAATAGATAAAAGCCTTTTACCACTGGAACAGGTATGTCAAAAATTACTGGATACATTCTGTACTGATTAAAAATGATTTAGTTTTTTAACTTGAAGTAAAGTTAAATATCACATTATCTACTTGTTCCAGACAGATTTCTTGAAGTTTTCAAGATACCGTGTTGGTTTTTATAAGATATTAGACAGGAACACAGAAACTAAAAAGTCATTCTTGTACCCTCATTTCAAATTTGTGAGTGAAGACTGAAAAACTAGCTAGGTTCTTAAAAGTGTGCACACAAACAGAATATATTAAAATGAAAGGCAAAGTCAACAAACCTCCACAGATGTTGCATTTTAACGGTCTCACTACCTCTCAGGCCACATACTATTTTACTAGTCGTTTTTTTAATTTAATTACTATTTCAAGTGAATATTTTGCAGCTATTTTCCAGAATTAATACCTCAAGGAAGATAAAAATGGCCATAAATAAACAACTAAAAGATTATATTTTAGTGAAGGAACTTACATCGATGTGAAGACCCAGGAAATTCATCATATTCAAATCCATTATAAGGATTTTATTGAAAAGAAAATAGTTTTATATGGAAAACAATAAATAATTGTCAATAAACTAAATTTTGAAAAATGTTTTAGTCTGAAGAGAACTTTTGGCAAAGCGAAGTCAATCTATGGTGACTGTTATATGGTCGTTCACGAAAATAACAAAAAGAATTGAGCCAATTATTGCACAACCCTGGCCTCTATTGAGCCAAAGCAAATTAGACAAGTTTCTTTATTTAATAAGCTGCGTCGATTAATGCAAAGACGTTGAAAATGTACATATTCTAAACATCGTTTTTAATAACATACACATATATTACTTGAAAAAATCATCATTTTATAAAGTAACTCTCCCGTTGAACAGTTTTATTGAATTAACATATGTATGTGTGTTTACCAATACATACTATATTATACTACTACTATATTATAATATAGTATAATACTACTATATTATAACATTTATTGATGTTAATTGTTATAATATAGTAGTATATATTTGACTTGATATTGCATAAACACAACATGACATCATAGTGTATTTTAATATTGGAGAATGCGTATATGGAGAGAAAGGGAGAGAGAAGGAGGAATAGTCAGAGCCAAATGATATGCTATTACTTCAAATCTCCCAGTAAGCTGAGAATAAATTTCCCTCTTCAAGCCATCCATCTGCAGAAGATCTGAGCCTAACGCAAATACCCTGGGATCACCAGTGCTTATGAATTTTGAGCAAAAGATTACTGTATAGTATTTAAATATCATTATTATATATGAATGTAATAATTATATATTTGATAGTCCTTGTTAAATAAATATAATTAATTACAGCTTTAATTACAGCTTACTTTATTAATGTAGGCCTATCTTAAATAGAATGTCCATATAGGAATTCCAGAATAGAAAAGACCATTATTGTGAATATAAATCAGAGTACATGTACGCCAGATTTCAGGTCAGCGAGGGAGACTTCGTATTCTGTCTACGGCGGACTACACCCTGGCCTGGAGAGTAACTCCCAATGAACTGATGTTTACGATTTACTTATGATTTTCAAGAGGGGAAGTGGGTAACCATATCTAAAGCCTACAAAGGTAACTCGTTTGAAAGATAACGTTTATACAGACAGACACACAAAAGACAAAAATCTGTTTCCATAATCAAACAAGTGGGAGAGACTACGCAAAATGCTTTGTCAATGAATGTCATGGTTGATAAAATTAAAAATAGTATTAAACATTACAACGTTAGACTTCACAATTTGCAATTTTTATTTATTTGTATACACAATTTTACAAACAAATGTCTAATACATGCTAAGCCATGACTATCACAGTACAAGAAAGAAACTTAGTATGTATAATTTTACCAAAGAAGCCAAAAATTACTAATAATTACAACATATATGTATATAAAACAATGAAATTATAGCAGACAAAAAATTTTAAGAACAAAAATAACGTGGAAAAATAATTATATATATCACTCAAACAAAGTATTATTATAGCAATGCATTGCAATGCAGCGAACGATTTTAAAAGTGATAATATAAACTATTAAAAAAAACTAACGAAAAAAACAATTCTGTTTTAAAATTGAAACTAATAACTAAAAGGAACAAAACTGACCATTATCAACTAATCTACAATCACTACAACATTACAGCAAGATGTTAGCATGCGATGTGTGGGGGCGAGCGTATGTGTAACAACTAACGATAAAATGTGAGTTTTAAAAAGCAATAAATTAGCTTATAATACAATATAACAAGCAATAAATATATTTAAAGATAACAAGCAATAAATAAATAACAAAAACTATATCAACAATTAAAAAAATATGGCAATAATCATAGCAACGATGTATGTGTTTGTGTGGTGGGGGGGGGGGGTGCGTGCGAAGGGGGCGTGAGGTGTGTGGACGTATATATGTATGTGTGTATAATTAAATCTAACTTGAAATAGAATATGAAGTTTCAGCAAGCAATAAAGTATCTTATAATATAGTATAACAAGCAATAAATAAATTTATTATATTTAACAAGCAATAAATAATAAGATAACAAGCAATTATAAAACTTCTGATTACAGTACAATCACGATGACAGAACGTGTAGGAAAGAATCACTCATGCACTCAACTTTTGTCATCACACTGACATGTGTAATTTTATTGTTACAATTCCTTGAATATATGTACAATCAGACACAGAAGAGTTCACTTGTATCTGTAAAACCATGAAAATAGATAAAAACTGAACAGATTTAAGGTGACTGTATAAAGGTGCAAAAAGGAAGTACTTCTGTTTTAACGTTACTTTATTAGGAAAGCTTATACTCGTCTAAATATTACGAGTGCAATAGTAATACATTAAATTGCATATTACCTCATTTTTATCCAGGTCTATGACGTATGTAAAGTTTCAAGACTCTCAGTCTTTGTACAAATATATTCAAATCAATTAAATATTTATGTGTTATGTAATAGACAGACGAAAAAGGAAGTTAATGGACACTTTTTAACTAACACTGATGAGATCCACACTCCGTTCATTCCAAATTTCATGGTACCACATTCACCCGGCAAGTGAGAGATCTGGGTTCGAGTCCGGGCGGAGCAAGTACGTTTTTATTTAATGTTTGTTGAATTTATATATATATATATATATATATATATATATATATATATATATATATATATATATATATATATATACAGGGTGTCAATTAAGTCTGGAACCTCTTTTTTAATTTTTAAACCACAATATAAAAAATACCAAAGTTTGCACGTGCTTACTGGTGATAGTAACGCATACATCTGCCCAATTACCGACCGGATAATCTCTTTGGGGGACGGTCCACAAGGAGTCAGACAAAATTCTTAAATAGCAGCATAGGTCAAGTTTGGTATCAAATTAAAGGTATTACTTAGCAGAGTACAATGCCGCAAACCGGACTTCAAAAGGTGGATTCATTCAGTAGTTATAGCTATTTGAATTTTAAAACAATTGAACAATGTAAATTATTAAGTATTACAAGTAAACACCAATTTTTAAGTACCTGTGATCAAAGTAAGTGTTCAAAATGTTCCCCTCCCATCATCTGACAATGTCCTAGGCGGTTGTAAAAGCCATCCACTGCATTTTGAAGGTAGTCACGAGGAATATCTTGAGATTCTTGGACTATGAGATTTCTTAGGTGCGCCAAATCTGGAGGCTTAGTACGATAAACTTTATCTTTGAGGTATCCCCAAAGAAAAAATCCAGCGGAGATAAATCAGGGGAACGAGCAGGCCACTCTACTGCACCACGTCTTCCAATCCATCTGTGAAGAAATATTGTATCCAAGTATTCTCTAACAAGGAGAGCAAAGTGTGGTGGCGCGCCATCTTGTTGGAAATAAATTCTTTGAAATTGTCGAACAAGAGCAGCTTGTAGTGCAGGAATTATCTTATTTTGGAGCATTGCTAGATACGAGTCACCATTTAAATTACCATTGATAAATAATTGGCCCATAATTTGATTTCCTGTAATACCTGCCCAAACGTTAAGTTTCTGTGGATGCTGTGTATGACTCAATCTGCCACTTTCACATTCTAACAGTAGTTGTGTTATTGGTAATAATTATTAATTCCTAGCTTCGATTACTACATTGTCAGATGATGGGAGGGGAACATTTTGAACACTTACTTTGATCACAGGTACTTAAAAATTGGTGTTTACTTGTAATACTTAATATTTTACATTGTTCAATTGTTTTAAAATTCAAATAACTATACCTACTGAATGAATCCACCTTTTGAAATCCGGTTTTGGCGTTGTACTCTGCTAAGTGAGACCTTTAATTTGATACCAAACTTGACCTATGCTGCTATTTAAGAATTTTGTCTGACTCCTTGTGGACCGCCCCCCAAAGGGATTATCCGGTCGGTAATTGGGCAGATGTATGCGTTACTATCACCAGTAAGCACGTGTGAACTTTGGTATTTTTTTATATTGTGGTTTAAAAATTAAAAAAGAGGTTCCAGACTTAATTGACACCCTGTATATATATATATATATATGTATGTGTGTGTGTGTGTGTGTGTGTGTGTGTGTGTGTGTGTGTGTGTGTGTGTGTGTGTGTGTGTGTGTGTGTGTGTGTGTGTTTGTGTTTGATCTGACTCACACAAGTTAAACTCTACTGTGGCACCAAATATCCATTAGACCGGTAGTGAATTTAAACGGTTTTTAGACTGTTTGTTGATAGAAAGGCCGTAGACATAGTGTTTTTTGTGGATGAAAACTGGGAGCGCATTGTGTTGAGCATAGTGGCGACAGCTGGTGACTGGATAGATTGTGGCCCAACCGCATGCGCTCAGCATAGATGTGGGCCACTGCAGACCCAGCCTATGTGCTATTGACACTCATTATGAGCGATGTTCCTGTTTAGGAATAACAGGAAGCATTGAAGCAGTCTCTGTAAATTAGATGCATTGTTCTCCCACACCAGTTGATGATGAACTGAATCAAATTTATGTCTGTACGCACGATAAATATCAATCGCGTTGACCTAAAAGATACAATTCTTTGATATAAAACCTTTTCTCTACTACCTCCTGACCATTAAATACTAGTATGGTACTAATAACATGGTGTAGTAATTTGTTTTACAGAAAGATAAAAAATTACTATATATTGCAATAATATTCTTTTGTTATATGCGTTGTATTCGATAAGCCTTTGTCATAATATTTCTTTACGCGTTCCGCAAACAAATATACTCTTAGTTAATCCACAAACAACACATATCACTAATCCTGTCTATTACCGTTGTGGGATTACTTTATCATTCGATAAAATTCAAAGTAGATCACATGTTCTTTTTGGAGAGAATACACGGCCATCACGTTACGGTAGAGTAAAGCCACAGACAGAACTGTCAAAGCTATAAAACCACTGATGTGACGTGTTCCATCAACAAAGCCATTAATGGATTCGAAATTAACACGGATCCAGCTCATCGTCACTGCTGTGTTGTTGTCGTCTATGTCGGAAATTGGGGAGTTGTTTGTGAGATTGATATGTAGGTTCTTGGAACATTATACTTAATAAATTATTCATGCGGATTAAGTCAGAGATTTATTTATTTATGCAGGTAGGGGGGAAATATCATGACGCCGGGGACCTGCAAGGTGTCCGAGGACTTTGTAATAAAACAAGGAAACTATATTATCCTCAGGGATTAGCAAACATTTATGAGCGTCAGATATATTTTTTTAAATATGACGTGTTTACATTTTTTGTGTTGGTATTGTACGCATGAAAATAAAAGTGTATTTTTTTAAGTTTTGCCAATTTTTTAATGTTACAGTTAAAAGGTATAAAGTTAGCCACATCAAGTACGTATAACGTAACATTCTCCACTGAATTTTCATAGAAAATTTCAAGTCTAAGTTCCTAGATGCGGACAAATATATATATTTTACAGATAGAACAGGTTTTCCGCCGTAGACAAACAGAAATTTTGTCAGCCTTTACAATGATAAAATTTGCTGATGTTTATTCCATGATTCTATGGAAACATGGAGAACAATGTAACATCCTATAGAATACCAGGCATTATATTCTCACTCAATGCTACTTATGTACAAATAATTTTAACGAAAAATTTAGATTCATTCTCAAGATATCCTACGGAGAGTTAGGCTCCTGAGTTTCAGTCAAATTCTAATGATGGAAAATCACCATCAATAAACTCGAAGTTGCACGTATACAAATGAGACTTCATGAAAAATGAAAATCTATTGCTCACAGTTAATTTTCAAGATATCATGCAGATAGTCAATCACACAAAAATAAATGTTTCCTAATGCACACCCAGTGAACGAGGGAGGGAATATAGATTAATACATAGCAGAGATGGTGGCTTGCCAGATAGCCCCCAAGGCTTTCTTCATCAGTAGATCCTCTAGATGATGTTGCTGACTCGGAAAGACGTTTTGAATAATTTTTAAACCTCTCCTGATTAATACTTACTAGTTCTAGGGGCTCTAGTGATATTGAGTAATGAAATTGTTAAAGAAATATCACAACAAAGGTCAGCCTGGTTGAAGATCCTTAAACACAATTCAAATATAAAAACAGACTTTTACCAAATCATAGGCTAAAATTATATGAATTCATGAAGAATTACGTCTGTTGGCTATAGAAGAGGTTATTAAATGCTCAAACCCACGTATTCGTTTCTTTAGTTGCCATTTTGTAGAATCATTTCTAGAGCGGCTCATAAAGCGATCAATAAATGGAGTTTTGCTTATAGTAGGCTTGTTAGGGTTCTGAATCAGGCTACAATGAGGTAAATGTCATACAGGAAGTGACAGTGAACTTTTGCTCTACTTCTCTTTTGGTTTAAATGAGCCTCAGACGTCAAATTCATCTCAGTGCCACAGTAAAGATATTATTTCGAATTGTTTCCTCTTATTATCAAATGACCATTGATTTTCCATATGATATTGAAAAGCAGATCTCAAGTATAACAAAGTTACCTTATTAAAACGATGATTAAGCATTATAAAGTCCTGTGAAATATGATTATATTTGTGAATGTTGAAGCAAACATTTGAAAATTCGTAAAAACAACAAAAATACTCGTTTCTGTGATATTGATTTTATCCCGGTATTGTAAATGTACTGGTTGTTAGTGGTTGTTCTGAAGTCACCTCTAAGCCGTTGATCCCCAGGTAAAGTGTTAGAGAGGGTTTCTTAGACCTAACTTCGCTTGGTAAAATAAGACATTATTTTCTTTCCATTTTCTATTATTTAATTAAATTAATTAATTGCAGTTAGCCAATGCTTTCTAGTTTTATTTTATTTGTATATAAAAAGAGAGACCAATCCCCTGTATATCATTAAGGCATGTACATTTGTACTGCTTATTCTTATATTACATTTACTAAACACTAAGTATTAAATTTACCGAGGTATTTTGTATTCTATTACAGTTATTTGTTTTGTATATTATTGTTGCTCATTTGTGACTTTATATTTATTTAAATAGTAGTTCAGTTGTACAACATACAAAATTATGTTAGCTTTTTATGCTTCCATTCTAAGGTGGTTTTCATTAATTGCTAGCATATATAGTTAGAACTAACAGTTTTGTTTTGTAATTATATGAAATTCTACATAAAATTGTAAATATATAACAAAATTCAAATTATGAAGCAGAATCATATTAATTGCTGAATTAATTAGTTACTTTACATAGTGGCATTCTTTGTATGGAGTTTAGAACCAGCTAAGTACTATACCTAAATATTATGACCTCTTCACAAAACTAACGGTGTTCCACATCCACTGAAATTGCTCTGTCAGCCATCAGACTCATGTGCAAATGCTAAACAAATTCAACTTGGTATGTTCTTAAAGAAAAATTCAAAACTATTCAACATCCAAATCTCGTGGAGGAAACAGGACTGAGATCATCAGGCCAAGGCTATTGACAAGTAAAAACGAAAATACTAAGAATCCATCAATAAATAGTTCCTACTGTTAGTGGAGGTAAAGGCCGTAAACTTTATTTACTTGTATATGAGGATATAAATGAAAAGAAACTATTCCTTTCATAGTATTTCTGACAGTAAATCACATCATGTCTTTTTTATAACCTTTATAACAATTTTATGGATTATATCTTGTAGATCTCAAACTAGTATGAATATCTATCTTCTCAACATAATTTAAAAGAAACTTTGATATATCATGTAATAAAGATTTGTTTATAAATTTACAACTTTAATGAACTGATTTTATAATTAACCCTTAACAATATACTAGGTGTAAAAAAGTTCCCGCACTGGCTTGTTAACTTCCGAAAGATTACAGGTAAAGGCAATAAAACTTGGCAAATCACATTATTGCACCTATAAATGTACTTTTAAGTAATTACCATATTTTTGTAATCTCAGGGAGATGGCTCACAAGGAGTCAGAAGAAAATCTTTGTTGAGGGCATAGGTCGAGTAGTACATCAAATTAAAGGTCTTTATTAGTGGAGTACAATGCCGCAAATCCGACCTCAAAGAGTTGACTCTCTAACAAAATCATGCTGGTTTAAAGTTTGAACCTACTTGGCTGAAGTAAGAAAAATTTTCAAGTCTATAGCTACATATACACAACGCTTCATAAGTAGAAAATATTTTGCAACATTACCGGAATCTATGTTGTATATATAAAAATTAACAAGGAAATTTAGAAGGACCCGACACAATGTAATAAATTTCGAATAAAAAACCCACCAAATATTACCGAGTTAAAATGTCATATGGTGTACCCAATTTCATACATGTGCACGCATTGTTATTGCGGATGTACATTTAAGGGACTTTTTAAAATTATGTATTCTTTAGGCTAAAGCGTCGTGCATAAATTAAACCCATTTTGGCTAGATAGTACTAAATAAGGCAACTATAATGGGGGATAAAGTTTTAAATTATTTTTGGAATACACTGTAAGTAACTGCTAATTATAACTAAAAATATAAACGATAAAACGAAACAAAAGTATAAAGTTTCACAGTTCCGTGTTGTCTTAAGTACTTACTTGGCCGCACAAGTTCAAACGTTGTAACAAATAGGAGTCTCGTGGGTGTTAGGGCGTGAAACAATCACGACGTTGTTTTACAAATTCTGTCGCAGTCACAAAGCTTGTTATCATAGTATAGTAGCGTTTTATCTCCACCCATTTACACAGGTTTCGCTTTTCAATGTTAAAGATGTACATCTTAGACTTCCCGTTCCTAAAGGAGTAACATTTTAAAATGAAATGAATGTAACTGCCATAGGAAAAAAAATAATAGTGAAGTACGTACTGACATCATACAGGACAGTCTATTATTAGTATGCAGTAAAGGTGTGATTGAAGAATATAGTATCATCATATAGCATACTCCCCATTACTGCTTTACAATTTATTGAACTTTAATTGCTTTTATTACCATTGGGGATCATGTGTTGTAACTGTTGTGTGGGGTAGTATACAATTAAGAACAATTAGTCTGCGTTAATTAGTCTGTTCTCTTAACTCATTAAAACATATTTTGTTAGGAAACCTAATTAACACTTCATTAAAACATTTTCCATACGCAGTGTTTTGCACTTGCACAAAATGATATTCATTTTATACGCAGCTAATAATTATTATGGAAACTACTCCGAGCCTGTCCGGGTTTTTCTATTGGACGGGCTTTTAATGTTTTAAAGTAAAATATATTTATAAACATATATTATAAAGTGACGTCTAAAATTAACTTTTGCATGGTATAAAGTTAATATAAGAAAACACGATTTTCTCCTGCACTTTTCAAAGAGGCGCTTATTTTTCAGTTTGTTCTGGTTTATAACATCTACAATGCTAATTAATGTATGATTTCATTTTCGTCTAAGAGCCTGAGTGAATCTATATTCTTTTGTGTTAAAGTTACTTAAAACTGTTGAGTTTGATTAACGTTACGACCGTTGTGACTTTCATTTATTTTCAAGATAATTTTCCTCTCAAGAATTTCACATCTCTCGTGCGGTATATAATTTTTTCTTTTTTACTCTGGATGTTCCGTGTCTTCTGGGAATGTAAAAAACATTCAGGGGTTTAAATTATTTAGATTTACTGTAAAACAGCAAAGTTATAAGTCAATAACTTAAAGACGATTGGGCAAGTGTTCTCTTTGTCAGTATTTCACGTGAAACCTCTCTGATAATACTTAATGTAAAAAAACGAAGCGAGAAAAATCTAAGAGAAAATCTTTTTCTACAAGTGATCAAAACTTACTCCAGGAATGTTAGGAAATGTTCTACTGTTCTTTCGTGTAAACATATGACGCCTTAATGAAATATATGTGGAGATACATCCTGAAACAGTGATTAAATAAATAGCGAACAGATTGAGATATATCAAAATAACCATCACGTGTCTCGGAGATGGAGGAGGAATTCCATGTCAAACCAATCCTTTGGAGGTCGGGAGCAACGAGATAGTAAGAGCATAAGCAACGAGATCTTTGGAGACATTTGATTGTTTGTGCCACAGTGACAGAAGAGCATCTTTCAAAAGTCATAAAACAGTCGAGAAAACTCAGAGAGAATGTACCATAATTGGGGGTTTCACTTAGTGATAATTTTTAGTAGTTTCCTTTTTCTAGTCTATAGGAATAATGCTCTACGCTCTTTTGGAATACACATTCAAAAGCAACTAATATACATTTTAGAAGGTTTGTTCTCTAAATAGCCATGAATTACCTCATACATAAATCTGTTCTGTTTATGACAGAGTTGCAGGAGAAAATGACAATCTTCTTTGAAAACTTTGAAACATGATTTGGAGCACCAACTCTGAAAAGGTTGTAGAGTTTTCTTGTAATGTCTGCTACTTAGCTCATGGCTATTAAGGAAAACTTCGCTGTTACGATTAAGATTACTAGTAGCTTTCGATTGTAAACCACTAGTATTCCGCCTTAGAGGAGGAGAAAGAACAGAGTACACTGTCAGGAATTTCTAATACTTTTATGACAGCTTTCATCAGCCGGAATCCACATAGCATCAAATGTAGATCGATAGATAGATTTGTATATAGATATTCTACCAGAAGAGCTCGCTTTTGCCTAGTTCACACCTGCCAGGGAACATAAACTGGGTACAACAAAAACTAAAGTGTCATTTAAATTAGTTAATCCAATAGACGTCCAGGGGTGGTAAATCGCTAACCACCATTTGGTAAAAGTCAAGATATCAGAGTAAAAGGGCTGGTAGATAGGTTTAGTTCAGTGCGGAGGATTACTGTAGGAGAGGGTGGGAGCCCTAACGTTAAAGACTGTTTAAAGCCTAAACATGAGGGAGTATTGTGTCTCCTGCCCACTTTAACTCTAAGAGACTTGGTAGAGTACTAGCCTCCTCTCCTTTCAAAGGTGACATGACTAAGACAGTGTCCCTCTTCATAGGATATTGACAGGCGGCCCATACCGCAGCCTTACCCATCCAGAATATCCTGTTTCTCCGAGAGCAGCGTAAAGTTTAAGTGCAATGAAGGATAACCTCATTGTCCGGTCATAAAAAGCAAAACTTTAGGTAGATTAATAAGAAAACTGGTAAAATTGTTTGTCTCAAATCTTTAGATTACAATAGGATACATTTACTAAAAAAGCTGTATTCTGGTATTATACTCGTAATATTAAGTCTGCTTTTATAACAGCATATTTTGTCTAGTTCCAAGAATCACATGATTCCCATTGACACACGATTATTTCTCAGCGATGTGTGCAACTCATAAACAAAAATAAATATTTTGAAATTAAATTGACTTGTATTTGTTGCGAGAAATCAATGAAAACGCTTATTAAGGCTACAAAAACTTCGACCGGAAGTGGCTGACAGTGACCTGCATTAGACGCTTTTTCACTGGAGAAACCCTTCAGACCAATATATGAATATATATTTTATAATCGAGGCAACAATGGATACGCTACTGGGATACCGAAAAAATTTATACAGGAATCAGAATATAAATACCGAAGGCAAACAACTTTTAACAACAGTAGGCTTCTCAGACAGAGTATTTAAATATATTTTGATCGTGGACACAAAGCAAACTCTACCCTGACATATTCCTGACGCATGAAATATAATTGATCAGAACCAGAAATGCTTCTTCACGCTTTAAAGGAAGAGGTAGTGCCAATTTTGTGTACCTTTTGAACTTTATAACAATGAACATTGAAAGAGTATATTTATATTTATATTTATACACGACAAATTATTACACGACAAATAAGTGCTCTCTCACTAGGATTACTATTGACGTAGTATTTTCTCACTTGGGTATAAAATATTCGAGTTACTGAAATTTGTGAAGTTATTCATTAAAATATTATATAATTTTGTAGTTAAGTGTTGGTTATTTCCCCCAAAACATTGTTTTGTAAACTTCATAACTTATTTTCATGAGCGTTTACAAGAGGATAAGCGATTACCGTGTAAAGCCACGGGTAACTGCTAGTTTTGATATAAAATCCTCTAATGATTAAAGAAACTTATTTACTATCATACTTTAAAATCTCAGTTCTAAAAACTACGGTTCTTACTATAAAATACTAAATTTGAACCAGTTATTAAGAGAAACCAAGGCGAGCGATATACAGCAGTTTTGTGTGCAGCCAGGGGTGTAATGGAGGACTGACTCTCAACAACCCCAACCAAGTAATCCATGCATTATTCAACCAACCCCCGCCGTGATTTGTTATCCGTCTTTTTCTTAAAAGCTTACACATTCTCCTTCTTGTCACGATCCAACTTTATGGAATTTCTGAACACTGTTAATGTTTTATGTTGATATATACTATCGTGTGGATCAAATGTTGATCAACTATATTTAGTTCAATATGAAAATAGTTTATGATTCTATGTTAGATGTTCTAATTAAAGGTTTATAGAGTTTATTCTGAATTTGTCCAGAACTTATAAAGTTGTCGCCTATGCCATTTGAAAGTTTTTCCATTACACAAATAAAGTAAAATAAAATCTGTTTTCAACTAATTAACAAAATGTTGTTTATCAATATTTTTTAGCATTTAAATTTTCTTGATTAAGTTATAAAATTTTAAATGTGTTTTATATGTATTGTTTCAGTATTTATTTTATCTCAATCTTGTCTAAATAAATCCCTCACCAGCTGTTATATTCTGTATATATGAACGGCCTCACTCTCTCATTTATCACTAACCTACCAAAATCTAATAAAGTAATATGGCATACGTATCCCTCATAACGCATTGATAAGGTAAAGCATTTTATATATATTAACCGCTCATGAGGGTTGAAATTAGTTTGCAACCTCTAGAAGAACTATATTTTGCTTTTCATCCTTCCACCGTTCTAGAAAGATAAAATTTGACACGCGTGTTTATCTTGTTCTAAGCAGACTACTGGCACTGAAAATAACTTAGACCGAAAGTAGTTAACATTGCCCGGCGGTAAAACGTTTTTTTTTTACCGACGTATACATTTAGAACAACGTGTTTCGTGATTGGGACAGCAAGGCAAATACTACTATGGCACCGGGAATATCTTAAATTGAAAAATTATTGTATTAATGCTAGAAAGCTTATTCTTAATTTAGCCAAACGTTAGAGCTATTAACTACCGAAGGAAATAACATAACTTATCCCATATGAACTATGAAAATGACATCATTTGTACATTTTATAAATGTTCTTACATTTTGAGTTGATTTTTTTTAGATTGATTCAAAGAATATTTTAGCAAATAAAACTTAAGGACTAAAAATTAAGACATATATTTGATATAATTATTTCATAACTTTGTTTATCCATATGCATTAATTTTCAATGAACGGTTATTTCTTTTATTGGAAGCCAATACCGCAGAATTAGTTTCATATTTTAATTTAATTTTACATAGCTACTTAAAAATGCCAATATATTGGTTTTATTTACCACCAAATTTATAAGCATAAAATAGTTAGAAATAGTACGTCGCAAGTACAATATCCACGTAGAATATATTTAGTTAGAATATATGCTTATATTTAAATATTATCATAACTAATGATAGATAATAACTAGTGATTTAATAAAGATGTACATATATTTACTACCTCATTCTAAAAAAAAAAAAAAGAAATGTTTCTCCAATTTAGCTACGTTCGGCAATGTGGTTAGTTACTGCCGTATAAGAAAAGGTTGCTGACAAAATATAATCTAAGATAGTATTTAACTCATTTTATTGGCCTAGCCTTAGCTAAGCTTGAGGCTGAAATAATTAAATGTCCGTCAGTTTGTCTTTCCGCCCGATATCTAGAAAACGAACTGCTATTGACTTCAAATTTTGCACGAAGCTTCATTTTTATCGTATAGGCAACATGATTTTGATGATGTTGCGTGTCACTCAATTTGGGATTTGGCTAAACGTTATTAAATTGATTGATCGGGTAACTATGATGGCAACCAGAAAGTAGCAGAATGAATACATTTTTAAACAGGATGAGTACAATCATATAAGATTTTATCATTTGACATATTAACACGGTTAGCTTATTCATTGAGAAATAAATATCAAATTATAGAGTAAAAAGTCAATGTTAACATTTAGTAACAAGAGTTTATTGCAGCTCACTCTTGCATTGTAGTATCATCCCTATTATTTAATCACAGCCATAACACTCAATGGTCAAAAATATGAATGTATCATGTGGAAAGACGCCTCAGGAAAGATCATTTATAGGATTTAAATTTTGCATGAAACTTTATTTCTACATTGAGTGAGTTCTAACACAAGAATGAGTTCTATGATAGTGTATGTCTAACTAGGGAGTCTGTCTGAGCGTTGTTGGATGTGACATGGACTTTATGTGCTGCTCGGGTTCGAGGCGAGAACAAAACAAATATTCAGATTTCTGCTTTGTATAAACTTAATTGTAACATTTTCTTTGTTCTTTCTCCTTTGTCCTACCCAGCTCTCTCCTTCACCTAAATCCCTCCCTAATTTCATGTTTAAATAAGTTTAGATGCTAAAGATATTATGATCCAGTGAAAAGACTTCGCGTTAAATATTCAAATCACAATTATTTAGTTTTAGCTCTAATTGAAATCGTGTAGTTCTAAATAAATTCACTTAGAAATAAAGTTAAAATTAATTTAAACTTAACTGCAGATGCGGTATATCGTAATTTAGAATACAGTTTATTGCTATAAAAGTTGCATTTTAACTTTTATTACAATACTTAAATGTTAGAATTCACGACCCACGTAACTCCAGAATATTGTCATCTCTGATGTGAAGCATTGAAGTGAAGTGAGTAAGTTTGAGCTTTGTGTGAGCTACGACAAAGAGAAAAGCCTTGTACTGATAACAAACCCTTTCCTTACACGAAATGAGGCTGTAACTACGATTCACAGTAAAGCTTTTTCTTAATTAATTTGCCAAAGTTACACGGATTTTATTACCTCTCTTGTAAAAGATTCCTATTTAATTTCCCTCTATAATATTACATGAATGAAAATGTAATTTTTTTCTTTTGAAATTGTTTTTGTTTATGAAAATATTTTTTGATATTTTCTACATCGAAAAGTGATTTTTTAGTCAAATAGTGAGTTTTACAGGTGGACATAGCGACTGAAAACGTTTCAAGAATTATTTAAGTAATTTTATTCAACTTTCACTATAGGTCTATTCGTTATAAAAATATTATATGCTAAAGCTATATTAGTACGATAGTCGTAGCTATTTTACAAAAACTAATTCAATGTTGGTTTAGTGGAAAAGTATTATTTAAAACATAGGAAATTAAATGATATTTATGTTAATAAAGTTAAATACGTATAACAATGTCTAGTAAGTCAATAAAATACTTACGTCGTATACTTGCACTATTATTGTAATCATGGTACCCATTGTTATCAGCTGTAAGATTGTGCGAATAGCCAGCTCGACTAGTGCATGTGTTTTCAAGATATAGTAAGAAATTGGGCTTGTATGGGAGTTGCTTACCTAAAAGACATACTCTAAGGAAACATTTCCCCAAACGTGTCTCACTAAGAAAGGTGTTGAGTGTCCTAGTGTGTGCGGTTGTGTTGTTCACTACGTTTGCTCTGTGTAGTTAAATGATTAGTACTTGCTCTGAATACTCTGGACTCTCTAGTAATTGTGTGTCCTAGTGTGTGCGGTTGTGTTGTTCACTACGTTTGTTGTGTAGTTAAAAGATTCACTACGTTTGCTCTGTGGTTGTGTTGTTTACTACGTTTGCCGTGTGTAGTTAAATGGTTGGTACTTGCTCTGATCACTCTGGACCCTCTAGTAATTGTGTGTCCTAGTGTGTGCGGTTGTGTTGTTTACACTACGTTTGCCGTGTGTAGTTAAAATGGTTAGTACTTGTTCTGATCACTCTGGACCCTCTAGTAATTGTGTGTCCTAGTGTGTGCGGTTGTGTTGTTCACTACGTTTGCCGTGTGTAGTTAAAAGATTGGTACTTGCTCTGATCACTCTGGACCCTCTAGTAATTGTGTGTCCTAGTGTGTGCGGTTGTGTTGTTCACTACGTTTGCTCTGTGTAGTTAAAAGATTGGTACTTGCTCTGATCACTCTGGACCCTCTAGTAATTGTGTGTCCTAGTGTGTGCGGTTGTGTTGTTTACTACGTTTGCCGTGTGTAGTTAAATGGTTGGTACTTGCTCCGATCAATAAGGAACTTCTGGTAATTGCTTAATTTTTACCCACAACTGTTTTGTTGTTTATCGTGACTGGAGTGAGGTATTCCCCCTATATTTATTAAGTTTTAATGTTTTGTGTATACCTTTGGGGTTTTTTCACCTGAAGAAGAGGGTTTGAATCCAGCGCTCGAAAGGTAGTGTTTTAATTTTTCCACATTAACGATGGTTAATGTCAGAAGATCTATTTGGTATCCATTCCAATCATCCATTGTCAATGGATGATAGATCATATAGATGATATCACTACTGATCTTTTTAAAAATTATTTATTCTTGTTGAGAAACTGCGCATATTATGAAACTACCATTAACAGCAAGTAACTATAGTTTACGAATTAATTGATTAAATAAATTGTGTGAAATTTAGATACAAAATGTAGAATATTTGTGAATATAAAAACTTTAACACATTTACCAAAGTTGCATTAAATATATCCAAAATATATGATTTATTATCCGAAAAGAGTATAAAATAAATAAAGTTCAAAGACCCCATACCGTCGTTCTCTCAATACGGCATGTACGCTTCTTATGACCTACATGTGGCTGAGCACATGTCCGCAATAAATATTTCATAGTTGCGACATGACATCTGTGGACCTTCTTTTCCTTCACCATAGCGAGATGTCTAGCTATTTCGAGAAGTATGGAAGTGCCTGTGATCATTAACACATTCCTCATAGCTTAGTTAATAACAAAAATTATCGTAATGTTTGTTGTAAATTTGCTGTTTACTTGTATTTTGTGTTAAAAGGAGTGACTAAATAAAAGAATAAAAGACTTACTATTCCTTTATAGATATATTGACTTGAACCTTGTTATTCTCGTGAAATTAAATCAGGGCCGATTGATCTTCAAACTCAGACCTTAGCAGTGTTGATTTTAATATTTTTCCAACTTTCTTGTTCACCCCAACAAATTTAATCTTGATTGGATTACAAACCTTTTCAATAAGTTCTATAAATGTCCTTTACTCCCTCTTATTTTAAACAATGAATTCAGACCTTTATTTCTCTACATACTATAAAGATATTTTCGTGTGTATACGTCAGTGAGTGTGTTATTGTTTGAATATTTTACTCTTTAATTACTCATTTAATATTCACGCTTATTTATATTATTGCTTATTTTAGGCTGGAATGTAACTTTACTATTGATCACAAAGCAGTGTTTAAGCATTTAGTTTTCGATGATTAATCCATAATTAGATATATTTTTTTTAGGGAAAGAGTACGCTCTTAATGATATATGCCTACGATACTCTTACATGAACAATAATTAACAGTGGTATTATTTACGATACTGTTTTCGCAGGCTCGACAAACGTTTTTCCAGAAATCAGCATGAAGATTGTCAATTTGTGCAATGAAATCAAATAATTACAAAATACAGTTACCCATATGGTTTACAGTTATACTCCAGTTGTTTTTTATATTTGATCATGGCAATACAGTACAATGCATTTTATCTTTTTGAATTATGCACTTCCTAAGTTATTTTTATTTATAAGTACCAAGTTTGTCCTATGCACATACTTTATTCGATATTGTTAGCTGTACATAAAGGTAACAAAGGGCCTAGCTGTCTTACACTGCCTATTTCTCAGAGTGATCCATTATTCTATTGTAGCGAGTGGGAAGGGTAGACTTATTCTGACCTAGAGCAGCATTTGTTACTCATATGGTCTTTAGTCGTAGTTTAGCTTCTCCTTCTTCATATACATATCGGTTCGAGTAGTTACAATATAAATACAATCAATTTGTATATAAAGGTACAATAAATCAAAAATTTTAATTAAAAGTTCCAGATCTGAAATTTCCCCATAAATATTTAAAGACAGTTTTGTGGTGCCTATTCCAAAGAAAGGAAATATCTATATAGTGGACAACTTTCGTCCTAATACTATCTTCTCTTCATTGAGCAAAGTACACGAAGATCTGATGTTGATGTTGAGTGGCCTCTCTCAAAGCAATCCTTTATGGACGAGCAACATGATTTCACTTCTAGTAGATTAACAACCACCAATCTTCTATCCTTTCAAAACCAAATGCTGCACGCTTGTGGCAGGAATAGCCAAATGAACGCTGTCTTCATCGATCTCTCTAAGGTGCTTGACACGATTAGCCACAGACACCTATTGGCCAAGCTTGAGGTTTATGGAACCACTACCTTAATTTTGGGACGATTCAATTATTTTGTATTTTGGCCGTATCTGTCACATATGCGTTAAAATAACTAAACTACCATATGATCGGAAGACCAAATACCTGTCAAATGACTTTTATTTACATTAAATTTGTATAAATGGCAATAGACTTATTTAATTTAAATAAACATTGAATCACAAAAGGTACTTGCTCCGCCGCGACTCTAACCCGGATCTCTCACTTGCCGGTGAATGTGATACCATTACATCACAGAGCCCTTACTTTTTACGATTCAATTATTTTGCATTTTAACCGTATCTGTCACATATGCGTTTAAATAACCAAACTAACATATGATCGGAAGATTAAATACCTGTCAAACATATATATATATATATATATATATATATATACACGAAAAATTTATTCTCTTCAATAAATAAACCACGGTATAATATTTCAAAACATTTAGGAATTTTCACATTGCATAAATATTTACAAAAAATATGACAGAAAAGAAAGTAAGAGATAAAACAAGAAAGTAAGGAATCAAACAAGAAAGATGTCTAACTGCGAATTGTACCTCTTTAAACAGAAAGGTTTATAAAGGTACAATTTGAAGTTGTAATTAGTAGTATTATTTTCAAATGAAACTGATAATATAATATCATCTTTGCTCAACTCAAATACACCCTAAAATTCTTCAGTAACATTTCATCATAATTGTAATAAGTTTCATAATTAAGGATACGTCAGATGTTCAGTCTTCTCAACCAACTCAGAACAGCACTCTATTCTTTCTAAAACAATTATTTAGCCGTCTCAAATGTGAGATAATCAGAAAAACTTTTACATTCCTCCAAATTTTAAAATTCAAACGCTGTTGTAAATGGAAGATTCAAACTCATGTCAGTATTTTACCGCTAGTGCAGTAATTAAGTTTCTGCAATTCGTGTGCTTTAAAAATACCGTATTTCATTAACGCAGGGATCTGAAAACAACCAATTCAGTTTAGGGAAGCCAAAGCAAGCTGAGTGGATCACGGAATAACATTCAGGTAAATGGAATTTAACGTTTCAGTAGGTCCGAGGCTCGTTATAGTCCTGCGTTTCAGCGGGCGGCGCTCTCAGTCGAGCCGCAGCGCTCCAATAGCAGGCAGTGGAGCGCGCCACGGCCCCCACTGTGTACAAGGCGACACAATTATATCTGACAATACACGACTCTCCGCCACCAATTATTGTTTACATCAACATTTTCAATTACAGTTTCTGATATTTGCCTTCTAAACCAGAAACGTGTCCGTGCGATAATTTCTTTAAAAGAAAAACTTTACTATTTGTGTTTATAAAAGAGTCCACAGAGTTAAACACTTATTTTAATAAACAACATATTGTTTTTATGAAAATACTAAATTTAATACAATTAAAGTATTTAGTTTTTAATGTATACCTTGATTACATTATGTATCATTAAATAATTTTAATTACTTCACTGTTGGGAATGATATTAATATGTTAAATTTCCTCAACACGTATAAACACATACATTTTTATAATAGATCTCTTGTAAAGATGTGTAATATTTTAAATTATCTTAGAATGAAAACTTGGAAATTTTGAAGCCTTTAGCGTACAATGTACCCATTGTAGTCATTTCTAGAATTTGATGTGTAATCAACTCGGCTAAAACTCAGATGTGTTTAGGAAAATTACAAACATTCAGTGGAATTTCAAAAAAATTACCGACAGCACAAGCAGTAGCAGAAGTTTGTGAATAGTTTTAAGTGCGAAGAACATTGTAAAATATGAACAATATGCGGTACGAGCGAAGAACATCTGTACAGACAATTCACGTGTTGCTATGGTGATGCAGGCGTTTTTACGTGATCCCTAAAGAAATATTTCAGATTTTATTATTTAAATTGGCATTTAAAAGTACAGTGTTCACAGAAATTAAAAGATAATAAGTTAAATTATGTGTTTCTTAGGTTTACGTACATTGGATGAAGACAATAATGAACAATACTTATTTTTACTTTTCCAAACAAATGTTCATGGTTCTAGGACAAATTGTAAGCGATACACGCTTTATTCATTTACTATTTTGTAAAAGTAAGTGGCATGTAAAACTATTAATAAATTTGTAAACACAACTATTTGCGGGACGAACGTAAATGCCTAGATAACATTAAATAATACTCCATATATTTCGTAGGCCTAACAGCGTGATAACATAGTTTACATACAAAAAAGAAATCTGCATTTTTTACTACTATAGTTTATTTGAAATTAATTTCTAAGTAATTCAGTTTACTGTTTTAAATTTATTAGCTTATACAAACAAATAATAGATGTAGGATGTATCTAAATGCTGTTTTATGTTAAGTAAAATTTTTTTAAGTGTACATTACATATTTAAACCACTCTATATAGTTTTTTTTTTAATATACATCTAAAGGAAAACAAATACGACTATTCCTATATAAATACATGTTAAAATAAGTAAATGATCCATGTCTTCTACTATCGGAGAAACAACTGTTATATTGCTTGGAGAATCAGTCATAGATGCAGCAGTAGCCTAATAAGAAGATGTGACCATATTTTACATCAGCTTACTGGCCATTGAAAACTTAAATACTTCCATATAAACCATGACATAGTGTTCTGATCCTGTTTCAGACGTTGTGAGTACGTGGATTTATGTAATTAAAATAATTATGTGATCTTTGTTATTTTCAAGTCTGGATCGAACAATGTTATTGTTAGTATTAGCTGACATAATATAACACACATATATATATCAAGATGCATGGTGTGCAATCAAATACAAGAGTCATCAAAATTCGAAAGTATTTCAACTAAAAAAGTATATCAAGATGCATGGTGTGCAATCAAATACAAGAGTCATCAAAATTCGAAAGTAGTTTAACTAAAAAATTATACAAAATCATTGGAAATTTGACATGTGATACAAAAAATGTAGTATACCAAATTCAGTGTAAAAAATGTCCTAAAGACTCTACATTGGCTCTACAACAAATAATTTAAGAATAAGAATGACAGGTCACCGTTATGATTTTAAGCATAATGATGAATCAAAACCATTAGTCATTCATAGTAAATTACACAAAGAATCTTTTGAAAATTTATATACAGTAAAACCAATACGATCAATAAAACATAATTCAAATACATCAAAATTAAGAAACTTAGAACAAGCATGTCAAATTGTCACAAAATCTAAATTTCCCTATGGATTAAATCTTCGATAAATTTAAATCATCTGAACACTCATCACATCTTTACACCCACAGTTTGAACATATGTTTATCATTTCAAAAATACTTATTAATTTATTTATCTGTTTACATGTATGTTTTTAATTATTTTATGTGTTTTGTTATGTTGTTTTGACCTGAAGAAGCGTAATGCGAAATATAGTCAATTAATATTAATATGTTGGCCTTTTTCTACATATATATATATATATATATATATATATATATATATATATATATATATATATATATATATAGTCATACCTTATGTATAATGTTTGGCATGTCGGCTATAGACATAACCTACAAAATATAACATACCCCCACAACATACAAAAGCAAGTGGTGAATAGCAAGAATATTTAGCGTCAATGTATTTATTTTGATGTAAATAAATATATTGTTTCCCGTTTTGAAAAACATAATATTATTGAATTTTGGAAACCTCTAATAATACATTTTGAAATAATCATTACAATTTCATTAGGATTGTTATTAAAATTTATATTAAGTCATCCGTAATATTGCGAATAAAAATTCATCAAAATGGTGGATGAATGAAATATTCTTACATTACTATGTAAGCATAAATTAAGTTCATACTTCTACATAAATCTTGTAATGTTTTAAAATAAAGTAAGATTACAAATAGCTAGTTAACTAATAAGAAATAAGTAACTAATATCGTTTAATTCCATTTAATTAACACTAAATTAATAAAAATAAATTAATCTGAAAACTAGAGGAATGTATTAAATTGCCGTAAATGTTTTATGCAAATCCAACATTTTGGAAGTTTAGATTATTTTAATCACTACTAGACGCAAATATTATATCCAGTTTGATGTAGCAACGATAATAAATATTTATGATGCTGGATAATGCTCTGCACAACAAGTGCATTATGTTAGCGTGGGAATCGCTAGCTCTCACTGCACATTTCTATAATACCTTCGTAACCAAATATATAAACTTTTTTATTTTAAAATTATTTTCTATTTACTGTATGATCGACGAAGGAATCGATTACGAGTTAGTTATTTAAAAGAAAAATATGAATTAACATATTGTTAGGTATTAAAACTATGATTGCCGTTTGCTGCAACTATGAAAATTGCAAGTAATTTTTTTAATAAAATATACTGAATAGAGTAATTAATTAATTAATTTTTTAAATGTTATATGAACGTTTTTATGGGATTGATCATTAATATTACGCACATTTTTATCTAGGATATTAAAATTTCAACGCATGGTGAGCTAAGTTCTGTGTGCTAGCTTCACTACTAGTAACCGTAACGAAAACTATTAAATGTGACTTCTTTATATATTTTGAACAACTTAGTAACAAAAAAAGTCTAGACATAAAAAATGAACAATAATTATAGACACGCACAGTTATAAATGTTTTCACAAGATCTGTTCTTAGCGTAATAATTACACAGCAAAAATTTATTTTTATTGCTGTTAATCTGTTAGCATAAAATTTGTACGAACTTTCGTAGTAAACTTCATAAAATGGTTTTAGAATTTGATCACAACGAACCGTTAATTTACAGGGAGAGCCAGACCACCCGTCCGCGATATATAGCGGCTGAATAGAAAAACCTACATTTTTCGTCTCAACGAAAACTCTCGTATTTCGAGCACAAAGAATTTATAAAAGTAATTTTTAACACCTAATATGCGAGGTTACCAATGAATTACTATATGTAAAATATGTTAGAGTTACTACTTTTCATTTCAGATTTTTTTTAATATTTTAAATTTAGGATATTTCAAACTCGCAAAAGGTCGTTTTAAAGTAAAGTAAAGGACCCTTGGTCTATACTGTGTAACAATAGAGTAAACAATGTGGCACAAATTACACGGTATATCTTGGCTATATTTTTAAACGGCTATAATTTTACAGCCAATAACAATTAGAATCTTGACTATATTTTTATTAATCTCAAATAAACTAAAAAAATATCAGTACAAGACCAAGAATTCTGTAAAAAAAACCGTTTTGCTCAAATTTAATAAGCAATTGCTTGGTAATTAGTTTATAGGTCAGTTCGTTCTCAAGATATTGCGTGAACTGACAGACAGGACAAGGCTCAGCCAATTATTCAACAATTTATTTTTGAAGCTTTTAACGTGCGCTATCAAAAATATTAGTTATATTGATGTGGAAGAAAATAAGCTGGCTTGTTTTGTTGAAAGTATTTCTTATCTGTAATATCCTAACAATTAAATTCAAACTCATATAAAAGTTAAAATGTCTACTTCGGATTTTTTTTCTCTTAGGACAAAAAGTTTATAAATTGCACTTAGTGGGAGTTCTGAACTAGCCCCTCAGTCAAAGCAGGCAGGTGTTGGCCAACCCATGTTGAGGCTATTAAAAACCTCTAATACTTAGGGAACGGATCTTACCAACTCCAAAAGTCATCTCTCGCAGAAGACTAGACATATCTAATTACTCTTGCTCCTCAGAATCCCGACATTTGCGGTTAGTGATGTGCCGCTCCTGGACATCCATAAGGTTTCCCTAATTTAAGTGACACATCGGGTTTTGCTCTGCCTATAAGTGGGTTCAACTGGAAGGTATAAACGAGCCAGAAATCATCCCTGCTGGTTGGAAATTTTTGTGAAATGAAGGGAACTTACCCAGGAATGGGTAAGTACTTTTGCCATTCCAAGTTTGGTCTGATTAGTTAGTTATTTCGAAGTTATGGTAGTAATCTTGTTCACAAACCACCTTTACGTAGCCTTATTATCAGTCTTTGGTTTAAAGTGTACTCCTTAAAATGTTGTTTTATATAATTTTATATTTTCCAGATCTACAATGAAAGTCTTTACAAACAGTTTGATGAAAATAGGAACAATCTGATGAGTATACAGTTTCATAAATATATCTTAGTATAAAGCGAAGCCTGTATGTGGTACACATTTTATAGTTTACACAACTGAATACAGTCTACTTCAGTTGTATTCATTAGTTTTGTTACTTTAAAAAAATAATATGTAAATGTTACCCTATTATGATTGTAACTCCTTAATATGTGTCAATGTACTGAAATTAATTCCAAATGATCACAACTCACTTCTATCGTTACAACGTTATCATCATCATCAGGATTTCACTCTAAACCACTCACAGAACAGGGTCAGTGACCTAAGTAAGCTAAATGGTGTAATAGGCTATTGGCATGGCAAAGCCTGACCGTGTTTGTACAAAACAGACATGCAATTAGGATTTAGTATTGGACTTACGTATTATAGATGTAATGTTGTTTCACCAATTATATTTTATAATTATATAGAGCGGCCCTTAAGTGAGTTCCATGCAATGTATTCACACAAAATATCGCAAAAAAAGGTGATTAACATTGTACTGATTACATGACGAGAATTAATCCAGATTAAATGTTTTACGGCGCGACTATGTCCGATTTCTAATACACCCGCTAAATATTTACTATTTCATAAAAGTTCAAGGATTGATATTGGAACCACTTAAGTAATATATTTTCAAAACGATCACTTAGAAAACATGCATAAACATTTATCTGTTTATTGATGCTTCAATAAATTACATAACTTCAAAAATAGCGTATACTTCTCTAGTTTAATACATTCATTATTACATAAACAAAAATTGGATCATAAAAAATAATCTTAATGAATTAATAAAGTCTAAAATCTAAACCATCTAAAGCTTTGTTAAAGTAGGTTCCTTAATATAGTTATAATTACGTGCATAAATAATTTAAAAACTCTCTTTTAAACAAGCAATTGGTCAAGCCTTATACATTTTTATACATCCTTGGGGTTAATAATCCTCGAAATTATATTAAATAATAAGGAAAGTTCATACAATAATTAATTCCTTCGCAAAGGATCAGGCGGATCTTGCGACTCGAAATCCGCAATGGGTGGATTGGACATATAACTAATCCGGATTTAAGGCAGAAACATTAGAGATTTCTCTCAACATAGTAATTCAATTTTACTAAGCAATTTTATACAAATGCTTTTAACAAAATTGTATGAAATGTGTTGTCCGCACTTTATGCTTCTCACTTGATAACTGTTCCCAAGGGTCAAAGCTTAAAGTAATGGAAGCTAAAAGTGACGGTGGGGACTGTTTTATATCAATTCTAAATGACTTGATGCTCTATATATAATGGATGAAGTCGGTTGTTGTCACAACTTGAGTACCGCTTTAGGCACACACGAGCTGCCAGTAACTTGTGTTGACCGACACACTCAACACGCTAGTAATTTATGTCATCTACTCCAGAACACTCTCTTCATGTACAATGTTAAAAGTGACGGTGGGGACTGTTTTATATCTATTCTAAATGACTTGATGCTCTATAAAATATAATGGATGAAGTCGGTTGTTGACACTACTTGAGTACCGCTTTAGGCACACACGAGCTGCCAGTAACTTGTGTTGACCGACACACTCAACACGCTAGTAATATATGTCATCTACTCCAGAACACTCTCTTCATGTACAATGTTAAAAGTGACGGTGGGGACTGTTTTATATCTATTCTAAATGACTTGATGCTCTATAAAATATAATGGATGAAGTCGGTTGTTGACACTACTTGAGTACCGCTTTAGGCACACACGAGCTGCCAGTAACTTGTGTTGACCGACACACTCAACACGCTAGTAATATATGTCATCTACTCCAGAACACTCTCTTCATGTACAATGTTAAAAGTGACGGTGGGGACTGTTTTATATCTATTCTAAATGACTTGATGCTCTATAAATAATGGATGAAGTCGGTTGTTGACACTACTTGAGTACCGCTTTAGGCACACACGAGCTGCCAGTAACTTGTGTTGACCGACACACTCAACACGCTAGTAATATATGTCATCTACTCCAGCCCACCCTCTTCTTGTACGATGTTAAACGTGAAGGTAGAGGACTGCTTTACATCTATTCTAAATGACTTGATGCTCTATAAATAATGGATGAAGTCGTTTGTTGACACTACTTGAGTACCGCTTTAGGAACACGAGCGGCCAGTAACTTGTGTTGACCGACACACTCAACACGCTAGCAATATATGTCATCTATCTCAGGCCACCCTCTTCATGTACGATGTTAAACGTGAAGGTGGAGGACTGCTTTACATCTATTCTAAATGACTTGATGCTCTATAAATAATGGATGAAGTCGGTTGTTGACACTACTTGATTACCGCTTTAGGCACACACGAGCTGCCAGTAACTTGTGTTGAGCGACACAATTCACACACTAGCAATATTTGTAATCTACCCCAGCTCATCCTCTTCATGCCCGATTATAAAAGCTGAATGTCACTTCTATAAAGCGTTGAACGTGCTTCATATTAGCTAATACAAGTTGAGGCATATCAGAGGAACTAATTGGTTAAGAGACATTTCACTAAATTTAATTATCTCACAACACATTTTAAATCCTGTACCAAACTTGTAATAAATCCAAGTCAAAACAATCATAATTTTCCACGATAACGGTAACTTAACTGAAACACTTGGTTTTAAGTCTCAGATTGACTGTCTGTTCCATACTAGATAATAGTTCTCACGTGTAAGGCAGATTGATCTGAAGCCTCTAGTTCTTTGTGCTTGGTAGGTGATGTGACAATGACCTTGTCTTGCTAGTAAACATTAAAAATAAAAATTTGAAAATTAAGATGTTGTTTAATTTTTTCCTCCGTACTTCTCTTTATACTCCGTTATTAGAAAGCGAAAATGAATTTTTAAGAAATTGTTGGCATTAGTCAGGCAAGATACTGCCTTGTTTAAAACTTTCTTGGTGGATGATTGTTCAAACTTTTCTCTGGATTAAATGTAATAATTATTTCTCTTGGTTCCTTTTTGTAATCTGAATCGGTTTATGATATCTCTGGTTTGACACAATTTACTAAAACGTAAATCGCAAACGATACTAATTTTAGGGATCAAAGGTCGTCAATGGCCATACCTTATTTGATTTAGTCTGCCCTTTGGGTGTAAGCGTCTATTCAAGGTCAAGGATTACAGAGTTGCAGCCATGTTATTTCATACCCTAACCGCCAAAGGTGGTGTATTTACACTTTTATTTCAGATGCTCCTTACTGTATTTACTTCTAATCTCTATCATTACTTATATGGTGTTTAACATAAATGTGATAGTTCATAATTCAGTGTAGATTGTTCTATTTATCTGCAGGTTTTCTATATATGTTATAGATTAAGAGCGCTCCGATATTTATTATAAGATACAGGTAGAGAGTACCTAAAAAATATTTTTTTTCAAATTCTGCTAATACGCTGTTTACAGCTTCGAATCTTCTGTACTCAGAATAACCTTTAGAAGGATGGACTGCAAACCATTAGAAAACTGAACTATCAACTGAGACAATGTCAATATACCTGGATAAGCCTACGGTTACAACTAAAACAGCTTACGTACTGTTTATTTGATCACTTTTAAGCTTGTAATTAAATAATTCAGGAGTTTAAGCCAACTCAAAGCAACAAGAAAAATATATACCTATCTCATGAAATCGACTCATATATGTTGACTAATAATTTCATAAAACTGATTGAAATGGGAGCCGAAAAATACTTAAAGTCGCAACTAATAGAAGTTTTGAAAGCGAATACAGAACTAAAAACACAACCTTGCAAGTTTATAAAGATTTATATTCAGAAAAAGAAAATATATAAAATCTATCACTGAGGCAAAAATAAAGACATTCCAGAATAAATGACAGGAAAATTGTGATTTCGTTCTGAATACATATTTGCAGAGCTTTCAATACCAATGTTGACACAGGAAACTCAAGACTTACTATGGCCATTTATTGGTGCCCATTTAGTTTTTATTTGTCACATAATATTGCTCTTCTTAAAGTCATGAAAAGCAGTTAAGTAGTTAAATGACTAAGTGACTACACAGTAAAGCAAATGGGTATTCCCTCTATTTGAATATCTTGTAATATTATTAAAGGGCTCGGTTTATTTAGGTAGGCTTGCTTTTGTTATGTAATGCTTCCACTTTATTAATATTTTGAAAATAATAATTAATCTGTACTACTTCGACAATAAGGTGCAATGCCTATATTACTAATTTAAAAAAGTGTTTTATTTTGAGTTAAAAGCAGATTTTTTAGATTCCCATGCCGTAGATGCAAAAAGTACATATCTGTACTTTTGACTCTATGTAATATGATTGCCTTTTAAATAAGTTTCATCGTTCAGGATTACTCCAGGCTGTTCACCTTATTAAGTATTATAAACAATTAAATACTGTGTTTTTGTTCATGTATATGGATTATCTCAAGGCTAAATAATGGGACCAAATATGTTTGTAAATTTATAATTGTAATAATCACTTTAACGTTAAAAAAGCCTAAACATAATAAATAATACATATTATACATTACATTAGTTTGTTTATATTTGATTGTATTATTATTTTAGTGCATTAATATTTATATCAGAGACTAGTACTATAATATTACTACATTGACCTTCTTGAGCAAAAACATTTCAACGCATTCAAAAACTGTTATTATTTGTCTAAATGTTAATAAATCGGTGCAGGGATTATAAAAGAATATATGATTAAACATTTTTTTATTCGGTATATGGATTTTGTCCGAATATGTGATTCTGTAATTATAGGATAACTATCATAAAGAAAACAGCTCTTTGAAACGTGAAACGATAGGTTCACTTTCATTTATTATAATTCATCACATGATAAAATTTGAACGTAGTCACGATAAAAGTATGACCTCTTCGAAATGAATGTGTTTTTATATTATTAATAAACGTTTTAGTATTTAAGAAAATATTTTTATTCCCGCACAAAAATAATAGTTACGTAATAGATTATATAAAAAATTAATTAATCGTAATCAACTAAGCTTATTTTGTGAATAACAGTTTAATATAATGGTACAGCTGTGAACCATATCAACTATATTAAAAATGCTACACATCTCATCACTTTCATGCCGGTATCTACCATTATGGTTGACCACCTGTTCGATATGTATAACACTAAAACTCAAGTCAGAGAAACAAGTATATAACTAGTCATTTCATTTTTTTTGTATTTAGGTATAAATAGACAAGTTGCTCAATTGAGTTACGTATTTATTACGGCGATGGACGGGACGTCATTATAAGGAATTATCTGACAGATTACGCCACAGTAACGCACACACACGTAGTTGTCGAGATCACAAGGTAAGCCGATGACATCACAGAGGCTGTACGTTTGTACACAGCATCAGATTGAATATCATCCTATCAATCACCTAAAGCTGTCTTACGAATGAGGTCACCAATGCAAACTTTTAGTTCTGCATGCACGTTTATCATTCTAGAGTGGTATCGCCGTATATCCCGTGAACACCGCAATGCAGTGGCAGCCTACAACACACCGCGTCACTTATTGGTCGTTACTGTTTTATGTGAACCGACATTAGGTTTCTCTGGGATTATACCCACCTTTCTTATGCACTGGAAATGTTACCATCTGTGTCGTTGTTTATAGACTTTATTTTTCATAATAAATCAAATAAATCTAAATTACATATCAATTACTAATAATGTGAAATTGTAATAACAGAGTTTTTGTGTCACAAACGTATTGACAAACCTTTTTTAAACGCTATGTAATCTATCACATAAACTAAAACATAAAGTATTATTAAAGAGTAGTCCAGTAACGAGGACTAGGAGGTCTTTATCACATAGGGAACAGACCTCCTAACACATATTATAGAGGTCCAGCGGCAAGACACATGTAAAATCTTACACTAAGGAGTGAAAATATTTTAGTTACTTAATAAGAGGGTTCAAAGATTCAATACGGACCTATTTAGAAATAAAATGCATTTTAAAATTCTCCTAGATCTTGGATTCTCGATTGTCATTATAAATCGTGCTGTGTAAGCTATTAAAAGACTAATAAAATAAGATATTGAGAAATACAAACCAATTCAATAAAAATCCAAGTTTTCATATTAGGGCTGAACCAAACCAAAGGCTCAAACCTAATCACGAAGACTCAAAACGTTCTAATTATGTTCTTTACAACTAGTTCTCGAAAAATCCAGGAACATTTGTATCTAGTTGTATTGATTTACATCTACTTACTTTCGGTATATTTCAATTCTTGTCCTTTATATAAAAACTACTATGAATCTTGGACCTCTAGGACTTTGGTTCCTTTAGGCCTTCAGGTGCTTCCGCCTTTGAAAGCAACCAGAACTTCTCAGAACTTCTATGTGTTCTAGAAGTCTGCGGTGTGCGGAAGATTCCAATCAGGTTTTTCTCTTTTACTACTTTTCATCTCGCCCTCTGGAAAAATATTCATTCAACTCATAGGAAATGTTTATTAGAAGCTTCTTGGTGAAAAATAATAGAAAAGGTTACTTATTCGGATGTAACATTTAATAACTTCACAAGCACTAAAAAGCAATCAAGAATATTTCCTTCCTTATGAGTTTACAACATATGCTGGACATGTTTGTATTAATATAAATGGAGGATTACTAATCTGTGATTTACCACCAGCATCAATAACAGTTCAGGATGAATGCATCGTTAACACTCTTTGTGCAGTGAAACACAATAGAATTATCTGTTGATATTAATTACTAAAATTCCATTCAACAAGCACTTTATTTGTACTAAATAAACAATATCTTCTGATCCATATGAAGTATTTATACTTAATTATATCATATGAAATGTTTAATTTATTTTATAATGTCAAGCTAGTCGTTGTCAAAGCTTTTTACTGAGTTTTTCATAAAACCGGATTGTTTTCTTTGGCTGTGTGTTTTATTTCATTTTAATTTATTTATTTTAATATGACTTCTGAATTTAATGAAAAATTTTAATTTGATTTAATTAGTAAACATCAATATAGATATGTAGTAATAAAATAAATAATATTGTATAGTCTATTTGACACCGTGCTAGTCTAGAAACAGATCACACACATTGAATAGTCATGTACATAACCATTATAATTAATATATCAATAATAATGTAAATGATAATTAAACGTATTCAGCACAAGGCTGGAGAGAAGGTACGGGTAGTCAGACAGGGCGTAAAAGTGTTTTGGGCCTTACATTGTCCTACTGGGTGAAAATAAATATGGCAGTCAATACATCCAGCTCGAAATAATTAACAGCGCAAGAGTACGCCACATCGCTTGCCGCGGTAAAAGGCCGAGGTTACAGGCAAAGTTCGAAATACATAGCTTATTACATTATCGAGATATCCTGCATTGAGATGGACAGATATCACAAAAAAAGAAATTTTTGCATTCTCCCGGGAAATAAGAAAGGAAATTGTGTCAGCTTACTAAGTGACAGGCTAAATGATACTCAAAATCCATGGTTGGGAATGCATCATAAATTGAACTCATTCTCCTGCATGTGGAAATATCGTTTGATACAAAATCAAAATCTGCAGACAACCATTATTGAGATATCTTCCCACACGAGACTTTCCATATGTTATCTTCTTATCTTCTCCATATGTTTGTTCATGGAGGTAGGTTTCAAAGCAGTGTTTAAATACAGTGTGGGTACTACAACGCAAGAGTGCACTAAAATCAAATCTTGTCACAACTCGAAATATTAACTTTCACTCAATTATTTTTTTTAAAAAAATCTATAAATACATATGTATATTTACAAATTTATTCATTCTGCTATTATCTCATTGCTATCATGGTAACCCATAAGACCAATGTACATATATTTGATAACGCTCAGCAACCTTCATGAAGTGACATGCAACATATCACGCCCAGTGTTGCTAACATGTAATTGAATCTTCATGCAATATGTCAAGTCTGAAGGTTAGTTCATTTTCGATGTATCGTTCGGGCAGACACACAAAGAGAGAGATAAAAATGAACTTTACCGAGCCCCATGAATGATAGGTTTAGCTAATGCTCAGTCTATTATTGGAGAGCTAAAATATAATGTAGGCCTGCGTTGCGTTATATTGCCACCAAACAGTCAAAAAAGTATTCAACTCCACAATTTAATTAGTCTGGAGCAAGCACTGGGTTAATACGTTACGAAAAATTTTAATTAAAATTGTTTGAAATTGATTTGTTTGCTTCGAAACATACGGAGGGTAGGAAGCCCTTATGGTTTCTCTATAACCTGAACAGTCAACAACGTAAAAACCTCATGATTAATGATTATAGGATATTAACAATTTTACTATTAATGCCAAATATAGCTATATCCATTGACTTATTTTAATTATATCTTCGACCCGTCAAAATAATTTAGAAAACTTAAACTCACATACATTTCAAATTAATAGTTGTTATTGTGTTTTCTTTTACTGGAAATGACACTGCAATGGTTTTGTCTACCAAAAAAATGTGCGACAACATTTAAGATAGTTACCCTGAAAATAATTATAATCTGTACAGGAGGACGTATGAGTGTTCTACCCTACCGAATACCTCAATAATCTAGCATATGAACCGTAGCTAACAGTCCATGGAGTATATTCACAATGACAAATAATGTAATATTGATTACAAATGGGGTAAAAGCGTAAATCAAACAAAAAGTTTTACACACAAATTCAGTCACATTACAGTTATTAACACCCCACTGAATCGTCTTTAGGATAGCTCACGGATAGTATTTACCATTTCTTACATAAATGTAAAATTAGAATAAACTCAATATGTTGTCTTAGCAGTAGAGTTTATGGATGGTGACAAGTAACTGATAGACGGCGAGAATCTTTTAATTTAAATTTTCACTACATAAACAGAGTAATCATTCATGCGCTTCAAAAGCTGCTTAAGTCTTAGGAATTGTCCATGCTGGCTGACTTCGAATTAAATTTGGTTTTCTCAACACTCAACACCATCCCTCAGTTAGTGACAGATGCCTTACATTTTGGCTACGCCCTCGTACCAGCAAAAGTGGTACATCATTTTTTCCTTTATACACGTTGAATCACTTACACAAGCTATACAATCTTCAAAATCCGTTAAAAAATTATTACCGTATACGGTGTGTTATAAAACAACATGATACTTACTAAATATATGTTTAAACGTGAATTTTATTCTTTTCTCTATAATCATTTGTTTAATACCTGCAGTTTATTTTCTACATTATTCTGATTAGTTTACATTCTCGATGCATAGTTTAATTTATATTTTTGTGGGCTAGTAGGACAATGTGTTTTAATGAATACTGATTACAATTTAAATCGGAATTTTTAGACAGCCCATCTTATAAATGCGAGAAGAAAAAAACGCAAAAAATCGAAATCGTATCTATCCACAGCACGATCCATACGATTTCAATGTTTATTATCAGCTTAAGATCACTGGATGATTATTTAGAGGACTTATATTGCTGGCAAAAAACGTTTTACTATTTTGTAGAAATTTTTTGGGACGATAATATAAATGAATCAGATATTTTTAACTTTACTGTTCTTAGCCTTAGAGAGAGCAATACTTTGTAATTGTAAATGTTTCATAATTACCCCGTAAATTTAGTGTTTATCTTGCCAAATTTAGCGCACAATTCAATTCAGAAATTTAGTTATATTGTACAAGTATGTGTCAATTAAATATATTTTTTACGCCAAACCTGAATAATGGATTTTATTGATTTATACAGTTAATATTTATTGGCTATCTACTTTTAAAGGAACTTTAATGTTAAAAATAATAATATAACGTCTTCTGTACTGATAGTCCTCCTCAAAATCACATAAAATTGTTTTTTAAGGACTATTAGTATTAAAACTTTGGCCTTAACAAGGCAAAAGGATTAACATTAATTATATTCTTTCAGCTTTTAGATTCTAATTTCGTTCACATTAAAAATAATTTTCAGTTTTTAACCTAACTCTGAAGAGAGCTAGAAACTCAATACTGTGTATTGGTCTGAAACAACTTTAACAAGTAAGTTTTGAATAAAGCTGATTGTTGTTTGAGTATAAAACTGAATCGTAAGAAGTGTAAAGTTTGTGTTAAAATTAAATCTATTTATTTTATTTTATTCTTTATAGCATAGTTAATATTCAAATATCTAAACTCTTGTTTTAAGACTTGTACATATAAAGCATAAAACCAACTAAAAATCTAATAAAACACATTATTTTAATACTAAATAAATCTATAGTAAACCATTCTTTCAGCCATAGTAGTTTAGTAGACAAATGAAAATAGATGGTCATTTTATTATATTTTTTTTTATTAGTAAAAACAATTTAACACATATTAAACTTTTTAATTTTAATATAGTTGTATTTATTTTACTTTAGTTTTTGTGGTATAAGATATGGCTTAAAATTCTATGGCTATGTATATAGTTTAACGTACAAATTTGTATATTATGTGAAAATTACAGATATTATAAAAAAGTCATAAAGTTGTTACTATTATCTATATATATAAAAATGAATGTTTGTATGTTTGTCCTTTATGGAATCGTGAACTATTGGACCGATCATGATGAAAATTTGTACGTATATGTATTTTTCCACGGAGAAGGTTTATAAGCTATGCCCATCCCTTTCCCGATTCAGGATTCCGCCCCACTGGTTACAGAAATACCCATAAGAAATGCATTGCAGCAAACATATGTTAACGTCTTTTCAAATTTTTAATCAGCTGTTCTTTGTAAACATATATTACACTTATAGTTTTAAAGCATAGAGTAAGCTTAAGAGAAACGACAAATTTTGTTTAAACTGTTTCTGCAATCACTGTTAAACATAGACTTTACTATCCAGATAATAAAATTCAAATTTGACGTAAAAATTCACCTTTAACTGCAATATTTATTTAATATAAACCATGCTCATGCTTGATCAGAAGAGCAATGCAGATATCATAATTACTATCTTACGTTGGCTACAAATATAAAGAATGTTATAAAATCAACCTTAGTTGTTTTTTTTTTTTGACAGAAGTATGGTTCTCAAAACTCCGTGTGTGTACATATTCTCTCGATCGAGACAACAAAGCAAGCTCAATCGTGGCATCGGAGATATAACTAATTTAATCTAAAATTTATTATAGTAAAAAAAAAAATTACTAAGTAATATAAGGACTTCGGTTCTTAAGATTTGCGTGCGAAGCCGTGGGTAACAGCTAGATAGAGGCAGGAATATGGTACATACCTTCATAATACGCCCAAGAGGCTCACGATGGAACGACTATCAATTATCTCAGCAATGTTTAGAATGTGATAGAAAAAGAATAAGTGAATATAGTGTACTGTTTTCAACGGGAAATTGCGTGCGAAGCCGCGGGCAACTTTTGCAAAAAATTATTGAAAATGCGCAGCAAAGCGCGCCGGGCCCGCTAGTCATTACATAAAAGTTATAACAAATATACGTAACAATTGTGTGATTAATTGTTAGTCTCGATTTATATCTAAACATTCTCTTTCAATATGGCGATCATAATATTATATTATGTATAACTGCCCTTTGACCGTAGCCTGTAAGTGACCTGTGCAATATTAAGTTTTGGAATTTATAATTAGTAAGGAAATTATAATTCACTTTTACAGTTTAGTAAAACACCCTCTACTCTCCACTCTTAAGTGGCAAACATAAAACCGTGTGTTTTTCTCTTTAATCACTTCAATATACGAACTTTAAATATAATACCACGGTTCAGGGATATCAAAGAGTAATTCACTTGAGCTTGGGGGTTGGGTTGGCTTTGTCTGATAATCGACAGGATGCAGCCCTGTTTATGAGCCCAACTGGACAGGTGTTAAGGCGATGCAAGTTAGAATTACTTGTAATTTATATACACTGTTACTCGAATATGTTTGTAAACATAACTATAACAGGTGCCATGGTGATAAAAACCAAGCTAAATGACTCCGTAAAAACAAATTCCTACAAAAGTAAACGTTAAATAAATTTCAAAAACCTAAATTCAGTTACCGACAGGGTAATAAATCTTATTTTAAAAGAGAATTTACAATTCCACTCTAAAGCCTACTTATAAAGCAATTGCTAACGGAACTAAAAACAACCTATTTAGTTTCTAATTTAACATAAAAGATCATCCAACTTTTGAACGTAGAGAGTAATTTTTACTATTGATTAAAATTGTATATATACTTGAACTAATGGTAAATACAGACGAATGAAGACAGAAAAATAATGAGTACCACCGCCTTTAAACAGTAATACCATACTATTATGACAGCATAATAATAAAATTACTGTAATGCTATAATTCCAAAAAATAAAAACATAAACAAGTTAAACTCAGCGTTTACCATAACAAATGTATGCGTGCGTGGGACGAGTGGGAACCACGAGACACAGCAGTAAGCACGGACAAGGGTTGCGGCACACTGACTGCAGGGAGCAGGGTTGGCGCCTGCGTCACCTGTAGCGCCGGCACCAATCTGTCTGCTACTGCTACACTCACAAAAACATTGTCTGAGTCTGCAGCACTAACTGCATTGGCCAACACACCAACATTACCTCACACCACTTGTAGCACAAGCACCAATCTGTCTGCTACTGCTACACTCACAACAACATTGTCTGAGTCTGCAGCACTAACTGCATTGGCCAACACACCAACATTACCTCACACCACTTGTAGCACCGGCACCAATGTGTCTGCTACTGCTACACTCACAAAAACATTGTCTGAGTCTGCAGCACTAACTGCATTGGCCAACACACCAACATTACCTCACACCACTTGTAGCACAAGCACCAATCTGTCTGCTACTGCTACACTCACAAAAACATTGTCTGAGTCTGCAGCACTAACTGCATTGGCCAACACACCAACATTACCTCACACCACTTGTAGCACCAGCACCAATCTGTCTGCTACTGCTACACTCACAACAACATTGTCTGAGTCTGCAGACAACAGTAAAATAAAAATGGTAATTTCATAAAAATGTTGAAATTGTTAGCCTGAACATGAGTAATGTCCGTGTGGGAGACATCATTACTGTATTGTCGTAAAATAATCTGCATCATTAGTACACTTTCTTTTACGCTTATTCTTCAATAGCTGTGATTCACTTAGGTTTTATTTCGCTTTTCTAACATAGACTAAAATATGTATGTTCCTTAATGTTTCATATAGAACATATTGTATCACTTTTTAACAATTTATTAGAATTTTATAACAATTTAATAACAAGGTAGGGGTACGCCACTCTACCTTGGTTTTGCTACGTTTTGAGGGAACGGGCTGTATCTCAATCACATCCAGGTACGATTCATTAATTAGGTAAATTAGTGCTTACTGCATTGTAACTAAATAACGCCAACAGGCAAGGTTTGACAGGGATTAGCGCGTTCCTTGACGGCATTCCACCCATAAGAAGGACATCCGTTGCAGGGATGTTTACCATCATCAAACTTTTTACACCCCGTGTAGAATTAATGTCAATCAAATTTCAACCCCATTGTATCCTTCCAGTGATAGATTTGAGTAAAGTTTAACCAAATCCCATGATCTCGATTTACCCTAAGCATCAATGAAGTATCATCTAAATTTCAAACACATTTCTCAATTTCATATTATTACTCTGCGTAATCCAAGGAGTAATTCTATAGTTTATATCTTATAAACAGATATGCAACATGATTTAAATTGATCTTTCTTATGTTGAAGTAAAGTTTCGTACAAAAGTTTAAGGGTAAAGATCAATTCGTTCTCGAGGTTATCCTGCATACAGACAGAGGAGAAATTTTGCCAGCTTCCCAAGCGATAGGCTGACTATCAGCATATTGGTTGACATTAGTTTTATTAAGCCTAGTTAATCGGTTATTATTTATAAGTAGTATGTGAACAATACCATATACTCTTAAAATAAAATAACTAGGAGGTAGATGGTCATGCAATATTCCAATCATACTGATATGTTAAAACGTTTTATAATATCTGACTAACATGTAGGGTCAAAAATAAAGACATATGATAGTATTTATGCTAAAATTTAATTTACATTTCTTAAACAGCATGAAAATTCAATATACTTACATAAATGTGTGACATGCAAAGGACTTGTAGGTTTCACGTCTTACCTAAAACAATATTTCACACATGTTAATTAATATCTTAAGGGCGTGGAGCAAGGCTATAACTATTACATCCGGATATTTATATTTAAACATCATACTTTCACTTTGTTTAGTTTGCTACATTCAAAAAAAGATTTTAGATACAATATAAAATATTTTTCCATGTGCACGGCCTTACCTTACTATCTTCGTTGAAAGTCTCCGTGCAAAACAGTTTGAGTAAAAGTACTCTCCTGGGCATTGAACGGGTGCTTTAACAAAACTGGTCAAAACGCATTATAAAACATTGATTATAAACTAAGTTGACAAAAAAGTGTTGATGATTAAAAAAGGTTTCAAGAATGTAACAATATTAATCTAATAGGGGTTAAGGGATTTCTTTATTCAGTAAAAATCACATTCATTAATATTTTTCTGTATCAACATGAAATGTATAGATCATAATTAATAATTAAATAGATTGCAAGTGTATTATATTTATATTTAACCTATAAATAATTATCAACCCCGGTTTAGCGCCAGGTAAGACAATCGTGCAATAAACTTCTCAATCTCGCTTATTCATTGCTCTCAAAACACTCAGAATCAGACACACTGTCAACAAGAAGTCAACATTGGAAGCAAAACAAACATCCCATTTAAAAATCTTTTGTTGGTAAAACTCCATCACATTTATTTTTAACTCTTTGAGAAATGTCAAATGAAGACGCGCAATAGTATATTTTGCTTGTATACTCCTTTGTTTAGCCCAAGTTTTTCTCGTTACCAACGTGGTTACTTATAAGCATAATTCTGAGATTTCAAAATCATGTTATATCATAAATATGAAACCTCGTTACGGTTGTGGTCAAGTCAATAGAGAACTGAGGCCTGAAGTCTTCAGTGTTAAAGTGTGGACAAAATACCTCTGGTAGATGTTTACATCCATTTTTGCACGATAATAGATTATATGAGTACCAGCAGTTAACTCGCGGCAACGCACGCAATCTGCTATTGAATAACAAGGACGTCATAAGCGTATACTTTGTAATAGTTTAATAAACACTACTGATAGTAATGTTGTCACTGAAAGATATTCCAGTCTCCTAATCCATTTTAGAATAACTGAACGTAATTTTTTATTATTGTTTTTTAACTTTAAATTAAAAGTATAAAATAGGTTGTATTAGAACAAAGAAAATTCGTCGAATTTCTCTGTAACATTACCTAATATTTTATTAAGTTGCTCCAACAGTTTAAGTAACACTTAACTGTTTGATTCCAGTGCAGAGTAATTGTAAAGTGGACGTCTGCTTTCTTAGTGAAAATATTTTTGGTGTATGATGGAACCTGCAGATGTGTATATTTTAGGTACTTCCTCGTAATATTTGTTGTGTTCAAAATTACAAAATTGCTGATTTCTGGTTTCGCATGTGATAATGCAGTTTTGGTTCAAATGACATAAGACTTCATCGTTCAATTGGGCATTTTGTCACAATGAAGAAACGTAGGTGTGACAGTCTCAGACAAAAATCGTATACTTCTGGTCATTGTAATCTACTTCCTGTTATAGTTATTTTCGGTACCATACTAATGTTTGCATTGTTACCCCGATCAAGTTTTATGAAGTCTTCTGCAGTCAAAAACGTCTACTTCCGTTTGGAAGGTATTATTTAGTACGTAAAATCGTTTGAATTGTCGCAATCAAGAAAATATATACATATACAAACGTAGGCCTGAAAGTCTACTTTCTTTCTTATATATCATCATAAGTTTCTCAGAACTTCATCATGGAATTATTAATAGATTATTTATAATAAATGTAGTTCACCAATATTTTAAAACTTCCTAGAGAAATTTTATTTTTATAGTAATTACTTTAATCACTTTATGATGGAATGTTTGTTCCAAATATCTAGTGGGTATCTACAACATTTGAAAGTGTTTTGACAAGGTATATTACCATATAATTAGGAGGAATATGTAATGTATACAAATATAATCTAGTGAAATCTTCGAACACGAATATTTATCTTGTTATCCAAAATATTTAGGTATAATATGTCATCACCAAAATAGTCATCATACATGACGTTAAGAATGTAAGAAAATGTTTATGGATATGGATAAACAAACCAATAACTTCTTCTAACACTATAGTCTATTTAACTTCGTCTAGAGTAAAAAATAAATAAAATAAATTTAATAACGTCTTTAATAGTAACAGTTGATTAACAATTAAATACATGAGTGTTACTACTCTCGCTCAATCCCATTCAGTCAATAAGAATACAGACAGATAGCATGGGGGCAGAAGAAAAGCTATTTATTATCTTTTCATAACATATGTTACAATTTTTGTGCTTATACAAACTATTTATGTACCTTGAAAATTATTTCCCCTTCTCGATGGTTTTCAAGACATTTTTATTGTAATATGTAAAAGGCCTTTAGTTTGAAATACATAAGGATATGTTTTTTTCTATATCATTATAAAAGTATACACGATAACAACATTGAAAATTACAACGTCGTGACTTGCACTGATCACTTATATTGATCACAATATTAAAAATAACGACAAAGTTGCTCTTAAGTTTCAGTGGTGTTTGTAGATGTGGGGGTTTTCTGACCTAACCCACATCTCGTATGAAAAGCGAGTTTTAAGGTACTGAGCCTGTATTGCTTGTTTGATGTATTGATCACTATTAACAATGACGACATATTGTTCTCAGGTGTCAGCCGTGTTTCATGGTGTTGTGGGATTTATTGACCAATCACAAATCTTGTACTAAATGCGTCTTTCAAGGTACTGAGTCTGTGTTGCTTGAAGTATTGATCACTATTAACAATGACGACACATTGTTCTCAGGTGTCAGCCGTGTTTCATGGTGTTGTGGGATTTATTGACCAATCACAAATCTTGTACTAAATGCGTCTTTCAAGGTACTGAGTCTGTGTTGCTTGATGTATTGATCACTATTAACAATGACGACCGACACATTGTTCTCAGGTGTCAGCCGTGTTTCATGGTGTTGTGGGATTTATTGACCAATCACAAATCTTGTACTAAATGCGTCTTTCAAGGTACTGAGTCTGTGTTGCTTGATGTATTGATCACTATTAACAATGACGACACATTGTTCTCAGGTGTCAGCCGTGTTTCATGGTGTTGTGGGGTTTATTGACCAATCACACATCTTGTACTAAATATGTCTTTCAAGGTACTGAGTCTGTGTTGCTTGATGTATTGATCACTATTAACAATGACGACACATTGTTCTCAGGTGTGAGCCGTGTTTCATGGTGTTGTGGGGTTTATTGACCAATCACACATCACGTACTAAATACATATTTCAAGGTACTGAGTCTGTGTTGCTTGAAGTATTGATCACTATTAACAATGACGACACATTGCTCTCAGGTGTGAGCCGTGTTTCATGGTGTTGTGGGGTTTATTGACCAATCACACATCACGTACTAAATATTTCTTTCAAGGTACTGAGTCTGTGTTGTTTGATGTATTGATTGCTGTAAAAATGACGACAGAGCTGCTCTTACATTTAAGTTGTTTTACTTGGTGTTTTAGTGTTTATTGACTCTACTCACACCTTGTATTTAATGCATATTTCTAGGTACTGGCCTTGAGTTGTTTAAAATGTTATTCAGAGTAAATAAAACTTTTCTTAAGTTTATTGACTAGTTAAACAACTCGTATTTAATGCGTAATATGAGGTAATGAGTATGTCTTGTTTAATATATTCACCACTGTAAATAATGACAACAGAGCTGCTCTTTGATTTAAGCGGTGTTACTTGTTGTCGCGGGGTTTATTGACCCATCTTTCACCTAATACTTACAGCGTGCTTTAAAATGATGAGTCTCTGTTGTTTGGTATATTGATTCCTCTAAACAATAACAACTTGCTTCTCTTCTTTGCAGCGGTGTTACTTGTTGTTGTGGAGTTTATTGACCCATCTTTAATCTCGCACTTACAGCGTGTTTTAAATTGATGAGTCTCTGTTGTTTGATATATTGATCACTCTAAATAATAAAAACTCGCTTCTCTTCAATTTCAGCGTTGTTACTTGTTGTTGTGGAGTTTATTTAGCCATCTCTCACCTCATACTTATTGCGTGTTTCAAGGGGATGAGTCTGAATGTTTTGATATTGATCATTGTAAACAATGACGATAAACTTTGTTTAAGTTTTAGTGATGTTGCGTGGTGTTTTGGCGTTTATTGACCCATCTCACACCTATTTTTATGACGTGTTTAGGTTTCATGTTTGGAACGTTGTTAACAAACAGAGTTGCTCTTGGATTTTAGTGATGCTGGGTGATGTGTGATTATTGATCTTGCTTACACCTACGTACTTAAGCACTTTTAAAATTATTGCCAGGTAAAGTCTGTGTTTTATGAAAATGGTTGATAATACTCTTGACATTAGCCAAATAATAGTATACTCAAGCTTACTCCTGAAAGAGAAGTAATCAGCATTCAGTGAATTATGAATGTTAATTCTGTTTTCATTTCTTGTTGTCAACATGGATACTCATGAGCTTATTTTTCAAAATAAAAGCCTATTTCTATTATTAATATAATATGACAGTTTTTTTTGTTATTATAAGGGTCCAAAGGATATCAACAATGTATATCTTTTCAAAGGTATGGTAAAATAATTTTAGCTGTACCTAGACCTTTATTTGAATTATATAAGCTGCCAAGGTGAATAAAACATTGCAACACTTTCAAAACAAGCACTATTTTTGCATAGAAGAATATATTTTGGTTCGAAAAAACCATCAGGAAAGTGTAGGGATTAGTATATTAGTATACAATAGTATATGTCTTCAGTTATTATGAAGTTTTAAAGCTCAATATAAGTGTTCACAACAAATTCAGCAAAAAATTGTGTATTTAACAAATTAAATTAGTGTTACAATTAAACAGTTACTGTTAAATTAGATAAGGTAAACATAAAACAGAATGTTTTCTCACTACACATGGTTCTTTTCTCCGACCACAAAATTCCACTAGAGATAGATAAATTTACAAGATTTACTCTACTGCAATAATGAGAAATACTAGATTTTAGGCGCATGACACTTGTTTGTTCTTGTTTTACAGAATTTTTCGTTAAACAGCTTTGAGACCCAAAATTATATTGTGTATTTTATATAACTAATATTTTATATTAACGATGGCTAACTCACTTACATAAAAGATTATATAATCTTTATATATTATATATGCAGGATAGTATATACTGCATTCTTGAAATAGTGTGCAAATTCGTACTTTAGATAGAAGGCAATATGTAAAAAAAAATAAAAGTGAAAACTGAGAAAGATTGGAGTGCAAGATATAAAAGTATGTTACTTATATTTCAAAATTTCGTATTTAATAGTTATTTTAGGACAAATCATTGAAAGTTTAGTATAAGTTAAGTTTAACATTAATAATTACCCAATACTCAAATAAACCTAGAGAAATCAATTATTAGAATAATTTAAAAGATCGGACTGTTTTTAAAAGTAAATTTTTGTTATTTTTAATTTGGAAATTTTATAATTCTTCTAATTGTATTTTTTTAAATTATTTATTCACTGTTTTGTAATTTTAAATTTTTAAATTTAATTTTAACAATTAGTTGTTGACCTTCTGCTGACAGCCTTCCAGATAAGTATGGGCTGCCAAAGTTAATACTGCTTTTAGTTCTCCAATCCTGAGTAGGTATATGTAAACAAAATCTTTTGTCTTATTTCTTGCTGAAGAGCGGACCTGGGTGCCAGATGAGCGTACTCTGGAACATGCTACGTATAACTGGCCATGGGAGAACAATCACTGCTCAGATCGACGCCACCCTTAGTCAAATTCTACTCCTTTGGCTTTGTTAATAGTCATAGCATAGCATAACTTTACAGGAATCTGCGGACGCTACAATTTAAATAATAGTGAAGGAGTAAAAAGAACACGGGAAATAAACACAGTCTCTCCTTGGCAGAAGGCTGTGAATAGTGTCGCTTCAATAATATGGTTATGCAGTGTTTTCACATGCAGCCTGGTACCGCCAAATGATTTTTGGGCTGTACTCCGTTGATTTCAACACCAAATACAATATCTGAAGGAGATCGCCTACGGTATTTAGGATAACCGTCATCGCCAATCTATGTTTCTCTCAGAAGAGTACGGAGATACTTCTTGGTGTAGGATCCGTTAACCCTACAGGGCGAGCTTCTGTTGAGATCCCTACCTTGACCCTGGATCATGGTTGACTTGAAAATCTCACGCAGGGGAGGGTCTAGCTCTAGATCAGGTATCTCTGAACAAATAACTTTGTTTCTTTCAGCTATAGGAGAATGTTTACATATGGAAGGCTCCTTCTTTGCTATTCTGTAGAAAACATGTAACATCTACATGAAGCAAATATAGACCCTTTGGTCAACCCTTCATCAAGTGCTTCGCCATTAAGTAGCAAACCAGTCTGTTCTGAGCTTTCTGACCTTCTTGAGCAATTCAAATGGATATTTTTGATGGGGAGATACCCCTTTTTGTGTTGCATGTCAAACTTATAAAGAAATGTGGACGACCACATTGGCGGACATAGGTAATGGCATGAGTACGCTCATATATGTAGCGAGGTCCCCTAGTAAAGCTTAATGACACTACTACCATCTTACCCGATACTTGATCACCAACTTTTTTCATAGCATCATACAAGTGTAGTCTTCACTTCTCAACTTTTTTAATTGTTTAGAATAAAGTTTAGTCTTTCCGTTTCTGTTTTTTGCATACATATCAACCAAAAATTATGTGAGGAGAAGCAAAAACAAATAAGATTCTTCCACTTCACGCTCCATCAATATATAACCGTGAAAATAAACTGCAGACACAGTTTCCTTAAGTGGTGCATTCGTTAGGCTGAGAGATGTTGATACAATACGTATCTTCCCCATGGCAGAACATGAGAGGATATTAAAGAGAATCATTCCCTCTATGGAGCTCACTGATTCTTATCAGTTTGTTTTGTCTGCTGTGGAAAACGATGTGTCGCTTTTCAAACACCTGGCAAACAATCAAAAAAATAACTTTGTTAGTGGAAGGATGATTGCAACATGCCCTAAAAGCATTCGAAGGCTTTTTGTCAGCACTGATTGCGGACCAGAATCAACAGCACCTTTGAAGTCCTTTATATACTTTTTATGTTCATGAAAAATTTTCTACACCTGGTCCACCAATGCCGGCTTGACATTATGAAAGTAACCACAGCGAATGTCTCTTTTTTAATTGTCATCACCAACAAAATATGTCTGAAGGAAATATGGCTACTGTTATGTTCCAGGAAATCACTATTCTGTAATAGACTTGTCCTTGCACCTTAAATGTTGGCATGACATGTCCATATTTTATTTCATACATTCCGATACAACCATTGTATTTTGGAATATTAATCACAAAATGCCCAGCCTGAGGATGTTCGTGAGTAAAGACGCTATGCAAAGGTTCAGGGAGTTGTATTTCCCGTTTTACACCACAACCAAGGATTCATGCAAGGATTCTCTTCCCTTCATTTTAGAGCATGACACTAATTTCAAGTTGACCGTTGTCCAATATCAATTGTTTTGTCTTTTGCATATGCAGTTTTGGGTTCATACTTTTAACCTGATTTTTTCTTCACTATCTATGGCCTTTCCATTAAAAGTCTTTCCTTGTGTTTTTTTACAGCTACTCGATTAACCTGAAGATTATTTTCTCAGTACTTTTTTAGAAACTGTCTATGAATTTCAGGGTGGTTTTTGTTATACTTCTGTACAGACCCTCTATGAAAATCAGTTTAACAGTCAGCCATGTATATCAGTATATCAGCCATTCCGTTAACTTCTAGGAGGCTCTCCGTATATTTCAATATAAAAAAATTCATTTTACTTTAGTTTTTTTCGGATTGGCTCTCTCTATATTGGTTAAACAGCTTCCCTGTTGACCTTCATGTGTAATGTAACTGTATTTTGTAGCCAGTTTCTTAGCTGTGTTTTGCGATTGAATATGTGAATCGTTTCCTACATTTTATATTTATGAATTGAATTTAATGTTGAAGTAGACTCGAATGAACTGGGAGAAATGGTACATTCTAGGTTCAAAGGAATTAAATTAATCTTTTTGTATACTACTATAAGGAAAGATTTTTCCAAAACCCTTTCTTAGTAAACAACTAAGACCCAAGAGTAAGGTATGTTCCAGATTTCGTTGCAATTCGTTCTGTGGTTTTTAGATATCGTGATGAGTGAGAGAGAAGAGTAATTTGTTTGGAAAAAAAATCTTTATATATATATATATATATATATATATTTCTTGTGTGCGTGTGTATGGGGCTGAACTCCTCCTAAACGGGTGGACCGATTTTAATGAAACTTTGTGTGTGTCTTCAGGTGGATCCGAGAATGGTTTAGATTCACAATTCGGTCCAATTTAAATAGTTTATTTAATTAATTTTTTAATAATAAATTGTTGTTGATGTTGGAGTGTTTTACATTGGATCCGCCAGACTGCGCTACGACACGTAATACAAAGTGAACTGTTACTTAACAGCTGTTAATACTTTTAGCTGAAGTTCATCAAAGAGGCAGAAATATTTGTTTACATTTAAAATTTAATTCTCTGTCTGAAGTATAATAAGCGGCCACCATCACATTCGAATTATCGATATTTCTGATTAGCCTATCTAAACTACAGAATTTCATTATAGTTATTTAAAATTACAGTATAGTATCGGAATAGGCCAACAGAATTTAATTACAACCAATTCTTACATTATTAACAATAGTTATTCACACATGTAATTTGTATGCTAATTAATTTGAACTTATGTGACCAATTTTGATTGCAGATTAAAATTGTATATTACAACTAATTATTTTAAATCCAATTAGTTTAAAGCTTGATTATCTAAACTGTTAAGAATAGTTATTCTCATATAGAAACACAACCTTTTGATTTGTATGCTACTTAGGTTATTTGAGGTTATGCGACCAATATACTCACTTCAAAAAATTTGCAAAATGAGTTCAATAACTTCAATAAGTAACTATAGTTTTTTATGTACTTCAAACATCTTCAATCTCTATTAATGTAATATTACAATTAGCACTCACACAATAATTTCATGATGTTACAAAACAACACACAAATTTGATAGCAGCACAAACTGTCGGTAAAAACCTGGAATTAAAATAGAAAAACATTTGAAACTGCAATCGTAGCGCATTCTGCTGGATCCAATGTAAAACATTCCAAGATGGTTTAGGAGGATTTCAGCTCCATACACACGCACACAAGAAATATAAATATAAAGATAATGAAATTCGGTAGTATAAATAGGCTTATTAGAAATATCAATAATTTGATTGTGATGGTGGCTGCTTATTATACTTCAGCCTTTAAATAACTATAATCTAATTCGAATTGTTATTTTAGTAGTTTAGATAGGCTATTCAGAAATATCAATAGTTCGATTGTGATGGTGGCCACTTATTATACTTCAGCCATATAGGGAATACTTATTTAGTATTTTAGATAAATTAAATTCTGTTGGCCAGTTCCGATACTATACTGTAATTTTAAATAACTATAAAGAAATTCGGTAGTTTAGATAGACTAATCAGAAATATCAATAATTCAATTGTGATGGTGACCACTTATTATACGTCAGCTTTTACATAACTAATCAAATTTGGATAGTAGTAGATAAGCTATTCAGAAATATCAATAATTCGATTGTGATGGAGGCCACTTATTATACTTCAGCCCTATCGGAAAACCATCTAATTTTTTTGTGTATACTCCTGAAGGATTAACAAAAAATATTGTACATTCAATGGCATTACTATAAATTAAGGTGAAAATTTTAAAAAATATACCTGTTATAAAATAGTTTGTTTCAACTTTTTTACCTTCAGATTAATAAGTTTAAGTTTTTATTTGAAACATCCTCTACATTTCACATCACTCATGTTATACTCACACACAATCGGTTGGTCGAAGTGTGATTAAATGTACATTTTTATCAAAACAGCCCAGATTAGTACAGATTAATCAAAGTTTAAAATTTTCGAATTAAAGACGTGTGTTCAGGACAACGTCTGTCGGGTCTGCTAGTATATACAGGGTGTCCAAAAAGTCCCGAGGCGGTTAAATATTTTTCAAAATATTTAAAATATAGCTACAAAACCTTACACAAAGTTACTGGACATAAAAATCTATTTTATCACGTATTCAGTGATCCGCTACTTCCTCAGGGGAGCGGCCCGAGGAGTCAGAAGAAAATCTTAAATGTAAGCATAGGTTGATATGCATATCAAATAAAAGGTCTTTATTAGTAGAGTGCAGGGCCGTAAACCTGATCTCAAACGGATAACCGAGTCAAAAAGTACAGCCGATCAAAGATGGCTAGAGTTTTGCAATAGGTAAAAAAGGAATGTAAAAAAATACACAACTTTGAACGGCTGTCATTTTTGACTCGGTTTTGTAGCTCTATTTTAAATATTTTGAAAAATATTTAACCGACCCGGGACTTTTTGGACACCCTGTATATATATATTGATATTCAAGTATTTTATTTTTATATTTGTATATCCTAAATATGTTCAATATTATAATATGTTCTATTATTATTTGACTGACCAAAGTTATTAGTATAATATTTGCCTCCTTACCGTTAAAATATTTAATTGAATCATAATGTATTTCCAAATGTGGACATTTTCACTGTTTTTAATGTATTTCACAGTATAAAAACTAAAGTTCACACTCCATAAAAAATATAATTAAAATGTAACAACAATCCAAACTAAGTATATTAATTATAAGTTTAGTTAATAATACAAAATTATGGAATACATTAATATAACTAGTTGTACATTATAATTTGCGTTAAAATTATTTAAAAAAGTTGTAATCATTTACAAAGTAGTATTAATAAATATATGAGTGATTAAGTAAATAAGCCTACGTCAGCAGAAAGCCTGTATGTAGTCTTGTGATGCTTCCATCAAATTGTGGACGGATTGTATTTTGTGGTTGTTATTATTAATTATAGGATTAAACGAACCTGCACGGTGTGCGCGCGCACACACACGCAACCACACAAACACACACAATTAATTAATTATTGTACTAATGTCAATCTAAAGCAAATAATTAAAAATGTAGAATGGTATATTTAAAAATTATGGTGGAATGGTGGTGAGATTTAAAATCCTGGAACCTGCAGCAGCCTTTAGTTTTAAAATTAAAGTAACGTATTGGTTGGTTTTGTACTCGAAACGGAAGGTGTCGACTTTAACTTCCGTTTATAATACTTAGGCTGTCTGTTGTAATTACTTTAAATTTACAACCGTTCGTTATGTTGACTTGTTTGTGTAGGCTATATAAGCGTGTACAATGTGTGAATTGTAAGTTAATGCATATGGGCTAACGATGAACTAAGAATGCACATAAATTGAAAACGTTGTGTGGTGAGTGGATGACAATGAGAGAGAAGTATACAGAGTAAGAAATCATAATAGAGAACGAGAGAAGTAAGAAATTATGAGAGACTCGGAGGATGTAAGTAAAACAGACGGGCATGACGAGGAGTAATATAAAGTTTCTTTGTCTCCTCATGAAGTTTTTATTTTATTTTAGAAATTATTATCTTCATAAAGGTTTAGATTTTATTTCCATCTTCTGCATGAATTACGATTGTTTTATTTTATTATGTTTCTTCTGTTTTATTGCAGTGTATTTATCACAAATTGTACCTAACTAGACCTTTCATATTCATGGACTCACTTTACATGAACAGGTTACAACATATTTAGAACCTTTCTCATGTAAAAAAATACACATGAGAAAGTATGGTCGCTTTAGTATGGTCAATGTATAAATTGCACGTGATGCAGATCAATAAATTTGATTTGATGTTCAGAATCAAGAAAAAAAACGACAGATCGTCATGTCATATCCAGTGTTTTCTTGCAGAGGATTAAAGTGAATGCAGTAAAGTGAAATAAATAAATTATACAAAAATTATGGTTGCCTGTAAAGTCAGTTTTACGGGCGAAGATTTTACGTGACAACGTCTTTTTCTCGGTAGAATATTTATTGATATGAATATTATTAAATTGCACAATAGGAACAAGGAATTGAATGAAAATAAGAATTGCACAAATTTTAACTATAGAAATATATTTTGTTTACTAAAACATTGTACATAATTTGAAATTAATTAAAATTTGTTATTGTAAATGGTAAAGTTGAATAAAACATTTACTAAAATTGGAATTTGAAATTCTTGCTAAACACAGTTAAATTCTAACTCCGCGCGTGGTGATTGGTCGGTTTAGTTCGTTTGTTTGGTCGCACTGTTATGACAGGTTAGAGGTTATAATTTGTTATTTTAAATGTTTGATTAGCAATACGCGCGCTGTTTCTTCTCAATCGACTGAATTACGATTGATTGCAGAGTGATTTAAACTAATAATTTACTTAACACTATCAACATTTGTTAATAGTATGACATAACCTATAAACTCAGTTTCTCAACTTTTGTGTCAATCTAACAATTAATCAATCAATCATAGTTTACGATAATGAAATATCAGTGTACAATTATTTACCTTTATTGTTGTAGTTGTTGTAAATGACGAATCTAAGCACTCCAAATTTTCACGAATAAACATAGTTATCTGCTTTATCCCGTGCGGCGGACCCACAGTTATCTGCTTTATCCCGTGCGGATCCCGTGCGGCGGACCCACTGGACGGGCATCGTAACGTTACCGGGCGTTACACTTTTTCATGAGTGACTCCGAGCCGCAACCTAATTTAAGACGTTGTCACGTCAAAAAAACCATTCATAATCGTCGGTAGTGGAGTGACAGGTTATAAAACTATATATTGTGGTAATTCAAGTCCTCGTAGTTTAGTCTCTTTTCTAGATTCTAGATTCTAGATCTTTTAGAATTTTCTAGATTCTTGTGCTGAGTCGATGCATCTGTTCACGTGCAATTATTTTAAATTAATAAATAAACCAAAATGCCTTTATTCAGTTGAGGGTTTCTCAGATACATTGATTTTCAGAGCAACTCATGTCATGTTTTAATATTACTTACTTTATATTTAAATAAACAGAACTATAATAACCACCCTTTTTATAAAATGTAGGCAGCTAAACTATACGAGAGAATAAATAAATAACAATAAATATATAACCACATACATAAAATGAAGGAGGAAAAGCTCTTATTATTGGAAATATCAATTTTACTATTATTTTACAAAAGAAAACTCACAATTCTCCAATAATGTTTGTATTTTACCACGAGGCCTTTCAACATCGAAGATGCCATCATCAGGTTGAACACACCATGATGATGGCATCTTCGATGTTGAAAGGCCTCGTGGTAAAATACAAACATTATTGGAGAATTGTGAGTTTTCTTTTGTAAAATAATAGAAAACATACATAAAATCTTGATTTCTAATTAAAAGAACTACAGATATAAAAACTTGTTAATAATTTGTATTACCTTGAAAGGCTTTGAGGCATGCAGGGAGGAAATTGTACACTGTAAGGCCAAACACGTATCGAACAAGTAACATCTTACTATCTCCCTTGTCATGTAGTAAAGTGAAGCCCCCGATCATGGTGGGTACTTCGCTGTGAGACCAAGTAGTCGCCTTAGTTCAAGTCTAGTCAGGTTAGTGTTGGACTTACCATTAGCCAATAAAATAAAAACAATATGAAAGTGGTTCGTTGTAGAAGTAAAATTTTAGGCGTTTTGTATTTAATTTGTAGTGGGGTATTAATTAAAGATCTGTAAAAATTGAATTCAGAATATAACAAGAACGTATACTACATAGATCTTCCACACTCACTCTTCACATGATTTACCTCATTCGGGAGTTGAATATTCAGGCGTGGCTTTGGAGAGGCTTTGCGTCACCATCAGATTTGTTGCGTATGTTTTGGTTGGCATCGTAGATAATAATGTAATTTTATCCTGAGTTCTTCATAGTTTTCATCTACCTATATGGTTTTCTTAAGAAACGTACTGCTCTAATTTTGCATTTTGTAATTTATTGTGATTTTAACATGATTGCGTCCCCACCTATTTTGGAAATGTTGAAGAGGGTGATTAAATGTTTTTTTATTGTTTTTTTGTGTACTGTGTACACTCATCAGTGTACTGGATATGTACCAAAATTATGGCAATTATAATTAAATTATGAGTTTGAATCTACACATACAACGACTGAATAGAATTGATATGATTCATAATTTTAACTTATATTAATCAGTTACAAAATGGATCACTTTTACGCAATTGCTTGAATATAACCTTTCGTTATATTGAAAAACAAAGAGAAGAGCAAAACCTCTAGTCGAATCCAATTGTAAAGTCAGAAAAATTAAATTAGGATTTTGATAGATTCAGCTCAAAACCATCCCTTACCATTTTACTACGCCTTTGTTAATTTATTCGACTGCAACAATAAGTTTATTACCAGGATAAAATTACCACGAGCTGTGAGCTATTGGCATAAGAGTGAAAACTACAGAACCTTGTCAAACCTTGTATATTATGTACTAAAACTACCCACGGCTTTACCGGCAATTCTTAAAATCATAGCTTTCTTAGTGAAAACATTTATGATTTAGTACGATATACCTGTAGGCCTACAATATAAGTGACATATTAGGTACATATTATTTCAGTGTCTGTAGTTGAGCGATTCAAAATATAAAGACAATTTTCAAAACTCTATTTAAGGTTTTGTTATATGAATATGATTGTATGTATATATATATATATATATATATATATATATATATATATATATATATATATCTCAAAAACCTAATTTGGTCAAAAAGTACTAACTTCCGTCTGTTTAGATTAATTTTATATCTAAGGCATTTAAAATGGCATAGTTGAGTTAGACTTGTGACCGATCAAGAAAACATATACATATATATTCGGCTCTTAATTTAGTTGCTGCCTAAAATTTTTCAAGTGCAGTAGTGATAATTTTCATTTTACCCCAAATAAAGCCTGCATACGACCGAAAAGTTAGTGCGGTCCAAAAGAGTTAGATGCAAACGATTAGATTAACTTTCGCTCTAATTTATTTATCTCAGTTAAATTTATGTTGTTGCACTGACGAAGAAATTAAAACACACGCGAGTTTTGGAATTTGACTTAGCGTTTATGTCAGCGATGTTTCCGGTGGTGTAAGTAATATATATTTTTACCCCTATTCAGGAAATAGGTGCGGAAATGCTAACAAAAATGTCAGTTTTAAAACAAAAAAATGGTTTTCGCGGTTTATTCTTTGAAGTCAGATATATGTCACTGCGTACTCTTTTTTAGGCCTTTTTAAAATGTGCAATACCGTAATACATTATTTTGTTATAAGTCGTAAGGTTTAGTACTGACAATGAGAGCGCTTAAAATATCAATTTTCGTAACCGTATTAAAATCGGTTAATTAGTGTAAAAATTATAGATGCACAAACAGAACAACTCAAAAAGCGACTTTAATTTATACTAGGTATTGATATACGAGGTACAAAATAAACATGATTGGTACAGGACAACTTCTCCACCACAAGTAAAAAAATGGCCGTTTACCTGATTCTTATGAGAAAGTTAAGAACGGAATCATGTTAAAGACATCTATCCAAATTCGTATGCCGAAAGACGGTACCAACATGTTTATTAGAAAGAACTCAACTGTCAGATTCACTAGTTCAAAAGTACTACTGTAACATAAAGTAATCACGAAATGATAACATGAAGATATTTTCGTTTTCAGCAAACTCTATCGGTTTATTATAAAAATTCTCACCAAAACCAGTAGGATTAATAATCCCATCAATTTCTGAAACGGTACTTCAACTTCGGCGGTCTCCTCAAATATATGAAACAGGTCAAAAGTGTCTTCCACTTAGATGGGGTTTTTACTCACTGTGCGTCCAGATCCTGTATAACATATTGAGATATTGAAATATGATGATTAAAACCATTTTATAGTTGATCACTCATTTAATTTTTCTATGTTTTCCAAAATACGAGTAGTATATCTTATATCAATATATTTTTAATAACAGTAGTAGTAATGGCTCTTTTTATCTCAATTTAGAATTTTTTCCAGCAGTATAAAAATATTAGCAGGCATACATATTCTTTGCATGTTGAAAAAGCAATCACATTTGATGAATATAATGTAAATATAAACAGTTTCTATAAGGCGTATTATTGTTATTATTTCGTAACTGCCGTAGAGTCCATTAGCGAACATCAATGAAATATTTTGTAAAGTACATTTGAATAAAAACGGTTTTCCATTAGATCTTAGTCCTTATATTGTTAACTATTTATAAAAAAGCCGCTCTTTTACACCTTATTAAGCCAAATACTATTTTAACTTCTTAGAATCAGATTTTAGTAAGTACTAGTATACTTTTACATCCAATATATACAAGATTTGGTTTGAAAATTAACACAACAAACCAGAAGAGGAATGAAACTCTCTATACTGGGATATGGCAAGCCAAATAAACTGTGGTTGGGGGATGATGTGGTGAAGTGTCTGCCACGGTTGAGAATGGGGGATGAAGAGCAAAACTCTGTCTGGGCATAAATGTTAGGGAAACTTCACATCAGACGTACTGGAAAAAACAAACTTTCATATCGTCCCAACGAAACCACTTAATTTTATTCAACATTCAAATTGACATAACAAATTACTATGTAAAATGTGTAATTTGCCAGACAACAATTTAGGCAAAAAAAAATAAGTGGAAAAACAGATAACATTTTTAACACATGTTTACGACACTACTAAACGTGGAAACGAATAATAATGTATTTATAATCTTGTCAGTTATCAGCAGTAAATAAAAATATAAATAATACGGGGTTATTTTATGATAGATGGTAAAAACAATCATTAGATTAATATAATTTAATTTTTATAAATTTTTACTTTTGGATAACAATGTTGTACAAATATAAATATATTTATATTTATAAATAAGATATTTATAAATAAAAATAAATAAATGATTGTTTTTACCATCTATCATAAAATAATGCCGTATTATTGATATTTTTATTTCCTGCTGACAACTGACAAGATTATATATATATATATATATATATATATATATATATCATTATTTTGAATAAAAAATTATATGTAACTATATAATTTTTTTAATTTTATTATCTTGAGATCCATAAAATTAAATAAAAAGGGTATGTTTAATTTTTAAATTCGACCAAATGTGTCATTGCAAGTAGATTTTGAAACGAATGAAACTGAAGTTTTGTACTAAAATAAGTTTAAAACCAAAATATACCTTAAATTTTATAATTATCCCAAGTCGTATACTAACGGAAAATTAAACAAATATTATACTGATTACCTTTATTACATAATTTTTAAGTTGTTTCGAACTATTTTGTCAATTAAACCGCTTTTTGCGAACTTTGGAATTGTTAGTTCTTGCTAGCTAAAGTACAATGAAGTACCTCACATTCAGGCTTCTCAGATAAAAGAAAAGGTAAAACAGAATTCAAAAGCTCTGGTGTTATATTATTCAGTATGTCGGGTTAAAAATACTTAAGCTCTTCTTGTGTTAGAAAGTAGCAAGAGTGTCGTATACTGCGTGTCCACAGTGGTTATAATCCTTAATATATGGAATAAAGCACGTTACTAACTAATGTGGCTGCTTCCCTTGAATATGGTTAAAATAATAAGTGATTCTTATTGATATCGAGGACTGATATTTTTAAGAACTACACTTAAAACGACAGTATATTTACCCCTAGGTTGACGTTTTAATGTCTTTTACATTTTCAATTTAATATTATCGCCGAAACTACATACCATGATAATTCTAGGTATGATTGTAAAACCTGCACTGTAACTAACATGTATAATTAGCGTTTCTATAAATAAAATAGCATGGTTTAATCATGCATCTAATGTTAGTCAGACTCTTCAATTTTAGGACATGTGAAAAGGGTTTTACTTTTTAATTTATATAAATTTGTGTAAATTAATGAGTTCATTAATCTGTGTGTTCTTATAAAACTTTAATTTAGGTTTTTTTTTTACTTTACATTGAATATATCAGTAATTAGAGCTATAATTAAATAAAGGAATTTCGTAAAAGTAATCAAATTAACGCAGATAGCTCTTAGCAGTCAGCTATAGAGTAGGGGGCCAGGTCACGGGACACGGGCGAACTGATCTCGATAGCTAGTTTATGATCATTAGATTTTTCCCTCGGCGTATACGCGTAAAATAGTCTTTAAACTGTAGGCGTGTGGGGATTGTAATCAGCTTTTATGGATAGAGAGAAGAATGAGTGGAACGGAAAATGGGCTTTAATTACAAGCTAAAACAATATCGGTTTTACATATTGCATATACAGTGTTAAACGTTAAAAACATCTCTTCAGGAAATGTGTATATTTTAATATAGCATAGACACGAAATAGATTAATAACTCAGCAGTGTTTTTGATCAGCTCAGTTTTCAATTTAAATATATTGCTTATTTTAAGCTCCGATTAAGAGCTTAGCGAGTGATGAATAAATGATTGTTATGCTGTCAACTGATCAATGATCCAAATGATCAAAAATTGCAAGCTTAAAAAGCTACAAGCTTATATAGCCTAATAAAACTTACTGCAGAACATATATTAAATTAAAAATCATAAAGCAGCTACAGGCTTCTTGATTGTCATCCCTAGGCATCGAGCAATAAAATAATCTAAGTTTTCCTCCTGCACTAAAGAGGGCACAATGATAATTTTACATACGAGCTACGGACCTCACCAAGTGTAACCGTTTACTGCCAGCTTGCGGTCCTCCGTAAATTACAAGATATTGCTAGGTCTAGGTGATATAAATAACGTACGAAGTGTGAGGAACCTCGTTTCTTTATTAAAATAATACTGTTTCGTTTAATGAAGTATTCATATTTACTACCTATTTATGTTACATAAAATTACACAGTGATAAAAAGTATTAGAACAGAAAATACAGAACAAAAAAATTACAATTACTATTAATAGTACTCATCAAGTAAACATGAGTAGTCTTCAGGTAAGTGCTCACCCGTTTAATACGCTTTGAAGCCCACAGACAAACTTCCCCGTGTATGACGCTGCATCAGAAAAGCCATCACAGTAACAATGACAGCCCATTACTTTTAGTGGCTCAGCAGCGACACCTTCGTGGTTGGACAAACTTCTCGTTTATGACGCTGCATCAGCAAACCATCACAGTAACAATGACAGCCCATTACGTTTGGTGACTCAGCAATGCGACTTACGTGATCAGACAAATTTCCCGTTTATGACGCTGCATAAGCAAACCATCACAGTAACAATGACAGCCCATTACTTGTGGTGACGCAGCAGTGTGACTTACGTGATCGGACAAATTTCCCGTTTATGACGCTGCATCAGCAAACCTTCAAAGTAACAATGACAGCCCATTAAATGTGATGACGCAGCAACGAGACCTATGTGGTCGATAAAAGTCACAAAAGTGTAGAGGTGTCATTTTTAAACCGGAATTTTGTGTGAAACAAGGGATTTAAAGTTTGTGCGTAATAAAGACGTGTACTTTTATTTCTTTTTAAATAATGGTTATGTTTATTTTTTTAACTAGGCAGTTTACAAATGATCGTAAAACAAAAATGAGAAGACTAGTAATGACGTATAATTGTATGGTTCCATCTCAATGAGAGGGGTCAGATGAGTATTATTTGTGCATACATGTTAGTTTGCTTCTGACATCATAGGTATTTATATTAGTTTGGGATTCTGCAAATAAATAGATCAGGTGAAATATGTTTCTCAGTTTTTCGATCTACAATCTGTCATTGCATTGTGTAACGTACATGTGTAGTTTGTTTAAACATTTATTTAGTCTGAGTATCTCGTTATCATATTGGTTACTCAAAAGACGAATGTTTATATATTCGCTAAGTCTCTAAGGTGAACTTCTGCAGTAGCATGCACCACCATTAAAATTAAAATTGCGTATGTAGAAATGAGGCTTCATGTAAAATTTAAAGTCTATAAGTTGTTCGTTTTCGAGATTTTGTGGGCAGAAAGCGAATAGACAAAAAGAAATAGAACTTTTACAGCCCCTCGAGTGACAGGCATCGCTAACGCTCAGACATTGTTGGATAAATGAAACGTATAAAAAACGAGTCTGGGTTCCAAAAGCCAATTTGTATTGATTAATCACACAATCTGGTCTTTCTTGAAATTGATGGAAGAATTAGAAGAAACTCTCACAAGAATAAAAACCAAACGTCAAGGAATCCGAGAGATTAAAAATTAAAAAGGTTGTATATGTATTTATTTATACATTTATTTCCATGTATGGCTTTTGGGATTAATTGTAAAAAAACTAAGAAAAATACTATCCGAAAAATTACAGTTTCATATACTTTTTCAACCATCTACAAAATTAGTTCAACTTTACTAAGACATTTTAAAATACACGTAAACGACTGCGGTATAGCAAAATGCTACTTAGTGTGGGAGCGAGAGTGAACCTCATCGATCTAACCAAACAGTGGCGCTTTAGTTCCACTAATCTCTGGTTGGAAGCAGCACATAACGGATACTACTGTTCAGTACAGTATTCGTAGATCATATAATCAAAATGTTTTGCCGCAATAATGAGAAATAATTTACATTATGTAAGTCAATATCAACAGTTCATACAATTATGAGATACTAAACAGGCAAAATGTTTAGTAGTAATTTGTTATAATCGGATAGTACTTAAGAACATGCATGTAACAAATTCATTCATTCTACGTTTTTTCGTTGCCATCATGCTTACTTACAAGACTAATGTAAAAATGTTCACTACATGGACCGTCATCAATCTCGATTTTGACTATTTAAAAATGAAGCATCTTGCAAAAATTTACAGTCTATAGTTCAGTTCGATTTGGAAATGTGCAGACAGAAACTCGTATAGACAGAAACGAAACTTTTCCCGTCCCTCAAGTGATAGGCTTCACTTACTCTCAGATAATTACTGAAATCTGAGAGATTATAAAACTCACTACGTTGAGATTAATCTTATAATGGTAATTTAAAAACATATGTGCTCATCTTTCCAGCACTTATGTGATTAAATTAAGGAGCTGCGGAGATGTTTCAAAATGCTAGCAAAAAGAATCACAAACCAACAAAGGTATCTCAGAAATCCCTACTTAAGAAAATTTAGATTCCTATTTTAAAGCTTCGCTCAGTGGCGAATCCCAGCACGTGTTTTAAAAGAAACAATTGAAATCTTAGCAATTCATCATAAAAGCTTTTTTAAATTTTACATAGACTCTCGATTTGCTTCAAAGGTGCTCACTATGAAACAGAAGCGATCCTCTAGCCCTAAACACAGACACACTGAACTTCGAAAGCATATTTAGGGTTTTTCAATTGGTTGCGGAGGAAGAGATATCATTTTATAATCATCAATTAAATCAGGAATACTTTGATGAAAACGTGTTGTCTGTGTCCTTCTGTTACTTAGCGAAAATCCTGTGAACGAATTTTTAGGTACAAAGTATCTTATATGTGTGAAAATGTTCTAATTGATTGAGTACTTTAAGCTACAAGAGAAATTATTTTTATTTAAAATGTATGAGTGAAAGTCTTCTTATTCAAATGTTTTAACTTTTTGAGATGGAAGACTCCATATTGCTCCACATTAATAACCCTTACTTTAAAATCCATATGGTTTCCTTAATATGTTTCCTTAAATATATAGTCACTCTCTCCTGTGTCTTTAACTCTACGTTTGAAAACACTACTGCTTGGAATTATTGTGTTACTTGCTTTGTTACATCTCATAATAATACCGTAGTACATTCATTGATACAATTTTTATAAGATAAATATCCATTTCTTAATTACTCAGACATTTCTAAGATGAAACACTTTTATAATGCTAAAAATTATTCAACATCACAAAATTTCAATCATTGTCACTTTTTAACTAAAAAACTAAAAAAAACCTATACCTTATAAATGTTAGCGTTGATTTGAAATCTAATGAAACGAGAAATATTTGTTTTATTTATTTAACCTTTAAATTTGTTTATAATTCAAGATGGGTTCAACTCATTTCATTAACAAAGTAGCCCACGAACCGAGAGAATGGGAGAGACCGAAAGTCGACAGGTTTAGTCAACTAGTCGGGCATTATGTGGTTGGCTGACGCAGATTTAACTTTTTTAAGTGTCTGACGCTTTTTTAAATATTTTCAAGCTAATGACAACAATAAGTTATTATTTATTACTATACTTTCGATCACACACCAAGGTAGTGCGGCTGATGTATAATAATTTTCTTACGGAACAATATATGACTATTAAAATAACCAGGTTGCTCACTGCTCCTAAACTTCATCAATAATAACACCTTTTTAACAAAAGAGTTTCTTGTTCATTGAGATCAAAGTACGAGAACTCTGTATATAGAAACAGGTACTTTGTGTATCAGTTCGAGTATTTGCCACTAGGAGCGCTGGGATCCCGCGCAATGTAAGCAACGTTTACTTGATGGCAGCACAGCCTATTAATGTACTGTTTTTATTCATGTTTTTAGTTTAAACTTATGAGAATGATTCAGCAAATAAAACGATTGTAATAATTATTATGTTACACGAAACAGATTAACGCCATAACGGTTCTATATAGATGATTGACTTTGTATCCACATAAGGTACATTTAGTTTGACTACACAACATGTGTACGGCAGTTTTCCAGCTATTTATCAAATTGCATGAGAAAAGAAAAAAATATCAAGAAACAAGAAAATTTAGATATTTTACTTTTAATGGATGAATGATAAATAACGGAATAAATCGCTATTTACTACTCTCGTACAATCCATTCCAGCCAATAAGTGTACACGAGAGTAGGAAATATGCAATTATTCCGTTATTTAAATTTATTCTTCGCTTCTTGTTAGTTTTGTTTTGAATACTATTTAACAGTTTTTAGAAGGGCGCAATTTTGAAACTAGTAACGATGGATGTTACTAACGAAAAGAAAGTAAATACCTAATAGGATGTACGAAACTACATCTCCCTAACTTAAACCGTTTATGGAAATGATTGGCATATATTAAAACATAGACAAAGAGACTGAAGATAATCGATACAAAATATTATGGTGTTAGAGAAACGATTTTATTTATTTCTATCTATTGAACACATTCCAAAATATTTCCTCCCATTTTTTTTTAATATCCTGTAAATACATATGACAATAACTGAAGTTTGTTCTGTCCCGAAAAGTACCGGGGTAAATGTCTTTGAACTTAATTATTTTCAGAGTGTAGAACCCTTGCTAAGACTGGACACATCGTATTAAATGTTCAATTAACCACGATTGGCACTATTGGAAGCAGCCATATCCATAGTAGGGGAAATAAAACATATAGAACGGAGTATCGTAGGTGTCGACAGAACCTAACAAAAGTGTCGCAAAGACGGAAATACTGTCCTTTGAGCATTAAACTCCAAATTCAATGTTTTTCAAAGAATTCTGTTTAGACAAAGAGCGACTTATTTACTTTTTTATGGCTCCAGTTTCCTTTCTAGCAAGATTGATAATACAACTCAGACGGACGAAGAGGATTTCGAAATATTAACCAAAAAATTAACAGAGTTCATCTTTGGACCAAGCGGAATTTATGTACCAAAACTCAAGCCTATACATTTTTATCAAGAGATGTCACAAAAACTTGTCTTTCAAAAGTTTTAGTACAGATGGACATACATGCTTAAAGATTACTTCCAGAGCGACAACAGCAAGGAGTGTACATGTTAGGTAGTCCTTCCGATCCTCCAACATGTATAATACATATATATATATATATATATATATATTAATCAAGTTCGTATAACTGGCAATAGCCTTATTTTATTTTTATCAATAAACATTGAATCGCAAAAATTATTGCGATTTTATTGATAAAAAGTTTATTGATAAAATAAAATAAGGCTATTGCCATTTATACGAACTTGATTAATGTAAACAAAAGTCGTTTTGACAGGTATTTGGTCTTCCGATCATATGTTAAGTTTAGTTATTTAAACGCATATGTGACAGATACGGCCAAATACAAAATAATTGAATCGTAAAAAGTGAGGGCTCTGTGGTGTAATGGTAGCACATTCACCCGGCAAGTGAGAGATCCGGGTTCGAGTCCCGGCGGAGCAAGTACTTTTTGCGATTCAATGTTTATTGATAAAATATATATATATATATATATATATATATATATATATATATGCATATGTGTGTGTGTGTGTGTGTGTGTGTGTGTGTGTGTGTGTGTGTGTGTGTGTGTGTGTGTGTGTGTTTGTGTGTGTTCCTTGATTCTGCTATCATTATCATTACTCACCTTAGTTTTCTTTACTATACTGGTAAATTAACTAGGAGAATGTTAGTCTGTAGATTTCAATATCTTTACACCGAAAACAGTAAAAACCCTAGTTTGAACTTGCAGAATAATTTGAAGACCATTTTCATGCAACCTCAACAGAACCAATTGCTCTAAGTGAGATGGGAGTATACTAACTGAGTAACAACCGAGATGGATTGACTGGCATTTTTTTACGATGATACTAAAGCGAGGTTAGAGAAGTGCAGTCTCTCAGGTGTATGGTAACTCGCAGCCGTCTGGAGATTGGTTAGGATTTAGCAACGTACTTTGCTTGTGTAAACAAGTATGAGAGTGCTACTGAAAATGTTATAAGTAAATTTATAAATAACTGTAAACAATGAATTAGTTGTCACTAGTTATTTAAATCATGTATAGACTATTTAACTGTAAACAATGAGTTAGTTGTCACTAGTTATTTAAATCATGTATAGGCTATTTAACTGTAAACAATGAGTTAGTTGTCACTAGTTATTTAAATCATGTATGGGCTATTTAACTGTAAACAATCACGATTACGTTTCATGGAAGCTGTCCGTATATATGAATTATATTTACAGACAATTTTAATAAAACAAATTTGTGATTGTTGAATTATATAAATCAATATTTTAAATATAAGTAGATATGAATATGGGGTTTCTAGGACACTTTTGGGACAGTCAGAAAATCAATGTAAAATACTGTCCATTGAACCATAAACAAATCTGAGAAATCACGAATGTTAAATAACCGAATCTATAGCTGTTTTACTGTTCAATGTTTGCTTCTACATTTATAAGCTGTTTTAATGAAAAAATCCAGAAATCTTAATGAAAAATCTATAAACGGAAATAATGAAATTTGCTAACATTCGCTCAACAGAAAATAAGACGATTTTTACTGAATTTCTTTAATATCGTTCTTAATCACATCATAGGCTAAAAATTTCTCAGAAACCACAACCACATAACAAATCGCGTTTGTAACAGCATTTTGAAAATCCATATTGATAATTATATCGTTCTTTGAACTAGAAATATTTGTCAAACTCTTTGTTGTATCAATGACATAAATGGGTCTATTTGCTATAAAATTCTTTGGGGTTGTAATACATTTCCATATTTTTGTAGTAAACTTTCTTAAAATCTTGATACATCTGATACATGATTCTGAAAAGACCACCGGAAATGTTTAAATTTTGTAATTCATCTGGATAATAAGAACCATTCATTTCCATTTTTTCTTGATTATTCTGTCTATCTGTTTGAAAACCAATGATAACGAACTTGGGATTGAAGATATTTCTATAAATATTTGTGATATCGAACGAATAAGTTGTTCCGGAAATACCTTTTTGCTCAATTACATTGCCAATCTAGAAAATTAAACGTGATGTTTTGAGATTTTATAATTTCATCAATCAACTGAATTTTACTCGTGGTTTTGTAATCAATCATCGGAACTCTAATGAAAAACTCGTTAATTGTAATTTTGCCATCAACAGGCATAACATTTCCAGTTGCAGTCTTCAGAATCACATCATCGTCTTCAGCTCTTATGAAACTAATGTAAAATCCACCTTTATAGATTGGAAAATTTACATTTTCAAAGAATCCTAAGCCGAAATGTGCTAAATCACCGACCGCTTCAAATTGTCCAAATTTAAAAGTTGATTCAAAACTGTTTGAAAATACATCACTTTTGGAATAACAAATAGTTCCTTTAATTGTGCTTAATTGGCCACAGTTTTCGACTTCTTCTATCAATTTATTGTGTTTTCTTACTTCAATCTTAGAAAATAAAAACGGTATAAAATTATCGATTAATCTAACATTATCAGTTCCAAGAAATGCTTGACCATCTTGTTAATTTGGGGGGTTTTGTAGTTAAAGTTCCAGAAATATAAAACTGGAAGTTAGACGAGCAAAAATTATCTCCAAAATCAATATTAAACTCAGTTCTTTTATTCGGTTCATTCAAATGTTGTTTACTAATTGGATAGAAATTTTTAAACTCCGCCCTTTCAATATCACCTGAATACTTTTTGTAGTCCACCATTTAATAAGAGAAAATTTAGAAATTTTAAACATTATGTATAAGTCGATAAGAAAAGATTTTAGTCATTTTTTAATGATCTACTTCGTCATATTCAGGATTCTGTTCCTTAAATTTTGCGATCTCGGTCACATATTTCAATAAAATCTGCACAGGATAGTAACCGCTATCTATAATATTATTCCAATCAACTGTATCTTTATTTTCATCCAAAAACTTTATACTCAAGTGTTGATAGAGGCAAAGAACAGACATATGATCTTTTAATTGATAATGTATATTTTCTTGAATGAACTCTGGGGACAGATTTTGATATTTTGCAATGTTATACCAATTCAATTTGTTTACGTATAATCTCATCATATCTTCGGATAATTCATATTTTTGAGAAATATCATCCCAATGTTCTTTTTTCAAATCTCTTTCGTGTTGCATTATAAAAAGATCGAAAGCACTGTAATGTCCCGCCATCTCTATTTATTAAGAAAAAATTTCAAGTTTTTATAAATTGGCTCTTTTTAGCGTTACATTCAGCACATTTTCCAGAAATTCTTTTAACTCCATTGATATTTGCATAGTATTTTATATCATTTGTTGCAGTTTTTTCTTTACATCTCACACAATATATGAGCGCCATTTATTTAGGGAAAATTAGTCATCTTAGCCGCCTAATCTATTAAATCTGTTATCAATATTTTCCAAAATTATATTAAGATTTTCCTCGAACTTATTAATTTTTTCTTCTAATTTTTGAAATTTGAAAGCATTAGAATCATTGTATTCAACAAATTTATGACCAATATTCTCAAAAGTTTTCGTAGCATCTAAACTAAACTTATCAAAAGACTCTTTAAATTTAGTAAGTTTTTCATTAATTTCCCCAACATCGTCTACTGATCTTCTATTTCTGGCTTCTAACTTGTCATAGACTTCTGTTGTAAAAATCTTTAACATGCTGTTTATGATTCTCGTAATTTTGTTTTAGTTCATTAAACATTTTAATAGGATCTTCTAATTGAATCATTACAACAACATCAAACGGATTAATTCCTTTACTAACACTGCTAATTCTTTTTCCTTTAAAATCTAAGGCATTTTTAACATTCGGATCATGTAAATCAACAATATCGATGTTTTCTGATAATTTTAGAGGTTTTAAAATTTGTTCTTTAACAACAACATCGTGTTTGTCAATACCAGGTCGAACACCGACAATTCTTTTCTTATTAGCCAAACTAACATAATTCTTTTCAACTTTGATCGCTTCAGTAATTTTATCAGCTTTTTCGATATGAGACATTAAATTGGTAAATATTTTTTTGCACCATCTTCAAATTCTTTTTTTAATGTTTTTATTTTATCAGCAACTTCATTTGAACTCATGAAATTTGCAAGTTTGTTATCATATTCTGCTTTAAAATCTTCAATCTCGACAGCAAACATATCTGAATCTGGAAGGTTTTGTAATAAATTTTCTAACTTGTTATCAAACTCATTTCTCAAACTATCAAAAATTGGAAACTATTATCTACATTTTGAATAATTTGTGTTCCAAATACGTCAAAAATAATTCTTTGTGAATCCATATTTATTAAGCAATAATTTGTTAACAACTTCTTTAAAATCTTTACCATTACTCAGTTCATTCAAAACAAAAACACATAAATGACCACAAATTGGGGGATCTTTATAGTCTTGAATCTGAGAGTCATTGTAGTAGACGCTTGATTTTTTCAAATATTTAATCAATTCTATAGGTGGTTTGTCCTCAATTCTTCCATACGAATCAAAATAACATGCATTCTTATCATTTTTATAATAACAAATCCAATGCGTTCCACTTCCCATAATCGAGTCTAACCAGGCGAAGTTAGGGCTAAGAAGCCCTCTCTAACACTTAACCTGAGTATAAAACACGTTCGCAGTTGTTTGTAAAAATATTGTAATGATGTTATCTTATCGCAATTTAAAAATATAGCATAAAATAATCCCCTTTAACGGCGAGCTTGTTTCATAATAACTATAATACACAATGCTACATATGAAGAAATATTTTGTTGCATTTTGGCAATATTATTTACATCTCTATTTTATGCAATGTTAAAGTCAACATAAATGAAGACAAAGAGCAGTAAACAGCAGAAGTTTAGAGATACGGCTACCATCTTGGCAGGCATTCCAAGTACATTCTATCAGATCGGAATGTCGTGCTTGTCTAGTTACTTGCTACCTGCGTTGTTAAATACCTAACAACCTATGTAAACAAGAGAACCTTTTATAACCATAATAACCATTATATTTTTGGATATCATTTATAACAATTATTTAGCTTGTAATACATGGAGTACCAGGAAATACAAGCTACACGTTTAGTACACAGAAAGGCTGACAAGTATGTGCACAGCTGTGACAACACCTCCTGTTTGTCCGGGAACGCCGCGTGAACTGTTGCCATTTACTGTCCTACAGGCTGTGTAAACCGGCATTCAAGAGCTCTTGTATCACACACTTCCGTATTAAAATTATTAAAAAGGCACTAAACGGCAGATTAAAGAGATTTTACGGAAAATATTATCACTAAAGTTAGTCTTTTTCGATAGCTTAAAACAACTATGACTTCGATGAGAATTAACGTTTATATCCTGAACTAGTTAAGATTTAAAGTTAAAATAAATCAACATTTAGTATTCATTAGTTGCAACGTAACCTGATCTATTAATAGCTGCAAGGACTCAATATAGGTTTCATTTATCAAATATTTGTAAAAGCTGTTTCAGTCCAATATTATATTGACCAATGAAATCCAATAGATAATAAAAGCCTAACAATCAATGTTTCAATTTTTTTACCGCCAATATTCTAAATCCTTTATTTTCTTTCTATTATGTACACTTAGGGCCAGCGTAAATTATCCGTAATAAAAAACCATTGTGAAGATTCCATGAATTATTTAAGTAACTTAATTACATGTTGAAGATTAGAAAAATATAATTGAGATAGTTATGTCAATCGATTACTATAATATAGATATAGAAACTTAAAGAAGACGATATTGTTGTTAATTTGTTCTACTTTCGTGAAAGGGGATCGATAGAACTGGCTGCTCTCTTTGTATTCGTTTCGCAAAGTGAACTGGCTGGCCAAGAAAGTTTCGATTGCACTACCTCTTTGAACTCCAAATTCTTGCAATTTTTACTTTATATTATCAAGACTGTTAGGTTGATATCGACGTTTTCGAATTTCGAAAACAGATATTTTTTGTATATTAAAAAGGAAAACAATTACATAAAAACTGTGACAAAAATATAGACCTCAGTAGTTGGCGATTAACAAACGTTCGTAATCTATTAAGTTTATTTGGTTTAATGTATTTTTATAAATGTATTTATTTGACCCAATTTCCTGTTTTCATCAGAGTTCAACATTTCCCTTTTGGGCGAGAACAAAACATTCGTATCCATTAACAACTGTTATTATAGAGTAGGAAATCCCCTTGTTTTCACAGTTACCTATCTAAATATGGTATGAATATAGATGTAGATCAAATGATGAATATCAAAACTAACCGAAATTGATTGCCTCCTACTAAATAAGGTCAACAAATAGATTATTTTCTTCGGAAATTCTTTTGATTTAGTTGTAAACCTGTAGCTATTAACGATTATAGGCATATCTATATTGTTTAAGACGTAACGTAGATTAATGACGTTACAACAAAGTTATTAGCAAAACCGTCGCAGGTATATTTCATGCAAGTGATGAAATATTACCTTTAAAATAAACTTATTAGTTTAGTCAAAGTTAAACATAATTTTTTCTGTATAAAAGACCGATTGCGTGTACGTTTTTATTCAGAATGTAAGACATCAGTTGGTTTCCAGATTCTATGCATGTTTCTGGAACCTGTACCTGAACCTAGTTGACACATTAATATACTGCAGATATTTCGCATATGCTTGGTGTAGGAAATAATTTCATTCTGTTACTATTCAGAGCTGACAAAATGGCTGACTTGCAACTAGTTAAATATTTTGGTTCTGATTATTTCAGTACGGTACTATATATTTTAATTTACTTAGTAACTACGATTTCTTTTACTTACAAATTAACTTTTTACACTTCAGTTTAAGTTTTTGTGCCGAACAATGTACTGTGTATGGAGCCAAGCCGTTAAATTAATAAAATTTGTTCATGTAAGTAAACATCTGGAGCTTTGAACAGACGAAAAACGAAGTTGATTTGCGTGTTCTAAATTGATGAAATGAACAACGATGATAAATACACGAGTCCAAGTCCCGGCATGCGGGCGGACGCGAGTCAATGGCAGAGGCTCAATCAAAGCCCTTTTAACCGCCCGCTGCCCACTCTGTTCTACCACCATTCACTCACAAACAAGCCAATTTTTCTCTGCGGCTCAATACCGAGTAATTATCAGCCTGTCACTTGCTCCTCGTTCCGTTTCTCTTTTTGAAATTGGTGCCGTATTGCCCTATCGATTCAACTTTCCGTAATGAATAAAATTTACTATAACTAAAGCAGTTCTATGTATTTATATAATAGTTGAGTAAAATAAAAGTAATTGTAAGTAATTAAGCTTATTATGTATGTTACAAATCTATGTAGTTTAAATGTATGACTAATAACAAAATTAAGACAAAAAACATGTTAAAGGTAAGATTAAATATTTTATTACAACGTAGAGAAATCAAACAACGTTGTATAAAACCTACCCAAAATGTAACTTCCTTGTGTTTAAACTCGCGTCTATATTGATTTTATAAAGGTTACTTAGTTCCTCATTCACAAGTAAGTTTAAACTTTAATTTTTTACAAACTTCTCATTGTTCATTATATATTTATGTGTTACTCATGTAAAACAATGAGTAATGATACTTGTACCTTATATAAATAACTATAAACATAGAGCAAACGCGCTCACCTTGCACACACACACACGGGTGTGCGTACATGTATATATATATATAAGTAGATATGAATGTAAGGGTTCTAGACCACTTTTGGGACAGACAGAAAATCAAGGGAAAATACTGTTTAAAGGACAATAAACGAATCTGTAAAATCAAACAGTAAGGGGTTCCTAGACCACTTTTGGGACAGTCAGAAAATCAATGTAAAATACTGTCCATTGAACCATAAACAAATCTGAGAAATCACGAATGTTAAATAACCGAATCTTTAGCTGTTTTACTGTTCAATGTTTGCTTCTACATTTATAAGCTGTTTTAATGAAAAAAATCCAGAAATCTTAATAAAAAATCTATAAACGGAAATAATGAAATTTGCTAACAATCACTCGAGAAGTCGGGGAGAATGTGAGTAAAACCGCATTCTTTTCACGAGGTTCTTCATTTACTTTCTCCAAATGTACTATAAAATCATCAAAGATTTCAGGTTTAAAATCGTAGTCAAATTCAATGTCTAAATAGTGAAAGATTATAGGTAAAATCTTCTCATAATAAACGTGTGTATTTAAACCTACAAACCTAATGTATTCTTTGAAAAGGAAAATAATTTTGTCAACGGTTCCAAGAGATAAGTAAAAATTTTTGTTCTTTTTTCTAAATTCTGAGACAAATTTTGTTTGCTTCTTATCTCCATATTGTAATTTTCTAAGCAGATTATTCAAATGTGTTAGCTTATTTCGAAATTTCTTAGGTTTAGGTCTTTCATACAAAATTAAATTACAATCTCTACAAACTAATCTTTTATCAATAATTTCTCCTCTATTATAACACTTGTAATAGTTGGCATTATACTCTTCCATTTACAAAAGAATAAATGGAAGCTATGGAACTAAGTCTGCCGAGATATAAATTTTTCAGCGCAAATGTTTATGTTTATATTTCAACTACCGAGATAAAAAGAAATGATTTTATTTTATTATTCAACTATTTAGGATATTTTGTCTATGATTACAAAGATTATTACGGAAGAAATCGAGATTTTTCATCAGCGAAAGAGTATATTTTTAAAGTTTTAGAAGGAATGAAAGAGAACAATATGAACATCATTAACTACTGAATTTCTCTAATATCGTTCTTAATCACATCATAGGCTAAAAATTTCTCAGAAACCACAACCACATAACAAATCGCGTTTGTAACAGCATTTTGAAAATCCATATTGATAATTATATCGTTCTTTGAACTAGAAATATTTGTCAAACTCTTTGTTGTATCAATGACATAAATGGGTCTATTTGCTATAAATTCTTTGGGGTTGTAATACATTTCCATATTTTTGTAGTAAACTTTCTTAAAATCTTGATACATCTGATACATGATTCTGAAAAGACCACCGGAAATGTTTAAATTTTGTAATTCATCTGGATAATAAGAACCATTCAATTTTACTCTGATATTTTTTACATCCAAACTATCGAACTTTGAAGGATTTTTTTCTTGATTATTCTGTCTATCTGTTTGAAAACCAATGATAACGAACTTGGGATTGAAGATATTTCTATAAATATTTGTGATATCGAACGAATAAGTTGTTCCGGAAATACCTTTTTGTTCAATACATTGCCAATCTAGAAAATTAAACGTGATGTTTTGAGATTTTATAAGTTCATCAATCAACTGAATTTTACTCGTGGTTTTATAATCAATCATTGGAACTCTAATGAAAAACTCGTTAATTGTAATTTTGCCATCAACAGGCATAACATTTCCAGTTGCAGTCTTCAGAATCACATCATCGTCTTCTGCTCTTATAAAACTTAGATAAAATCCTCCTTTATAGATCGGAATAGTAACATTTTCAAAAAAATCCTAAGCCGAAATGTGCTAAATCACCGACCGCTTCAAATTGTCCAAATTTAAAAGTTGATTCAAAACTGTTTGAAAATACATCACTTTTGGAATAACAAATGGTTCCTTTAATAGTGCTTCATTGGCCACAGTTTTCGACTTCTTCTATCAATTTATTGTGTTTTTCTTACTTCAATCTTAGAAAATAAAAACGGTATAAAATTATCGATTAATCTAACATTATCAGTTCCAAGATATGCTTGACCATCTTGTTTTGTTAAAGTTCCAGAAATATAAAACTGGAAGTTAGACGAGCAAAAGTTATCTCCAAAATCAATATTAAACTCAGTTCTTTTATTCGGTTCATTCAAATGTTGTTTACTAATTGGATAGAAATTTTTTAAACTCCGCCCTTTCAATATCACTAGCATACTTTCTGTAGTCCACCATTTAATAAGAGAAAATTTAAACATCATGTATAAGAAACATATCATTTTTTCATCGATCTAATGTACGTTTTTATAAGAAAAGATATAAATTAGAGTCATTTTTTAATGATCTACTTCGTCATATTCAGGATTCTCTTCCTTAAATTTTGCAATTTCGGCCACATATTTCAATAAAATCTGCACAGGATAGTAACCGCTATCTATAATATTGTTCCAATCAACTGTATCTTTATTTTCATCCAAAAACTTTAGACTCAAGTGTTGATAGAGACAAAGAACAGACATATGATCTTTTAATTGATAATGTATATTTTCTTGAATGAACTCTGGGGACAGAGTTTGATATTTAGCAATGTTATACCAATTCAATTTGTTTACGTATAATCTCATCATATCTTCGGATAATTCATATTTTTGAGAAATGTCATCCCAATGTTCTTTTTTCAAATCTCTTTCGTGTTGCATTATAAAAAGATCGAAAGCACTGTAATGTCCCGCCATCTCTATTTATTAAGAAAAAATTTCAAGTTTTTATAAATTGACTCTTTTTTGAGTTACATTCAGCACATTTTCCCGAAATTCTTTTAACTCCATTGATGTTTGCATAGTATTTTATATCATTTGTTGCAGTTTTTTCTTTACATCTCACACAATATATGAGCGCCATTTATATAAGGAAATTTTATCATGCATAAAACCCTACGCGAATACCTATTTCAGTAAGATCTTCCTCCATATTATTAAGTTTTTTTTCTAATTTTTGAAATTTGACAGCATAAGAATCATTGTATTCAACAAATTTATGACCAATATTCTCAAAAGTTTTCGTAGCATCTAAACTAAACTTATCAAAAGACTCTTTAAAATTAGTAAGTTTTTCATTAATTTCACCAACATCGTCTACTGATCTTCTATTTCTGGCTTCTAACTTGTCATAGACTTCTGTTGTAAAATCTTTAACATGCTGTTTATGATTCTCATAATTTTGTTTTAGTTCATTAAACATTTTAATAGGATCTTCTAATTGAATCATTACAACAACATCAAATGGATTAATTCCTTTACTAACACCGCTAATTCTTTTTCCTTTAAAATCTAAGGCATTTTTAACATTCGGATCATGTAAATCAACAATATCGATGTTTTCTGATAATTTTAGAGGTTTTAAAATTTGTTCTTTAACAACAACATCATGTTTGTCAATACCAGGTCGAACACCGACAATTCTTTTTTTATTAGCCAAACTAACATAATTCTTTTCAACTTTGATCGCTTCAGTAATTTCATCAGCTTTTTCGATGTGAGACATTAAATTGGTAAATAATTTTTTTACACCATCATCAACTTCTTTTTCCAATGTTTTTATTTTATCAGCAACTTCATTTGAACTCATGAAATTTGCAAGTTTGTTATCATATTCTGCTTTAAAATCTTCAATCTCGACAGCAAACATATCTGAATCTGGAAGGTTTTGTAATACATTTTCTAACTTGTTATCAAACTCATTTCTCAAACTATCAAAATTCAAACTATTATCTACATTTTGAATAATGTGTGTTCCAAATACGTCAAAAATATTTTGTGAATCCATATTTATTAAGCAATAATTTGTTAACAACTTCTTTAAAATCTTTACCAGTACTCAGTTCATTCAACACAAAAACACATAAATGACCACAAATTGGGGGATCTTTATAGTCTTGAATTTGAGAATCATTGTAGTAGACGCTTGATTTTTTCAAATATTTAATCAATTCTATAGGTGGTTTGTCCTCAATTCTTCCATACGAATCAAAATAACATGCATTCTTATCATTTTTATAATAACAAACCCAATGCGTTCCACTCCCCAAAATCGAGTCTAAATTCACAATTCCACATTCAAATTTCTTAACTTTTTCGGGTAATGTATCTCTCATGAAAATTCCTCTAAAATGTTTAATATTTTTGCAGATTTCTTCCAATTCTCCGAATGTTAAGGGTTCAAATTTTTTTTAATGTTTGATTTCACGTAATTCAAAGTTTTTTCATCTAATCCAGATCCTGTAACATCTTCCAACTCTTTATCTAACCAATTTAAAATGTTTCGAACAATAGGAATCACATCTTTTTTAAACGATTGGAGCAGCTTTACGAACATAAGGAACAACATTTTTAACAACTGGAATATTTTCTCCAAAATCTAATAAATCTTTCAAAAGTCCACCATTTTTAAGTTCTTTCAACTGATTATAAGAAAATTCTATTCTGGTTCCTTTATTGTTTTTCTTATGTTTTTCGAGTTTATTGTATTGTCTATTTGTTAAAAAATATCTTATCTTCGCCATTTTTTAGTTGATCTATTTTAAATTGAATACTAACGGGTATTTTTTTCTTAAAAGCGGATTTTATTTTTTCTTTCTGATTTTTGCTGAAATTTACGTTCACCTCCATTTATATAGTTAAAATTTCAAGTTCTCTTCAATTCCCATTCCTAGTTTTCTCTTCAAAAACATTGCTCCAACTGTTGGAAGTGCAACAAATCTTTCACCTAAACTAGCATCTTTTGATAAAAATCTATCCATTGCCTTATCTTGCAAAACTTTATCTGCTATATGTCTGGAATTTGTGTCACTATGTTTTGCATAAAAAATATCGTGTTCCATAGCAGCTTGATCTAATTTATTTATACCAGGATCTCCTCTTTGTAGTCTTTTTTCGAGTTTTGTGCCAGGCCCCAGATACTGATAAGTTGGTACGTGTAATTCAAAAGGTAAATTGTTGATAAAATCATTCAAAAGTCCGCTACCTTCAATCATAGATGAACTTATTGCTGGCAAAACTCGCTTTAAATATTTAATTCCATCAGGTTTTTTCAATCAATTCATCAAGTTTGTTCGAAATAAAATCTTTAATCGCTTTCTTTTCGTTCAAAAAATTGTTGTTTCCAGCCTTCTCTTGAGCATAAATATAATTTATAATTCCATCGAGTTTTGTCAAATCGTCGATATATCTGTATTCAATCTTATTATCATTGTATTTTCTTACACCTGATCCTTCGATTCGTTTTTCCCAAATTTGGTTTAATCAAATTGATATATTTTTTACCTCTACTTGACTTAGGCTTCTTAGTAGATGGATCATTATTTTTGTAAATTGAGTCAGATTCCCATAAAATTTCTGTATACTTTTTCAAATCTTCTTCAGAATATAAATTATCTTTTGGAACGTCATTGTCTGTTAATAATCTCCATAAACCTTGAGTACCTTCGTACATTTTTTCATTAATAATTATATCATTTTGTTCAAAATTAACGGGTAAAATTTCCAATCATAAAACTTTTCTTTTTTCTATCCCAATACAAACCAAATTTATCATCCTTCGCTCTAGGAAGAAATTTTTTACCAATTTCACCAATTATTATATCCGTTGTTCCAGGACTTATTGGTTCAACTATGGTAGAGTCTTCAATGATTCGAGGTCTAAATGGTGTTGAAGATGGTAATTTTGGCAATTCAAACTCAGATTCTGGAATCGAAATATCGGCAAATTGTCGTACAACTGGAACCAAATTCATTAAATTTTGATTATCGCTTAAAACATTTTCAATTTTGCCCTCAACATTTTTTATTGCAGAAGTTACAGGTTGATTAATTTTTTGAATAAGTTCTTGTTCTTCTTCATCAATTCGAATCTGTTCTTTAAATTCTTTGATTAATTTCTTTTCGATTTGATCAAGTTTTTTCGCTTCTTCAGAAGTTACGTTCACCATTTATTTAGGAAAATTTTGAAACGTGGAACACGAAACGTGGAACGTAAAACGTGAACGTGGAACGTAAAAACGTGAACGTGGAACGTAAAACGTGAACGTGGAACGTAAAACGTGAACAGATTTACCGTTTTTCAGTTGTTTTCATAACGTAAATAAAAAAGTAAAGATAATGTAAAAATAATTGTAACAAATATTTTATCAAGTAGATTTGCCAGACCACTGAGCAGCATTTATATTAGAAAATTTATTCAAATATTTACCATTTTTAGGCTTCAAAGTTAGATTAATAGTTTAAAAATCCGTAGTCTTCCTTCCAAATTTTATCACACAGCTCATTAAATTGGTTTTTAAAACTCATATCAGATCCCACATAATTGTTATAAATCTTTCTCGAATAGTGATCATCTTGCTTAAAAATACACAACATATTCAGATTATTTCTTATAACTTGTTTATCAACCTTTGAAAAGCATTGGGAAAGATAGATACAAGATATGTTTTTGTGACGAGACATAACGAAATATTCCTTAATAACGTCCTGATTTTCCAAAATACAATCATCAAAAACGATTAACGAATTGGGTTTACACTCGCTTAATGGAACTATGTCCTCAGAGGCATTATAAAAATGTGATACCTTTTTGCTTAAGTTTTTCTCAATATTTTCAAATCTTTCTTGTAATTTTTTTATAGGCGTCTTGTTCTAAAGATTTACTAAAAACATACAAATTGGAATAAGGAATCAACCTATTGTAGATAAAATTCAATAGTAAAGTTGTTTTTCCACATCCACTTGAACCAACAATTAACAATCTGATTGGTTGATCTTTCTTATTTTCTTCAAACGTTTGAAGTTTTATCTGATCTTTTTGCTTTAAAAATTTCTCCATTTAAATAGAAGATTTTCATCTTGAAGCAACGCTTGCGAAAATGAAGCTGTTCAAGTTGACTTCAGAAAGCTCTAAATTAGTTTTAAAACTTGGAACATCCTATACACTTAGAGGAAGAATCAAATTATTTTATTCGGTTTAAGCGGTTTTTTATTCTGACAATTTTTGTAATAAATATTAGTGAAAGTTCTCCTTATTGTATAGGATTTAGTGAGAAGAACATAACAAAATATTATGGTTTAAACAAAGGATATTATACTTTCGATCAAATTAAAAATTCCCTTAAAAATTATCTAAAAACATTCAAACAATCAGATAAATCTTTAAACTTTGACGAAAACAAGTTTGAAATGCAAAAAAAATTATCTCTCTAATAAAATTCAAATAAAATCACCAGTAAGAATAATGTTTTCAGCAATTATTGTAGATTTGTTAGGGTTTGTTCAAGAAACTATTGAGCCAAATCAGGTATATTTAGGAAATAAAACGCCAAAATTTAGACCGTTTGATGTAATTGAAGTACATTGTAATCTCGTTGAACCTAGTTTTGAAAATCATACCGAACATTTACACAAAGAATCTGAAATTTTGTACACTTTTTTCCCAAATGTTGCTTATGGATCAAAAATCAGTGAAAAACCGAATGAAATCGATTATATTCCAATTAGAAAAAATATTAAAAGAATTCAAAAAAATCGTTCTAACTATACAAGACTCTGAGGGAAATTTAATAAATAATGAGAGTTAAAACAACAATATATTTAAGATTGTCGAAAGAATGATGAATCAAGGGGGAACGAATCGTTCTTACCTTCAAACTTTCAAAACGAGTTGATAATGATGATAAATACCAATACTTTTATCTAAAAGATAAGGTAGCCCTCGAGGGCCACCTCACAAATATTCACAAAAAATACGAATAAAGACAATGTTAAAGAAAAATACAAAAAAAAGCTTTGAAAACATAGATTCTGACAAGGGTATCGAATCGCGACTCTTTCAAAATCTTCATCCTGACCCTGTTTTCATCAATGAATCAGGACTTTATACTCAAAAATAAAAAATTGCTTGTTAAATTTTATTTCTATCTAAATGGAGTCAGTTGTAGACCTACTTAATAATCAACTAAAATTCAATAACAAACATATCTTTACGATTGTTGACGAAAACAATGTGATCTGGTTTAAGGCTAAAGACGTAGCAAAAATTCTAGAATATGAAAATACTATGCAAACGATCAGAATAAACGTTGACGAAGATGATAAAAACTTCTATTTTAATCTAAATATAAGGGGGCTATAAATAGCTTACCTTCAAACTTCCAAAATAACACTGTTTTCGTTAATGAATCTGGGCTTTATTCTCAAAATAAAAATTACTAGTTAAATTTTTTTTTCTATCTAAATGGAGTCAGTTGTGAATCTACTCAAATTCAATAATAAAGAAATTTTAACATTTGTTGACGAAAATAATGAATTTTGGTTTAAGGCGAAAGATGTTGCAGAGGTGTTAGAATATAAAGATACGAAGAAAGCAATTAAAGAACATGTCAAAGAAAAATATAAAAAAAGCTTCGAAAACATACATTCTGAAGGTAGGGGTGATTCGCCCCCGCCTTCAAACTTTCAAAAAAACACTGTTTTCATCAATGAAGCAGGCATATATTCTTTAATCTTGAAATCTAAAATGAAAATAGCAGAAATGTTTCAAGATTGGGTTTTAGAAGAAGTTTTACCAAGTATTCGTAAATTTGGTGTGTACAAACTTGAAAAAAAGATTAAATATTTAGAGGACGAAGTTAAACACTTGCAAATTAAAGATGAAATAAAAACGGAAATAATCGCAAAACAAAGTGTAAAAATTGACTTAATGAAACCAGACCTTGTTTGTAAAGATTTTGCTAAGAAAAAACACCATGTTTTTGTATTAATTAAGAAGAATCACATGTGGGAATATCCTTATTACGTTATCAGAGCTCAAAAGAGAGAAATACCGAGAAGATTGAAAGAACTTGAAATTGATTACCCAGAAATGGAAATTTTATTAAGACAAGGAGATCCAAATAGTATAAATCTCTACAACCAAATGAAAGAATCTTTGAATATTTTATACAACGGAAATCATTTTACTACAAATATGGCAGAATCTCGACTGATTTATAGAATATCTAAATTACACGATGAAAATGTTTCTAAATTTTACTAAAAACTCTCGATTTATTATATTTTTGTTTGTAAATGTTTAGCATAACTAGGTAACCATTGTAAAATCTTTTTTTCATATTCACAAGGCATTTCGTTTTTATAACTTTCGCTGAAAATTTTTTTAGCACAATCTTTGCAAAAAGCATCTTTTCTATCTTTACTATACTGCCAGTTATTAAATTCAGAAATATTTTTAATTTCTTTACAAAAGTAACACTTTTTCTCTTCTAAAGTTAATTTGTCCATTTTATCATATAATTCCTTACAATAACAGTCTTTTCTATTCTCTTCTTGACGCTTTGTACATTTCTTTTGAGACTCCATTTATATAGAACAAATTATTACACGATGAAAATGTTAAACTCTTGAATTATGATATTTTGTTTGTAAATGTTTTTGATAATTATTTAACCATTTTATAGTTCTTCCACATTCACATTGAGTATCTTCATAATATAATCTATGGTGATTCTTCTTTACACAATCTTTACAATAGGAGTCTTTCTTATCTCTACTATAGTGATCACTATTAAACTCTGAAATTTTTTTAGTTTCTTTACATTTAAGACATTCTTTCTCTTCCAAAGTTAATTTTTCTATTTTATCATACAGTTCTTTATGATACTTCCTATAACAATCTTTACAATTATAAATAATTCCATCTTTTCTACTCTTATCTTTATAAAATTCTTCAAAACCTTTTTAATTCTTTGCACATTGAACATTTCTTTTGGGCCTCCATTTATTTAGAAAAAAATCTTTGACTTTCTCAATTCATATTCATAAAACTTTCCGGTTATTTCTTCATTATTTAAATCTTTTATACTATAAGTTACAGGATCTGTGTTATTAATTTGATAAATCACAAAGATTTCTCTTGACCAATTGTTCTTATATTTGTTCGAAAATGTTTGTTTTTTACTAACAATTCTTACATGATCATTGACTTTAAATTTAGTTTTCGTGTGAATTTCTGGTGGAACATACTTGAAAACGGTCTCTAATAACTCCTTTTCTGCATCCTTATCTACGTCTTTGGGCTTCATTTTGATTGTGCTGTGAACTGTATCGTTATAATTGTTTACGATTTTTTGAAGAATATCGATCCATTTAAAGTTTTTATTAATCTCAAAAATTACTTTCATTCTCTCATTTTGAGTTCTGTTATATCTCTCTACAATACTTGATTTCTCTTCGTTTTCAGTATGATAAATCTTAATGTTGTATTTTCTCAAAAACTTCGTTAAATTCTTTATTTTTAAACTCTAAACCCTTATCTGTATGAAGTAGATTTGGCGGTTTGTGATTGATCTTTATCGCGTCTTTTACTATATCTTGGAAGGCTTTTGAAACATCTTTACCGTTTTTTCTTTTGATAGCTCTTGACCAAGCATATTTTGAGAAAGTATCAATAACATTTAACATATACTTAAATCCATCATTTTGATCTGAATAGTTAGACATTATAACTAAATCTTCTGCCCATAAATCGTCAATTCCTAATGTTATAATTTTTCTCTTTTTTAAACTTTTTTCGTACTGGTGCATGAATTTCTCGAGCTTCAATCTCTATCTCATCTTTAGTCTTAGATTCTTTCTTTACTTGTTTTTCATTTGGATTCTTTATAAATTTACTCTTATTTGTCTTACACTTTGAACATTTTGCTGCAATTCTATACAATCCGTTTTGAGTTTGAACGATTTTAGAATCTATATTTTTCGTTTTTTTCTTGCATTTGTGGCAGTGAATCAAATCATCTTCCATTTACATGTCCAAAGTTTCCAAGTTTATTTAACTCATCTAATATATCAGATTTTGCTTCATTTTTATAGCCATAAGGTACTGTATCGATCTTATTTTCTAGAACGATTCTCTTATCATCTTTAGCGTTCAGTGCCAGCTTGTTTATGGTAACTGTGTACAATTCATGTTTATAGCTTTTTATTACAGTCATCTCCCTAAATTCTTCTTTATCTTCGAACAAACATCTCTTCAAGTTTTCGATATTTATTGTTTTATTTACAACGCTTCTCTTAATTCCTTTACACCTAACTGGGTTTTTTATCTAGATATTTGTACGAGTACATCTTTGATCTTAAAACCACAAAAATTCTTCTAATATCTCGCTATTTAGTTCGTCCTTTGAATTTCCCTATTACCTTCTTATTTTTAGTAGTGAAACATTCATGATCTTTTGGATAATCGCTCGTATCAAAGTCCTCTATATTTTCTTTAATAATTTTAAAAGGATCTCGTTTCAATTCTAGGAAATAAACTGTCTGTATCCATGTAACACAGATTCAAATCTGGATCAAACTTCTTTAATTTGTTGTAATAAAAACTCGTACATTAGCAATTTTGAGAGGTCGAGAACTGAAAATCCTATGTAAATCGGTTTGTTAAATTTAACCTTTTGTTTGTACATGTGACTCGCTATACAGTTGTCGTCAAAGATGTTAAAGCATTTGAAATTTGTTTTCTTAGCTTGTTTCATTGAAAATTCTTCATTTCCTAGTCTAATATCACATCTGTTTCTCACATTTTCCATAGATTTTCCAAAAACAGAGTTGTTCATCAGCTTGTAAAAATCTTTCTCAAAGTCGCTTGTAGCTTTGGTTCTCATAACTAGTATTAAAATCAATGTAATCTTTTCATAAAAGGCTTCTGATCGAATGCGATAACTCTATTCACATGTTTTAAACACCATTCCTTGTTCCAGATAGAATTTCAAATTTCTCGAATGAACAACATATTCAGTTTTATCCAGTAGAGTTGTGCAAAGTTTGTTGTTATAATGTTCTGGAGCAAGAGGCAAATCTTTATGATTTTCATGTAAATTCTTCGGATATTCTAGATCGACTTCAAGAATATAGCCATAATCTTTCGTCGCCAGTGAGTTCCAAAATTGTTTCTTGCCACTCTTTTTTTTGTATATGTTTTAGGATCCATCCACTTGATATCGTTATATTGGTAAATTTTTGCATGAGGCCATACCCATAAAGGTTATTTGCATCGACGTACAACAAATAGTTTTCGGGTTTTGTGTCTTATCAAAATCTTTTAAATATTTGTTATTTGCTTTCACATATCGTTTAATACATTGAGAAATGCCTCCGCGAATACCTTTTTCGATCATCAAATACATATTATAATCACTAATTAATTGTAATTCTATATTCGTTAATTTTAACATAGCATCCCATGCAAGACTGGGAGCTGTTAGATAGTGTGCTGGATCAAGTTTATAGCAATTCAAACAAAATGTTTCTGAAATTTTCAAAGATATCAGCGAGCAATAGAACATCTTGAATGTTATAGAGATCGGAGTAATTTCCTAGATTTTTTACTTTTAATTTGTTCCATACATTTAAGTAGTGTTGAAAATCTTTCTCAGATATGCTCTCGTCTGTCAAAAAGTGAATAGAAATCTTGAATTCTCAATTCTTCTGTGTAATCAAGTTTTTCAATACTGTCGATAAATTCGTAAGGAAATATGCCTTTTCCAGATAGAATTTTAAAGATTTCTTCTTCGTCATTTGGTTGTCTATCTAGAATTGCGTTCAGACCATCTTGTATAAAATGATTTGTATGTTTGAAATCATCTCTCTTTAGATTTTTAGCTAACTTTTCTATAGACGATGCCATAAATCTGAACGTGTCTACGAAAGAAAACTTGATGAACTTTCTTGGTTTATCATCTTCAAACTCATACCCATATCCTGAATTTACTGAATAATTTATATATATTTTTCATCGGTGTTTGCGATCAAATCAACATTTCCATATTGTTTAGCCAATTCTTTTATGTACAAATGAGTGTCGTAACATGACATATTGTGGCAGAAAAACTGGAATATTCTGAGGAAATTTGAGATTCAAGTTTACAAGATAAATGAGCTGAACCTCTAAATTTACCTGTTAAATGACAATGATCTCGTACTTTTTTTCTTGTTTGATTATCAAAACCCTCACATTCACAAAATTATGGCAAAGATTTGAATTTTGATATGCAATTTCTTCTTCTTCGGTCAATTTCATAGGTATTTTTATTCTTTAGAATTATACTTTTTAGCTATGTATTTCGATAATTTATTAAGTTCTTCAAACAATTTTGCAGGAACATTTGGCAAATCTTCTTCATTTTTTGCTCGATAACATATCGGCTTGTACATACGATTGGTCACATTAGACACTAAGTATAGAGTAAAACCATATGGAATGTGCTTCTGAATCTTGGTTGTGATCGATTTTTGCGGATTGTTTTTGCATGTGGGAATCTTCTCTAATATGCTTTCAAAATCCATATAAATAACGTAAGGATGAGAAAATTTCTTTTGATAATTAGTAAATGATGTTGTTTGACCTGGGAAACGGCATAATTGGCTTACAAAACTTCGTGTTGCTTGCAAATTTCTAAATGATCTGTTAAATCTCCAGATTTGTAGAAATGGCTTAAACATCTTCTACAAAGAAAATTTTTTATTTTTACACTTAGATAACTGAGAAAATACAAGTTTGTTTAAATCTGTTATCAAAACATAATGAGATTTGTCATCTTGTTTAACATACAATAAATCGATTTCTAACTCGGCATCATAAATTTCTGAAATTTGCAACGGGAAAACAATATTGAGTTTCTCATCAAAACTGTAGACATTGATAGACATTTTTGGATATTTGTACTTGGAATTGTAACTTCGTTTTTCAAATAATTGTATATCTTTTAAAGACATAGGATAGTCGAACCCAGAAAATATCTCGTCATTTACAAATTTTTTCATATTGTTTTGCTCTGTCTACATGAGTTTCTGGTTTTTCAATAGCACATCGGATAGAATAAATAAAGCAATAATCATCTTTATTTTTGATATTTATACAAGCTTTCTTATCTTTGATTTTCTTTGGTAAATCGATATATGATCCTGCGTTCATAAATTCGTGTTTATTAAGGCTCAAAATCAGTTGTTTACAGCGTTTTAATGTCCATCCAGAACCTCGATTTGGATGATTTGTCTGTTCTCGATGTATTAATTTATTAAATTGCTTAGTAATAAAGTCGTTTATGTCAAAGATTTCGTCTGCTTTTATAGTAAAGTACATTGGACAAATTTGTGTTTCACCGTTCACTAAAGTACGTTCGTATTCGCATTCTAAAGAGAGATAGCCCTTCATATTTTTAACGGTTTCTTGAAATTTTTCGATTAAACTTTTAATTTCTGGACGCAAAATAGAAAGATATTTGTAAATTGACATGAAATTTTTCATTTAAATTCGTTAAAATGTATTGCTTGAAAAGACCATGGATAGAGGATAAAACTTCGACATCAATGATATTTTCTGGTTTCTCATTAAGAGTTTTGTCAATTTCTTCGATAATTTCAGACTTAGTTTTATTCGTTTGTTTCAATGGACAATTTTCTCAGCGATTGATTGAATTTTTTCATCTTTAAATAGATTGAGATCTTTTTTTACTTTCCTTAAAATTTTTCTTTAGTTCACGCAATTTTTCTATATTATACATGTTTTGGTGATCGGCAATTTGATTTTCTTTAGCCCAAGTCTTCAAATAATTTAATTCTTTTTCATAAATATCTTTATTTTTCAGATGATTCTTTGACTTATAATGTCGGGTAAAATGATTTTCAAAAACATCTTTTTTGCAGTATGGGCACTCTATCTTTTTCCGCTCCATATTTAAAGAGCAAAAATTTTGTAAACTAAAATTTTGAGAAGTGGTGATTTTTGACACAAATCAGCACAAATTGTAGTAAAACAGCTGTAGATTCTTCTATTTATTATAGAAAAATCTGTAAACTAAGACTTAATATTATTGAAAAAATAGTATAGTTATAGTAATAAAAGTACTTTTATTACTATATTTGGTTTGTAGGGGGTAATTTAAATTCTATAATACTATTTTTTCAATATTTTTTTCTTTAACTTTTCCAAGATTTTTCATTAAGATTTTAATATATTTACAACAGAATTTTCGAGAAATATCGTTCACATTATCAACTTTAAAGCTAAAAAATTCGCAATAATTAGAGAAATTCAGTAGATTTTCAGGATTTTTTCAAAAACTCTAGTATATGCACCTTAAGAGCTGTGGTTTTGACCCTAAAAAACCGTGTTTTTTAGGTCAAAACCCCGGTTTTTTTGTGTATTTTGGAAGTATAGTTTTGATTTTTCACCTTAAAAGTGTAGAAGTATTAATTTTTTTCTATGTAAATGGCGCTGTTACAAGAGTTGAATAAGGTTGGTGATTTAAAGTTCAAAGAATACAAGAGATTAATAGAATTAGAAGAAAATAAGAAATACAAAATTTTGAATCTGGAGAAAATGAAAGATAAATTCGGGTTTACAATAATTGCCGAGTTGGAAGATTATAAAGTACACTTACCGAACAGATTTTTGACTGTTTTGGATGAAAAAAAGATTAAAGAATTGAATAAAAATGAAAAATTACACTTGGTTGTTACTGGAAAGAAGACTATTAAAGATAAAGACTGTGTTACAATTAACTTTGTAGAATAAAGATTTCGAAGATTTCTGGATTTTTTCATTAAAACAGCTTATAAATGTAGAAGCCTACAATGAACAGTAAAACAGCTATAGATTCGGTTATTTTCCATTCGTGGTTTCCTGTTAGATTTCTTAGATTTGTTTATGGTTCAATGGACAGTATTTTACATTCGTGGTTTCCTGTTAGATTTCTTAGATTTTTTTTATTGTTCAATGGACAGTATTTTACATTGATTTTCTGACTGTCCCAAAAGTGGTCTAGGAACCCCTTACTGTTTGATTTTACAGATTCGTTTATTGTCCTTTAAACAGTATTTTCCCTTGATTTTCTGTCTGTCCCAAAAGTGGTCTAGAACCCTTACATTCATATCTACTTATATATATATATATATATATATATATATATATATATATTTATATATATATATATATATATATATATACATTTAATTTAAGTAGAGATTTGATCACAAAAAGTACTTGCTGCGACAGGACTTGAACCCAGATCTCTCATTTGCCGGGCAAGCATGGTATCAAAATTACACTATAGGGCCCTTACTCTTTACTACAATTCCATTATTTTCTATTTGACTGTTTCATCAGAGATTTGTTTTAGTAACCAACCTAACATATGATCGGAAGGCCAAATAACGGTACCTGTTAAATTATTTTTACATTTATTAAATTTGTACAAACGGCAATAGTCAAATTTAATTCTAATCTGATTGAATTACAAAAATACTCGACCAGAACTCTACTAGATACACAATTTTCATATTCAAAACACATATATTGATTGTTTACAACATACGTTCATAAATATTCTTTTTAGATTATAAAATAATGTTTTAAAATAATAGTTAAAAAGCGTTTAAAGCTAAAGGTATGAGGCCAACTTTTTACACTAAAATGAGCTTTTCTACTCAGGCCGACAACGAAGAGGTCGTTATCTCTCTGACGTCATCAGAATCTACATAGGCTGCGGCTCTCAGCTTCCAGCTTCAACATTACGTAATCCAATCCTGCGCTTCCTAACTCGGTTACAACACCATATTGTTCAACATCATTCAGCAAAACATGAGCACTTTTTCGTGTACACAATAAAATTTTTTTTAAATTATTTATTTATTAATGTTTTTTTATTTTTGTTTTATAACTTAATTTACATCAGAAAAAGAACCTTATGAAACTGCAATTTTTTCAACAGATGCACACAACAGTTAAATGTTGACGACTTAAATAGAGCCTTGCTCTCCAAAATCACTCGAACTGTAGCCCCCTTTTGTGATACATGTTTGGATTTAAAAGGATGTAAAAGAAATGATTATGCCACAAACCAAATACGTAATCATACTGTATTAGTGCAATTAAGTAATTACATCATCATAAAATCTAATTAGTGTGCAAAGATTTATTTAGTTTTACTTAAACATTCCAACTACATTATCGTAAAAATATATTATATGATAAGAACCAGCAAAGAGGAAATAAAAAATTGAAATTAGTAGAAGTTAAAAGTTTTTTACACAAAGAATGTGTAATATAGTGTACTGAAATCATTTTTTTATACGAAATTATTTTAGATGCTTACATGTTTTCATTTCTAATAATCTGATTTTTTAAATATTCAAAACTGCATTTGAATAAAATAGTTAAATTTCAGCTCTGACGAAGTTAAAAATGTATGTTTACATTACTTTAAAAAAAACTTTTCAGTACTGGCAAGACAGTCAGTCAATTAAGAAATTATGAGTGTAGTTATAATACTAATACATGGATAGAGAGTTGTCTTCGCAAACACAGTAAAATAGATCAATTAAAATTTACTCATTGAATTATAAATATACATAAAATATAGGAAAGTAATACATTACATTTGACAAAAACGACTTAGCAACAATATTGAATAATTTTTTAACGTAAGTGATGACTAGTTCAGTAATGGAGATTGTAAGTAGACCCGGTTGTAACTGTTGACTTCAACCGATTCGTCTTATTATTTAATAATACAGATACATTAATAAATGAACACGTTTTATTGTATACTTTTAAATTTATCTGGTAAGAGTAATCTAATTTCAACTCTTCATTCTATCGTATTTGTAATCTTACATAGTTTAATAAAAATGTGTAATAGATATGAAAAATCTGTAAAATAAAAATAATCTTGTAACATAAGCAATATATACGTACTTTATAAGCAAACAATTACCACCAATATGCTCTACTTTCACAATCTATAATAGTCTGTCTAAAAATTGTTTAATCTGCGTGTTTCAAGCAGCCATGATGGTAACCAATAAAACTAAAGTAAAATGTTTCGGTCTATCCTAATACTATACAAATTTTGTATCATCATTGCATAATATTGCATTTTTACCCATTTCTGAGTTCTACATGTTCAAAACGAAGTAGGCGGCCCCCGCTATAAACCTACCCATACTAAATATCATGCCACTCCAGAAACAAACGAAAAAAACATTACTAGGACAAAGTGTTGGGGAAAGTTGGGGAAATGTCACGGTGTTTTTGAAGTTGGTTTAAACTCGCTTGCAGTATATGTACCAATGATATTTACAAGAAAGCGAACTTATAATAAAAAGAAAACTTTAAACATTATACTTGAAATACTTTTAGTCTAGAGTTTAGAAAAGCTATAAAATAGATATCGTCGACACAAAAATTACTCGTTTTGGCTCTTTTATGCGTTGTCATAAAATATAACCTGAAACACACATTTAAGACGTCCAAATTGCAAGTTAGACACTGATATTTTTGTTCAGAAAGTATTAACAGTCAATACTAGTTAATTGCTATTAATATGGAATTTTTAGCCATGGTAAGTTGAAATTACTATGGTACATCATAAATAAATCTTAAAAATAGTTATTGCTCATTCCCGCCAACTCAGTGGCTAACTAATGTCGTGACAACCAATTCATAAGAACGTCATACAACGGTCTGGTGTTTCACAGAATGAGATCCATGATTGAGCTAGTTACATTGCATACCAAATGCTTCGAGGCTTAAAACAGCTACTGCTCATTTCCCGTCAACTCAGTGGCTAACTAATGTCGTGACAACCAATTCATAAGAACGTCATACAACGGTCTGGTGTTTCACAGAATGAGATCCATGATTGAGCTAGTTACATTGCATACCAAATGCTTCGAGGCTTAAAACAGCTACTGCTCATTCCCGCCAACTCAGTGGCTAACTAATGTCGTGACAACCAATTCATAAGAACATCATACAACGGTCTGGTGTTTCACAGAATGAGATCCATGATTGAGCTAGTTACATTGCATACCAAATGCTTCGAGGCTTAAAACAGCTACTGCTCATTCCCGCCAACTCAGTGGCTAACTAATGTCGTGACAACCAATTCATAAGAACGTCATACAACGGTCTGGTGTTTCACAGAATGAGATCCATGATTGAGCTAGTTACATTGCATACCAAATGCTTCGAGGCTTAAAACAGCTTCTGCTCATTCCCGCCAACTCAGTGGCTAACTAATGTCGTGACAACCAATTCATAAGAACGTCATACAACGGTCTGGTGTTTCACAGAATGAGATCCATGATTGAGCTAGTTACATTGCATACCAAATGCTTCGAGGCTTAAAACAGCTACTGCTCATTCCCGCCAACTCAGTGGCTAACTAATATCGTGACTTAATCAATTCATAAGAACGTCATACAACGGTCTGGTGTTTCACAGAATGAGATCCATGATTGAGCTAGTTACATTGCATACCAAATGCTTCGAGGCTTAAAACAGCTACTGCTCATTCCCGCCAACTCAGTGGCTAACTAATATCGTGACAACCAATTCATAAGAACATCATACAACGGTCTGGTGTTTCACAGAATGAGATCCATGATTGAGCTAGTTACATTGCATACCAAATGCTTCGAGGCTTAAAACAGCTACTGCTCATTCCCGCCAACTCAGTGGCTAACTAATGTCGTGACAACCAATTCATAAGAACATCATACAACGGTCTGGTGTTTCACAGAATGAGATCCATGATTGAGCTAGTTACATTGCATACCAAATGCTTCGAGGCTTAAAACAGCTACTGCTCATTCCCGCCAACTCAGTGGCTAACTAATGTCGTGACAACCAATTCATAAGAACGTCATACAACGGTCTGGTGTTTCACAGAATGAGATCCATGATTGAGCTAGTTACATTGCATACCAAATGCTTCGAGGCTTAAAACAGCTACTGCTCATTCCCGCCAACTCAGTGGCTAACTAATATCGTGACAACCAATTCATAAGAACATCATACAACGGTCTGGTGTTTCACAGAATGAGATCCATGATTGAGCTAGTTACATTGCATACCAAATGCTTCGAGGCTTAAAACAGCTACTGCTCATTCCCGCCAACTCAGTGGCTAACTAATATCGTGACAATCAATTCATAAGAACATCATACAACGGTCTGGTGTTTCACAGAATGAGATCCATGATTGAGCTAGTTACATTGCATACCAAAATGCTTCGAGGCTTAAACAGCTACTGCTCATTCCCGCCAACTCAGTGGCTAACTAATGTCCTGACAACCAATTCATAAGAACGTCATACAACGGTCTGGTGTTTCACAGAATGAGATCCATGATTGAGCTAGTTACATTGCATACCAAATGCTTCGAGGCTTAAAACAAATTATGAACCTTTTTTTTTTCTACACACAGCATACTTAGGTTAGGAACCACACGTTTCGCACATTGACGGCCGACTATTTTCAAAGTTCAGTATGTATCATGCAGAATGCTTTCTACCAGGCAATTTCAATTGTACGTGTGGGTAGAAATGCCTTGTTCTTTACAATTAAATCAACTGTATTACCTAACCTTTTTAAAACAGGAATGTATAAGATTGTTAGTAAAAAAGTATGGAAAAATTAATACAACAAATATAGCAAATATACCGATTTCTCGTGCAACTTTAATAAATGGTTGTTTCAAATTTTTATGTTTTTAATTAAGGTACCTCAATACATTTAAATCGAAAATTTTCCATAACTGATTCCATAAGTGATGATGGTAGTATATATACATATATTATTTGTCTCTGTGATATATATTATTCCACTTGTGATACTTCCTCTATGAAGGTAATTTCAATTCTTTTTGTACCGTATGTTGAAAGTACATTTACTCCTTCTTTTGTGACACAACTCACAACATCTGTCACGTTCATGATTGCCAGTGCTGACAGTAACATTAAGCTAAGTACTTTTTGATGTCCACTGCTTTGAATGCGACTAGTGGCGACAGTGACCACGGAAATATGAACACATTTTTATCTTTATCAAGACCTTACGTGAACTCTAAGTACTCTTGCTATATAAGACGCGTAAAAGATTATTTGGACAAGATGTAAATAACTCATTAATAAAAATCTAATCACCTGTAAATAATACCCTCTTTAAATAACAGGAGTAAGAAATCAATATAAGAAACGATAATACAAGTGAAGAACAGGTACAAATTTTGAAATAAAACTGAAAAACATGTTATAGGTATTATTTTATCATTATATTGAAGTGCATTCATTGTAATAGCTAAACATATTCAAAATATATACATTAAACTATGTTTGAAATATAACATTTCATATTAAAAATATATCTATATGGGCTTCTTAAAATATACAACAATATTTTTACTGAGCGTTGACTGCTATGGGGGGTTTTAATCATATTTTATACTTACGCAGTGCATATGTCATATAAACAACTATAAATATCAAAACATTATTTATGTACTATAAGAATTACAATAAATATTAAATTATACTGTTGTTTATCAGGACTTCCAAACAATCCACTACATATTCATATAATCAAGAATAAAAGATTTAGAGAGGAATTTCCAAAATACGATTATAACGCGCTCTCAAGTTGTTATACTCAGACTAGCGTACCAGTTACGAGAAGTCCTGCTTTCATTCATTACATGGCACCACTTTCAAATTAGAGAGTATTATATTCTGTTGTAATCTGGCTCTGTCGAATTGCAAGAAATCCTGGTACAAATTGTAAATTTTTCAACCTTAAACTTTAGTGAAAACCCACAGTTATGAGTATAAATTTTAATGCTTATTTTAACTGACCAACTGTGAACAAGTAGGTTAAATTTACTTCATGTATATTTACTTGTTTTATTTTTCATCCAACATTTATAAATACCGATAAAAATTTCTAAATAACTTAGTGTTTTTCAAGTAACGCAGTTCCTTGATTAATACTAAATAGGTAAGGTCCACTACTACCGCTATTAGTCCTGTACACCCATCTGACTAGGATGTTGTCAACGAACTTTGCTATACTTCCAACGTAAGTGCCTCTCAGCTGGTATAGTGCTAAACCTTTTACTATGTGACATTTGTGTTCATAAGCGGCATGAAACTTTTAGATTTTTAACTAAGTTGTGTTGCTTTAAAGTATGTAAACTTCAAAACCTAATCCCAAATGATCATAAAAGTACTGAAATAGAGTTTTACATAGTGTGATTGCCCACTGAATCTATCAGTGACTTTATATTCTACGAACTGACAATCAATCAAAGATGACTGACGGGACTGTAAAATTGGGAGCAAGAAAAGCATTTACCCCTTTCCTATTCTATCAAAGTTTAATTCTATTTCGTTCGATATATTTCATTCTAATTTTTACGCATAATTATTTTATATTTTAATTTTTTAATACTGTTAATAATAGTGTAATTTGTTACAAATGACTACTCTACGGGGATTGTATCAACTTTGCTTCCGACAAAATTTGCTTCTAAAATTTACTTAAAATATAGTCACTAAATGTTTGGTAAATATATGTTGTGAAACGACGGATATCTCGTATATTTAATTTGATTTTAGCATTAGAATCTTAATTATTGGTACTATGTTGTACCACAATTAAATAATTTCCTCCTATTATTACAAGGAAGTATAATTTTTCGATTCTGTCTTTTAACTGAGTAACTTGTTGTCTTAGTTAAATATAGTTACACAAACATTTGTTTGTTCTTTTTGAGAATGTTTAAGTTTATGTAAGAATGATTCAACCAGATTTCAAATTTTTACAATCATAATCATATTATTACTTTGAGATAATTTATAAACCAGAAATAGTCGTTTTAAACTCTATTTTAGAATGGCTTGTTTCAATGAAATTTTAATTATCCTTTCGGCTAAGTCGGAAAAAGTAGGTAGAGTTTGCAACAGGTAACATATAATAAAGGTTTATTTGCTGTACAACATAAATGTAAATGTACGAAACACATTGTATGTTGTACCGTAGTCGTAATTATTTATGCTGAATCGCGGTAGGAAGTAGGCTCTTTGTTAACTAGACGCGGTGCGTGGACATTGTTTGTTGGTTCGAGACCGGTCAATCAGCTGATCGTGTTATCTACGGTGATACGTTCCGAACCTGTTGGAGGAGAGAGGGAGCGCAGTCTTGGAGTTTCCACGAGAAGGTGCACACGTCCTGTTGAGAAGCGGCAGCTCTTCCTCTAACCCTATAGTTTGGGATTTAGAGTAATTCTTTTATCGCGTGTAAATTTAATTCAAGTATTTAATTTTTCTTCAGTGCGTATTAAATCCCTATCAGCCTCCGTAATCTTCAAAGTAGTAAGACCCGTACCAGCGTTTAGTTAATATCTTTTATTTTTATACTGTTGTAATTAAAATTTCTAAAGTTTCCCATCTTACAGAGTCTGAGAATTAATTCAATTTTTGAAGTATTGTGAATTAAATTTTGGTAGTAAAGTTAGTATCAAGTTTTGTGTTATATTGATTTTTTGAATATTTTGAGAAGAGAACTTTTTATTTTATTTTGTTAATTTAAACCATTTTTGGAGAAGTATACATTTTTAGTTTCATTTTAATTTTAATTCATTTTTGATCAGACTCTTAATTAGATTTGTTCGATTGTGTGAAGTTTTGAAGAAAATCGAATCTAAAGTTTGTAAACTTTGTCAAATTTTGAGTGAACTTTAATCTCGGAATAAATCAAGTATTTCCGAAAAGTTGTTTTGATTTACGAAGTATTAGCTCCTTATAAATTTAATATATGTACTATAATAACGGTACAATGTAAGCAATATAGTATTCAAATTATTCCAATAGTAGAGTTGTGAATGTTTTGAAATTTAACAGCCACTAATTTATTATTAAAACGTAAACCACATTAATTTGGCTAGAAATATTACAATCGGGCAGGCTAGCATTGATTTCCAATGAATCATAGATTTATAATATTGTAGAAATTACAGATTTTTTTTAGTTTGTAAGAAAGATGTATAGGAATTTAATTTTTTTTAATGCTACCATGCGCCTGACAAGCTAGCATTAAACGAGAAAGCAGTATACGAGTATATCCTCAATGCTACAAAGGAATAGATTGAAAATAAATTGTACAAACATATTATACTTGGTGTTATTGTGTTTTAACATTACATTAGTTATGTATTTAAAATAACTGTTATTATTTCTTTTGGGAATATGGTAACTAATTTTAAATATAAATAACTTGTAAAATGTGTATAAACGTATATTGTTGAGATTGCTTTAGTTGATACCTAGTTAACACCGATATCAAGGATGTTCAAAATGTTTATTCTTGTATACACACAATGTTTTTCCAAACAGGCAATCATTACAGAGTTTGAACCTTATGAGGATAGTTTGAACCTATGGGTAATGAGGATATTTATCTGTTGGCAAGAGAGTCCGGTTAGTCACAACCTCGCTCACTCATTGCATTAATAACAATAAAGTATCAGTAGTCTTGACATTGTGTCCCGTAACACTCTTTTCTGTAAGCATAAATTTTCAAATATGCATCTTATTTTTAGTCAATATTCTGTTTTAAGGATTGTTCTTAAATCCTGATGAAATTAGATATATTTGAGGATAGTGAAATGTTCCCAATATTTTCTAAGACCTGCAAGAGAGATTCCAAATTCATCGTCTATATATGTTTGGTGTGTTGATCCCGGATCAGGTTTTACTTGGTGCATCACTAAATTTCATTATAACCATGAAAGCATTCAGAACTGCTTACATATTTGGCTTTACCAAGCTAGGTAGCTTGTAGACTAACCGGATCATTATTTTGGCACATTTCACTGGACGGTGAACTTTTCCTGGTGGCAGACGTGAACACTGACAGTTGTTGTAATTTAATAAGATTTCAAACTAAGGGCCCGAGAGCTTATTGTCTTCAACAGCGTCGTCTGTCCACCTTCATTTCAATTGTGGATTCCTGATTTAGTGCTTTTGGACTACCTATGTGGGAAAAAACTCCATCCCCGTATTCTATTCGTCTCGTTCTCAAATCCAAATCTGAAAACATTTGGCTTCCCTCTGGAGCATTATTGAACACATTTATCTGGACAAGACTTCCGATAAAAGTTTGTGGAAATAAGAGAAAATTCCCATTTCCTTATTGTTTTCTTCTCACTTTTACCTGCGTCAAACCTCGAGTCTCTCACTTGTGTATTGGACAACTTTGTATCTACTCAAATATACTTTCAAAGTATACCAGAGAAAGTGAAAGTGGCCAAGTAAAACCTCTGGTCCCATGGTATCCCGTGGCAGCACCGTAGTGCATAGCCTTCACGTATGTATCATGAATTTTTAAACGTTTGCAGCAAATAACATCAGAGACAGATAACATGGGGACTACATTCTAGACATTTGGTTTGAATTATACATACAAAAGCCGCAACTGAGATGTCATAACAAACCATTCATCAGTCTGTTTAGCAAATATAAAGGTTGTGTGCAAAACAGTTACGCAAATGTCTCTTACCTTCTTTACGTTATTCAAAGGTAAAGAATGACTAAATGCTGTTGCAATGCGTTTATTCTCCTAGTAAATGCAAAGCTTAATTTTTATATCTGATTTGGTTATAAATAGTTTATTATTCATCTATAATTGTAAGCAAGTAATAAGATGAACATTTGATAACAATTATCTTTTTTTTATTAATGCCTAAAACGTGGATGCTTTTATAATTTTGTACAATAAGAGAGTGAGGATTATAAGAAAATTAGTGATGGTTTTCGATTCAACAAGGAATGTTGAATCGTGTATATAAATATTAAATGTAATCAAGTTAAAAAATAGTGATCTGTATTTTTGTTCTTTATAATTAGCCATGTCATTTCGTATATAAATTTTCATAGTTTCCGAATAATATATGACATAGTTTTAATATTTATCACATTTTGTTGATTAAACCTTTTCTATACCACAGTACGAGGACGAATATAATCATTATTATATTAGTATTAAGCATTGATACATCGATATAATTTCTTTAACTAGGTCTAGAACTACAGTTTATCATACTGATTTCAACTTTGTAAACTTTAACTGGAGGTCTTGATTGACATACGACTTTTTATTGATTTTAAATATTGGTTTATCATGCCAATAGTTCCAACTGCTATAAACTAATCAGAGTGGTTTATTATTAATTTATCCTGGCATCAATAATCTACTATAAGCTCCTTCCTGCTAATAAACAGTAACACAATGCTTTCAAGAAATAAGCAAACTTAATGGGATGTTCTCTTGCTGACGAAATTGCCCCAGATTCCGACTTCATGTTAACAGCAGGAACTCTCTGCTGGTAGTTACACCTTCTCACCTCTTTTATGGCTCCCTCCCGTATTTTCAACAGGGCACTTAAAAGAGAGCTATTAATCTTGCCTCCACAAAGTTGCTCTGGAAATACTCCCTCATTGAGATTAGAAATAAGTATGACATATAATAATAAAGTCATATAAACGATAATCCACGTAACAGACAAAATAGGGTAATTGTGATTACATACTTGCGTTAAATATGTCCACTCCAGCAGTCTATATGTGTTATTCAGAGTCAATCTAATAACTTTTTAACGTAATCGACAAATGTGATTAAAGTGTTGTAAAAATTTATAAATATTCACCAGTAGTATTTGCCTTTTATTTGATGCCGTTGTCAAAATTGTAAAATAAAATAAAATAAATTGTATTATTACATTACATGATAACCATGGGAGTACGATAGTTAAATATCGAGAGTCACGCTATTCGGTTATTATAATTAATTTCAGTAATAGCAATTAAGAAGTGAATATTATTATACAATGTTTCCATGCGTGTAAGAAGTTTATGAAAGAAATAGTCAGTATTTATATAATATGCCATTACGACGAATTAATTAATTGAATTCCACAATGCAGTTTCCACAACTGATTTGTGACCGCGACCCCAGATACGAAAATAAAATTCTCCAAGTATTACTGACACAAGCTGTAGTAATTTTAAAAACACAACCACATAGTGTGACTTTTCCACGAGATATTATATGTTTTATAATGTCTGCAAATTTGTGATGCTCATTGATACGTAAAATCGTATTTATTAGTCATAGTGCTCCTGTATATACCTTTCAAAATTGGAATAAAATTATCTGGACGTGTTCTTTTCTTAAAAAAAGTCTATAAAAATAGGAGTTTCGGATGAACTTGCTCGATAAAAATAACAGTTGTAGAATTAGGTCGAATGAAAAAACCTTATTTCCAATTGTAGTTGCTCAAACAATAATTTCAATCTCAAATGAATATTACGTGCTCAAAAAATGTATTAGAAGAATATTTTCTAATATATATATACTAGCAGACCCGACAGACGTTGTCCTGTACACACGTCTTTAATGCGAAAATTTTAAACTTTGATTAATCTGTAACAATCTGGGCTGTTTTGATAAAAATGTCTATTAAAAAGTTATTACAATATCTAACTTCATCACATGTACATTTAATCACACTTCGACCAACCGATAGTGTGTGAGTATACCATGAGTGATGTGAAATGTAGAGGATGTTTTAAATGAAAACTTACTTAATCTGAAGGTAAAAAAGTTTAAACAAACGATTTTATAACAGGTATATTTTTCAATTTACAACTTAATTTATCGTAATGCCATTGAATGTACAATATTTTTTGTTAATCCTTCAGGAGTATACACAAACAAATTAGATGATTTTCCGATAGGGCTGAAGTATAATAAGTGACCTCCATCACAAATCGAATTATTGATATTTTCTGAAATAGCCTATATAACTACTATCCGAATTACATTATAGTTATGTAAAGTCTGAAGTACAATAAGCGGCCACCATCACAATCGAATTATTGATATTTCTGAATAGTCTATCTAAACTACCGAATTTCATTATAGTTATTTAAAATTACAGTATAGTAATCGGAACTGGCCAACAGAATTTAATTTTATCTAAAATACTAAATAAGTATTCTGTATAGGGCTGAAGTATAATAAGTGGCCACCATCACAATCAAATTATTGATATTTCTAATTAGCCTATCTAAACTACCGAATTTCATTATCTTTATATTTATATTTCTTGTGTGCGTGTGTATGGAGCTGAACTCCTCCTAAAATGAGTGGACCATCTTGGAATGTTTTACATTGTATCCAGCAGAATGCGCTACGATCACAGTTTCAAATGTTTTCTATTTTAATTCCAGAATTTTCCTGACAGTTTGTGCTGCTATCAAATATGTGTGTTGTTTTGTAACATCGTGTAATTATTGTGTGAGTGCTAATTGTAATATTACATTGATAGAGATTGAAGATGTTTGAAGTATATAAAAAAAACTATAGTTATATATTGAAGTTATTGAACTAATTTTGAAAATTTATTGAACGAAGTGAGTATATTGGTCGCATAACCTAAGTAGCATACAAATCAAAAGGTTGTGTTTCTATGTGTGAATAACTATTGTTTAACAGTTTGGTCACATAAGTTCAAATAAGTAGCATATAAATCACATGATTGAATAACTATTCGTCCTCTTCCACGAAGACGTGGCATTTTTCTGTAAAAATAAAATTCTGTATAATAGTACACAATGAATATAAGTACCTTATTGAATATGTAATTTAATTAAGTAACTTCTAGATAAAAATGTATAACAACGTAGACTACGGTATCTAAAATACTAAATAAGTATTCCCTATAGGTCTGAAGTACAATAAGTGGCCACCATCACAATCGAATTATTGATATATCTGAATAGCCTATCTAAACTACTAAAATGACGATCCGAATTAGATTATAGTTATTTAAAGGCTGAAGTATAATAAGCGGCCACCATCACAATCAACTTATTGATATTTCTGATTAGTCTATCTAAACTATCTGAATTACATTATAGTTTTTTACAATTACAGTATAGTACCGAAACTGGCCAACATAATTTAATTTATCTAATATACTAAATAAGTATTCCCTATAGGTCTGAAGTACAAACTACTGAATTTCATTATAGTTACTTTAAATTACAGTATAGTATCAGAACTGGCCAACAGAATTTAATTTAAAACCAATTCCTACATTATTAACAATAGTTATTGACACATGTGATTCTCTATTAATTTAATATTTACAATAAGCACTCACACAATAATTATACGATGATACAAAACAACACACAAATTTGATAGCAGCACAAACTGTCGGGAAAACCTGGAATTAAAATAGAAAAACATTTGAAACTGCGATCGTAGCAAATTCTGCTGGATCCAATTTAAAACATACCAAGAAAAAAAACAATTTATTTATAAACAAAAAAATTAACTGATCAATCGCTGCACACTTAATATTTACGAATTTCAGTTAAAAGTGTATTTTACTAAAACTGCCAATTTTACATCTGGATAACCTCTATTGATATTCCTGATTAGCCTATCTAAACTACCGAATTTCATTATAGTTATTTAAAATTACAGTATAGTATCAGAACTGGCCAACAGAATTTAATTTAAAACCAATTCCTACACTATTAACAATAGTTATTCACACATGTGATTTGTATGCTACTTAATTTGAACTTATCTGACCAATTTTGACTGCAGATTAAAAATGTAAATTACAACAAATTATTTTAAATCCATTAGTTTTAAAACTTGATTATCTAAAATGTTAACAATAGTTATTCACACATAGGAAACACAACCCTTTGATTTGTATGCTACTTAGGTTATTTGAGGTAATGCGACCAATAATCTCTATTAATGTACTATTTAATTTTAGCACTCACACAATAATTACACGATGTTTAATTTTTTATTTTCTTCTTTTTTTGCCTGTTGGCTTTTATAAACTTATAACGCGGCCACGTAGTACACTTTTTATAACTTCATTCTATTATATTTTAATGTTATTTGCCGTATTTACTTTTGAAACATGAACCTTACAAAACAACACACACACATTGATAGCAGCACAAACTGTCAATTTCTGTTAAAAGCTAAAACTTCCAATTTTATATCTGGATAATCTCTATCCTCCAAAGTGAGTACAGGAATATATTGAAATAAGAAGTGGTGTTATTTGTATATGTTTATGCTTACTCTATGCTTTTCAATACTATTATTGATTAAACTGTGTTGTAATATTATAATGTTTACATAGAACAATTGGTGAAAATTTAACTTTGCAATCTGCATTTAGACTACTGATCAAGCACTTTATAATAATGTAATCTAAATGTAAACAAATGTTTCTGCCTCTTTGGTGAACTTCAGCTGAAAATATTCACAGCTGTTAAGTATCCAGTTCACTTTGTATTACGTGTCGTAGCGCAGTCTGTCGTATCCAATATAAAACACTCCAACATCAACAACAATTTATAATTAAAAATTTAATTATATTTGACCGAATAAATAACTATAATGAAATTCAGTAGTTTTGGATAGGCTATTCAGAAATATCATTAATTCGATTGTGATGGTGGCTGCTTATTATACTTCAGCCTTTAAATAACTATAATCCAATTCGGATAGTAGTTTGGATAGGCTATCAGAAATATCAATAATTCGATTGTGATGGAGGCCCACTTATTATACTTCAGCCCTATCGGAAAACCATCTAATTTGTTTTATGTACATTCCTGAAGGATTAACAAAAAATATTGTACATTCAATAGCATTACGATAAATTAAGTTGTAAATTAAAAAATATACTTGTTATAAAATTAGTAATTTAAAATTACAGTATAATATCGAACTGGCCAACCGAATTTAATTTAAAAACCAATTGCTACACTATTAACAATAAGTAGTTATTCACACACAGAAACACAACCTTTTGATTTGTATGCTACTAGGTTATTTGAGGTAGGCCTATGCGGCCAATATAATCACTTCAATAAATTTGCAAAATGAGTTAAATAACTTTAATAAATAACTATAGTTTTGTATGCACTTCAAACATCTTCAATCTCTATTAATGTATTATAACAATTACACTCACACAATAATTATAGAATGTTACAAAACAACGCACAAATTTGATAGCAGCACAAAACTGTCGGCTGGAATTAAAATAGAAAAACATTATGGCTGTGTTGTAATATTATAATGTTTACGTAAAACAAATTGGTGAAACTTCATCTTTGCAATCTGCATTACACTACTGATCAAGCACTTTACAAATTTAAAATATGAACTTTCTAAATTTTAAATGTGAACAAATGTTTTCTGCCTCTTTGATGAACTTCAGCTGAAAATATTCACAGTATTGTTAAGTAACAGTTCACTTTGTATTACGTGTCGTGGCGCAGTCCTTGCGGATCCAATGTAAAACACTCCACCATCAACAACAATTTATTATTAAAAAATTAATTAAATAAACTATTAAAATTGGACCGAATTATGAATCTAAACCATTCTCGGATCCAACTGAAGACACACAAAAAGTTTTTCATTAAAATCGGTCCACCCGTTTAGGAGGAGTTCATTAACATACACACGCACACAAGAAATATATATATAAAGATATATATATATATATATATGACGAATCCAATAAGGGCAAACACATTTGAGTTGATCGAAGTACATTATTACCACAGAATCTGCAAGTATACAGTGAATTGAGGGAATTTAATGATAAGAGCCATGTAAACTGATTAGGTTCGCATCCACTTCTGTTGCTGACAAACAATTTGTCCTGGTACACTATCTGATACAAGACGGACAAAGACATACAACGCGGAGGGTGAGGCTGGAGTGGGCTGAACTTGGTAATCATAAGAGTAACTTAGTAGAACTCCTAGAACTTGGAACTGTAAACTGATTAGGTTTGCGTTCACTGCCTCTTTTGTTAAAAGAAAAACCTTCTTACTTCAGGTAAACCCAATTGAGAACCCCTTCTTATATACAACATGGTGCAATAGGTTTTAGGTTGGATTAATTTTTATAACGTTGAAGAAAAATTTAGACACATACCTCCAAGATACAGTTTTTGAAGACAGTTAAAATATAGAAGTTTTTTTATTACTTCACTAAGAGTGAAAGATATTTGAAGCAGAATTTGAAACATATTATAAGCAGGTTTAAAGATGATATGAACTTTGTAAAATAGTACATATTAGATGACTGGATGGAGTAGTGACATGTTATTTTAAAATATTGTTTTAAGAAAATGCTATCAAACAGAAATTTAGCTTTATTAAATGTATAAAAACGTTTAGACTCTTTTTCTCTTCTTGGAAGTTATCTTAAAGAGTTATATGGCAGTTGTACCCAAAAATGTTGTTATTAAACAGTTTAACCATATAAATTCTTATAAGATTGATTGAAAACCCTATGACTGTCATTGCGTAGTTTTAAATGTTTTATTTTAGTTTTATTTCATTACAGATTTCTAGTGGTTCTACTCATAACGTAGCTATCTTAGGAAGGGTTGATTCAATGTGACTGCTCTCCCGTTCATATTTCTGTCAGTGCAGCATGTGGGATCTGACGTTTTGACAGACTTGACTCATGAAATCTGGAGTCAATTTCGTCTGAAGAGATCCATAAAAGTTGACGAAGAAGAAACTGAAAATGAACTATTTACTTAATTTCTATATCAGAGACACCTAGTCTACAAATTATAGTGTAAGCTAGGTGAAGAGGTACTCTCATTGTCTCATCAGCTGCAAAATTGAAAACTACGATGTTATAGACACGACCTTAAAGCATGGTGGAGCAACCGAGTTTTCCACATATAACGTAGCTATGGTGGGAAGAGTTGATTCAATGTGAATATTGAGTTTAGCTTCAGTTCAATTCCTCGTAGGGAAGTATCTGGTACCTGATCGATATAAGTCGGCCAGGAAGAAGCTCAAAATAAACTATTTTCTTCGTTCCAAATTCAGACACACCTAAATACAACAGGAAGAGTAATATAGGCGAAGAGGTATCAAGAGACTCCAATTTGTGCAATTAAACTGGATCCGGAGCAATTAAAACGCTTTCAAAAATTTATATTATTTACATGTGATCTGTTTGTGCGGCAGTGCTTTGTATTAAATCAGACATAACAGTATAAAATTATGATGCAATAGCTTAAGATTTGGCCAAAAAGGTAAGCTGTAAGAAAACCACTGCTTATGTAAGATAAAGGTAATTTTGTTAATTCAAAGAAAGAAATTTCAATTGAAAACAGTTTTTCATTTGTGAGTTGAACTATTGTTATTGTAATAATATAAATATTAATGTTTTGTGGCAGTAATAAAATGTACATTGTGCTGAAAGCGTCTTTACATTAAAGATATCAGAATCTGCTTCGTATACAAATTTCTTGTTACATTCAATCATTCATGATGATACCATCCAATCATTCATTACACTAATATCCAGATTTGATGTATACTCTTAGTTGTACCAGGGGAGCATCACCTCAAAATAAAAACACGACACCAAAATGCGTTTTAAACTATTTTTGAATTGAGTAAAAGTTTGAATGGTTTTAAGCATCAGAATATGACTCTCTAAAATATAATCCTCTCTAATCCTAAAATTACTTTAATGGCTTTCGTATAAAGTTCAAACAAACTCAATATTAATAAATATTTTAAACCAAACACTTCAATAATATACTTTTTATTTTTGTAGTGTTTGTTTTCAAAGTTACTAAAAATTCAAACAAGGAAAGAGCTTCTAGAATGTACTCTAAATCTATGTTCTTCAGAGCTACTTCCTCAGACATAAGTTGCATATAAAAAATGAGAGTGAATACATCCAAATAGGCAATTACTAAGACTTCGATAGGGCATGGTTTTGAAAAATTCGCAGTGCGTGTGTTACCTTTGAACAAACATTGTCAAGATGGTTCTTCTAAATAAAACTAGGTACATTCCCAACAATGTAAAAGAGCCTGTCATTTTAATAAGTACCTCGTCGGAAAATATACTAGGGTGGCTATACGCTTTCATGCTGGCTAAGGAAAAATTCCTTACAATTAATTTGGATTTTTTTGTTTAAAATGCATCTCAAAAAAGAGTTCTGTTCGAAAAAAGATTTAATTTACACAAATCTAAAGAGTTTTTTTGAGAAAATACAAAATTATTTCATCGGCATACTGGACCATTTGTTCATATAAGGAATATAAATCGTTTACATATTATTAGAAAAAAGGCTGGACTGAGAATAGATCCCTGAGGGGACCGTAGCGCAGACTAACTTTACTTAACATGACAGATCTGAACACTCGGGCCTCTGTTTTTCTCAGATCCAGATCCATATATGTGGCAGGCAATGTATACCATGTGGTTCCAACTTTTACAACAGTGTTTTGCGATGCAAATAGTGGAAAGCTTAAGACAGCTAAAGATGAATTTGGTCTTCCTAAATCCAAGTTTTTTCAGGACCTTGGATTTTAAAGTTTTCCAAAAACTTCATAAGATTGTCTAGAAAAACATTTTCTTAAACCTTACAAGAAACTAAAAGTATTTAAATCTGACGATAATTTCTTGGCTGCAACGGATTGACATTTTAAAAAATTTGAATGACTTTAAAAATGGAATGGCTAAAAATTTAATGTTAAAATTTATGGAAAAAATTATTGGTTGTATGATGGAAAATACAAGTTGATCAGTTTTGTCAGTGGTGTTACAATATGCTTGAAACAACTCTGTAGCAACCGCATGTACATAACATTGATGTCACTAAATCTTTTCGCATTCAGTCCACCTCCTAACCGGACCTCGCTAACAGGAGTCAGCACCATGGATGACACAAGGCCTCGTCCATAAGAAGTGACAATATTTAAAAGACGGATCAGGCAAAGCTACCGATTTTAAAAGCGCTTTCACCGGTTAAATCATCATCAGTGCCTTAACCTGTGAAAGCGCCTTTAAAATAAATTTAATGTGGAAGAATGAAAAATGTATTTTGACTTAAAACCTACTCACTTCCATCAAGAATACAAGCAGAATACAACAGAAAGCGACCGATGACAAAAATTGAGTTAACTCGTGTGTTACTTCCTTCGGTTGTTATTTGGCTTAAATAGTTTTGTCATTATGGTCAATTTTTATTTTAGACTTTTGTGAGTTTTTAGTTAGGATATTAATAATATTCCAAGTTGTTTTGGGAAAAACTGTCTGTTTTTTTTTCAGATTGATTTCATAAGCCTTCACGGCATTAATGACGTTTCTCTATATTTGTCGCAAGATTTTACATTATTTTTAAATTTACTTGTTACTTATAATAAAAAATATGACAAAACACCATTTTTTTTTTTTTTTTTAAGAACACCGCAAATGAGCTGAATTGAATGAATTGTTTTACGTGTAATTCCCTTACACAAAGATGAGAAATGTCCAAATAAAGTTCCAAACAGTCAATTAACATTGTTTTTAACCATGGCATCAAATAAGTGTTCTTGTTAATCTTATAGAAATAGTCCTAAACTCAAAAGTCTTATCATAATTCCATGAACAGTGAATTATTGACCAAATATTAATACAGTTTATAGAAAACCTCGAAGTAAAAAATACGGGGGTGGCTGGTAAATGAATGAAATGGCTCGAAAGAGTGGGGGCGGTAAACAACTGATGACTTAGGGCGCATAATTACTAAATAAGGGCATGATTCTATTGCTCATCGTATAAATAATGACAAAAACGTAGCGTTAAATCATTATACTAATGCTTTTTTATTGAGTTCATAACAAAGGATTCTCATAGAGTTTTAAGCTGTAGATTGCTTCAAATAATAGACAGTTTACCTATGGTGAGTAAAATAATTATATTTACAGTACACTTCTGAATATTGACTTCCCGACGCTGAGCCAACAAAACGGAGGGCGGAGACCGACAAAACGGGTTTGCAATATTGGTTTGGTAAGATGGAATAGCGTTAATAACTGACTGTCAACCAATGTCGAACAAAAAAATTTTAATGTACCCCATTTTGAGTCAGCAGGGCACGTAAAGAGATAAAGTTGCACAAAGAGCGACGCCGGCTCCATCGATCCGGGTCCCTATATGTGACGAGACGGTCTATTATCCAACTTCCACAGCCAACTCCGACAAGTAAACGAGAATTGTATGTTTTCTTTTGAATTACCTCAATAATATACGTAGACCTGATATAACACTTGTATAACTGGGTAATGTTGCAACATGTCGTTTCAGAAACGGTTGGAACAATTTTGTATAAATACGAGTATACTATATTAACTCCATACATGCCTAAACATATGATGACAAAAATGCTAAAATATGCGTACGTGTGTTTATGTTTTAATATAATTATTTATTTGAACTGGTAGTAGTTTCGCTAAGCAAGTGAGAAACACGGGTTCGGACCCCGGCGGAGCGAGTATTTTATGTTCATCACTCTTTATTGATATTAAAGTAAGCTTTTGCCACAAAATTTAATTAGCTAACAACTGATAGGGTAATCCTTTTTATTTTAAAGTCTTTTAAACTCCACTGAGTTTCAAATTGTTTGTTACAAATATTTTATTACAGAGTTTAATACTTATGTATTGTTCTCTGAGTTAAAACAGTTTAGTAGTTTTCTGTATGTTAGCAAGGCAAATCCTACAAATCTGTATATAAATCTTAAAATGCTTGTAAATAACTAATCGTTAAAGAAGCATCTTATAATATTTTTTAGTTTGTTTCCTTATCTTATTTGTAAGGAGAAATAAACTGTTATTCAGTTAATTCACTATCCCTACATTAACGGATGAATATTTGATAATAATTTAAAATATAGCATTATATGTAACAAAATTGAGGTTGACTACAAAATATTTTAACAAATACAAAATCCTAAAAATTGTATTTGTTTTAGTATTCAATAACATATTTCGGATATAAGGTATAAATAAACTTATATATATATATATATATTCTACCACTTCCGATGCTTTATTAACTCATGTACTGTTCTCTATGGACGAGTCTTGCAGAGTGTGTTTCCTTGTCAATTCCACGTCAAGTGTTCTTTGTTTTCAGACAACTCTATTCCACATGGGAGAGCTTCTGACAGGTTTGAAGTCGACTTTTGGTTAGTTAGTTGCATATAAAGTTTCTCTTAAACAGTTTTGGATGTGTAAACCTTTCATAGAAATTTCTAACTGGAATAATTTAACTCACTCACAGAAGTCAATTAGCTTGAAATTAAACAATGTTATTTAAAAAATTTCACACAAGTTTATTTATGAGTGAATATAATATTTTTCTTCCAAGAAGCATGGTTTTCTCTATTTGGAATTTATCTTTTAATATGTAAGGACATATTCTATTAATAATATTGTTGTTAATGAAGAATCCTACTGATTTTACGAATGTGCAAGTTTGTGATGAATTATGTTTGGATGTTTTTACATATTTGATACTCAATCATACAAAACTCTAGTGAAAAAATCTGAACGGTAATATGATTTAAGTATTTGCTCTTTGACTATAATTTGATAAAACAAACCCACAGTGAATCCATGACCATTCCAAATGGAATCACAAAGCCATAGAACAGATGCAACATGCAATGTTTAAGGTAGTAACCCACAATGGTGGGGGAGGTGAGTTCGATTCGTGATTCTGATTAGGTATCTACAAATGTGTGTAACTCCTAGACTAAACCAAGAAAATATGTAGATGTAATGCATAGAGAACGGAAAGTAAGCAAAGTGTAGCAATGAAGTGATACCGAGGTTACAAGCAAACAAGGAGCCGAATGGCCCTTAAAGCTGGCAATTTTCAACAACATACAAGTCGTTAACTTATATATGATAATATACCTAATTCAAGCCATAAATTTTCATAAACGTGTAAATTAAATCAAGTAGCGATTTCGCTTATGCTCTGATCCTATTGAACATAAGCATTGGAATAATATCAACTGCATACATGCCTATTTCAGTTTCAAAGTCTTCTTAAGGTTGCATCATATTTCAATTGCTTTCACCAAAAATACTACGAAGTTCAATATTTCTCTACACTGGCTTAAAATAATTAGAATATTAATGACATCATTGGAGCAATTCTATCAACTATCATGTAGTGTTGCAAATTTGATTTACATCATAAACACTTATAAGAACTGTTTCACTCTTGTCTTAGAAGTCTCAAATAATGTTTCTTAAACTTAAAATTCAGTCATGCGAAAAAGGAGTAAGATATGCATTGTCTTCTATTGACCATAACTTATCGCAAGAGTGTTAAGTGTGTCATTAGAGTGGTAATGCCCATAATGACACAGCCATCCAGCAGGAAATTACATGCGAAGCAGTGTAACTGCTTGCACTTGATATTTTTATTAATTAAAAATATTGTGTACAGATGTTATGTATGGTTTTTCCACATTATATTGTGTATTAAGTTTTATAGTTTTCGTCAAAGGTTTTATATATCAGATGCTGTATCAATTTTAGAGATTTACCAAATATAACCAATTTAAAAAAATAGCTTTTCATTTGCATTATGGTAACACTAGTTAATACAACTATTGTCTTTTCCACAAAAAAGGTTAGAAAAGTATAACATGAGTCAATAAACAAACAGTATTTGTAACTAATATTAGCACTCACTTAGCAATTTATGTTGTATTGCACGAAGTTACAATAGAAATTATTAAATAACAATACAATGTTTTGATACAGAAGATGAGCTGCTGGAATTGGAAAATTAAAAACAAAACTAACATAAACTTACAGATATGGATCGATGGATCCAGACCATCTAGAACCATGAGGTAGAGAGATATTTAAAACGTATATTCATCACAGCAGCTATTTGAATTTAATAAAGCTCACATCGAACAACACGTGGTCTAAGCGAATCGATGTAGCGGAATGTCTTACTTAGCTCTCGTATCTCCTCTATTGCTCTCAAGGAAATCCTGTGTAGACAGATATTGTAAATGTATTATATGCATCGTGGCAGCTATTTGTATTCAATAAAGCTCAAATCGAAAACAGGTGGTCTAAGCGGATTGATGTAGCGGAATGTACAGGTACACATTTATACACGACTCATATCTCCTGTAGTGTTCTCAAGGTAATCTTGTGTAGACAGATATTGTAAAACGTATATACACTACGGTAGCTATTTTAATTTAATAAGCTCATTCAAAAACGCTTGGCCATGCTGATTGATGTAGCAGAGTATATAGGTATATATTTATACACCACTCATCCTTACTCTAGTCTAATCATGTCCTACCAAAACACATATTGGTAAACGTTTATCCATCGCAGTAGCTATTTTAAATGATTCATAAAATACTTTTGCACTCTTTTGTTACGAAAAAAACATCCAATAACTTCTAAACATTGCCGTGTGAAGTGCATATCTAAATCTATAATAAATTCACGTAATTTCAAGCACTTTATACATTTTTAGAAAATACAGGCCTAAATGTTCATAATATTCGTGTTTATTTGATGTAATCAATAATAAAAATTACCTTGACAGTGATTTTAAATAAATAATATATGTATTTTACGAGGTCATGAAATGTTTACAAAAGATGTTGAATAAATGGCGAATTCCTCTCAACAACATAAAAGCTGTCTGCTCCCACTCAAGCGTTCCACTTCAGTACTGTAGCAGACTCCGTTGCTGCCAGCTCCGCTCCTCTAGTCTTTTCCAACTGGACAAATTACCATATTCCAGATATATTGTTCCTATATGTGTGAACATTTTTTAACATATATGCACATTATTCTCAAAAGAAAAATACAACTTCTCTTGTCCACCATAAGTGGCACAACAGTTTTTCTGAAGTTCTATGCAAAATGTAGAGTCTATAGCTATAATATCGTATGATTGTACACAGTGTGTTTTAAATATATGTTTGCTTTTCAATTTTGTTGATATCATAGTTATCAATATGACCAAATCTGGATGGCACTGAATGTTGCTTAATGAAATGAAGCTTCCTGCAGTTTGTTCTTAAGATAACGAGCTGATAGAGAGAGACGGTTATACGGAAATAACATTTTTCCAGCTGCTTGAATGATAGGCTTTACTGACGCTCTGCCAGTAAAGTAAAATCCCAATTCACCCCATAACAGATTCATTGTACAAATTTATTTTGTAAATCAACCTCAACATACTCCTACCACTTATAGTAATACCAATGTTATCTTAATTATTTTAATTTTATTATTAAATTTAGTTTTTTGGCATGTATATACGTATTGTTTTTTTTCGGACACATGATGTTTCACAGTCACAAACTGTGATAACACTAGCCTATTGCTTAATAATGTTTCATTTAACGATGGTAATATTCGAAATTTATTTTTGAAAATGGAAGGATTGTAAATAGAACACGATCTTCTGGACATTAGCCACCGTTCATGTAAAACAAAATAAGTAACTCGTAACGTGTCCACCTTGATTTTGATATACAATTATAGGATGAACATAATATATTATTTTTCACTGTTGCCTCTATATCTGTGCTATAGTCATGATTGAAGGTAGGAATATGAGATATGCCTTTAAATGTAAAAGAACAACCAGAAAAGTGAAAAAAACTTTCTTTTTCCTTTAATGCGAAAATAACTGATTTGATCTGTTCAGTCTAAGTATTCTTAATAAATGAACTTGTTTAATGAAAATTTTTTTAGTTTTAGCAAGAAGCAAATGCTATATTAAACTACTTTTAAAAATTATATAAATACGAGTAATAAACCAATAATTTAAAAACATAATAGTTGCTTAATATATAACGCTGGAGTAGATATTGAAGTGTAATTACTAATTATAGGAAGTCAATATTAATCTTCTTATTAGAATTTGAAAAATATAAACACATTTTATTAATATTTCTTTAATTATTACTCAAAACTTAACTAAGCTATTAGTACTATACTGACCCGTACGCACAGCTGTGTACTAGTGTGCCGCGCGGTAATTTCAGGCGCTTCGCCCCACAGCCAACCTTGCGAATTGTTTATCCTAGCAATGGAGTTATTTGTGTTCAGTAATGTGGCAATATTCAATATTGTGTTAGTCAGTAAGGTATCAATGTTAAATTTTATATACATAAAAGCACTACATTTACATTATACATATATGAACATTAGTAATTGTTATATTAACAATAAAAAAAAATCTTCAATTTCAGCAATTCATTCCTTTAATTATTGTTTGTTTACAACCACTGTAGAGCCTAATTATTAGAATTTATTACAAACATAAATTTTGCTCAATTTTAATTGATCAAAACAGTACCGTCATTTAAATTATCTTATAAAACATAACAGTTAGGCCGCAAATCAATCAAAACAGTGAAACAATAATGGAATTACGAAACTAGGCGCGGCAACATACTAGTGTAGCGCCTGCAATTTTCAGATAGGCCAGAATCCAGCTCTCTTTTTTTCTTCGCCATCAGTATTACATATCTTTTTATATGTAGCTGACATAGTTAAGCAAGTTTCTAGTCTCTTTGTCGTAACAATGCCATATACATTATTCATAACACCTCAATATATAACTCATTGACTAAATATCAGATTCAGTAGGCCCAATTAGATCTATGTGATTGTTAAGTATACATACAATACATTGAAACTCTCTATCGGTATCATACAGATTCAGACAGGCTAAGTCAATGTGTGTACTTATAGTATACAGATACAACATTGAAACTCTCTATCGGTATCATACAGATTCAGACAGGCTAAGTCAGAGATGTGTGTACTTATAGTATACAGATACAGAAACTCTCTATCGGTATCATACAGATTCAGACAGGCTAAGTCAAAGATGTGTGTACTTATAGTATACAGATACAACATTGAAACTCTCTATCGGTATCATACAGATTCAGACAGGCTAAGTCAGAGATGTGTGTACTTATAGTATACAGATACAACATTGAAACTCTCTATCGGTATCATACAGATTCAGACAGGCTAAGTCAAAGATGTGTGAACCTACAGTATACAGATACAACATTGAAACTCTCTATTCGTATCATACAGATTCAGACAGGCTAAGTCAGAGATGTTTGTATTTATAGTATACAGATACAACATTGAAACTCTCTATCCGTATCATACAGATTCAGACAGGCTAAGTCAGAGATGTGTGTACTTATAGTATACAGATACAACATTGAAACTCTTTATTTCAGACAGGATGTCACAGATGTATGTATTTATAGTGTAAAGATACAACTATCTATTAGTATAGTAACTTTCTATTAGTATGGTAATAGTACCAATAATATACGTATTTAACTACTACACTAACTATCATAGAACATACTACTACACGTTATCAAAAGAAGAATATTAAACATATAGGTATACGTTTAATATTTGTACGTGCCTGAAATAAAAATATAAAACCCCAGTTTTGATTGTTAATACAATAAAACTTCTACTGTTACATTTAAATAAACCCAGATGCACTTCCTGAACGTTTACTGACTCACTTTCAAAATTACGAATGTAACACACATAGCCTTGAAAACATAAAAAATTATTTTCTAAAACTGATCTTCAATTGCATGTAATTAATTTCTCCTTAAACGTATAGTACTGTAAAGTTTTGGTATTTAAACAAAAATGTTATATATGAATTATGACATAACGATACGAAAGTACTTTACGTATTTAAAAAATCTTTATTGTAAATTTCGTTGAATCAAAAAACGGCAGGAATTCTAATGGCTGTTGATATTTACTATACTAGGGTAATTAGGGTGAACTGACAGAATAGTTCTTTAATAAGCAAACTGAATGTAATTTATGATACATAACATTGAAATCGGACTTATTTTTTCAAAATTTGCAACCAAAGTTATTAATTAACTGGAACTACTACATGTAGATTTGGTTATTCGATATTGTTATTGAGCTACTTGCACTGGTCGGCTTTATCACAAGATAATTCTACAACGTGATAAGATTGATTCGAGTTATGTCAGTGGCAGATAATAACAGTGGTCTGTGAATGACAACCCACTGCCAACAATTAACGTTTTTATCGTGACGTTTTTGTGTTAAATAGGAACAAATCTTTGTATCGGTATCGGAATAAAGATATAGAAAAATAATCAATCCTTTGCTTGAAATGTATTAAAAAAATTTTGTTAGAAATACTGCATACTTTGTTAGAAATTCACAGATTAAACAAGATATATAAAACGATATTATATCTTTATATATTGATAGAAAACAAAAATTATACAAGCCTTTTTGGATCAACGCTCACGGCGGCATCGAATTGCCAAACCTAGGAACTACCATTGATGAGGCATAACACATCACTAACATATTCTTTTGACTGGAAATAGATTTGTTGTCTGTTCGCTAAGATAACAAGATAAGCTAATCCTTCGTTTAATCTCACAGTTCTAAAAGGACCTTTTGAACTACTTCCACAGTTACAGGATATTCAGGATGGAGGTAGAGGCCACATCCGTCATAATCAGCCATGTCACATAGCAAGAAGGAGAGCCTAACTCTGTTGCAGCCTCCCAGTCAAAGCAGGTAAGGGAAGTTACACTTGGTGTTTAAAAAAAAAAAAAAGGCTTAAAAAATCCTTTTAGATTAAGGGCGTCTCACATACTCGAGTAGTCGCCCTCAGCAGCAAACTAGACCCATCCAACAGACCTTTATATCTAATTATTTCGCCGTTGGCGCTTAGTGATGTGACAATCCTAGACATCCATTGGGTATCCCATAGAAAGTAACACATCGGTTTTTCTTGTAAGTTCTACTGACAGATGTATACCAGCCAGAAACGAACCCTCCTGGGATTCTAACCCTAGTTAATAAGATTAGTGAGACTTTGAATTATCTTTGCCATTGACTCTCGTATCCAACATATCCAATCTCGTTAGACAACTCTCAATCAGGGTCAGTGGCAGGTTTCAAGAAGATAGAAGAAAGAGTACGTAATTCCGTCGTGTTTTGGTTTGTCTAAACCCATTTCTGGCCGACTATTAGAAATATATATCGAAGTATTCTTTATCACAAGCAGTACAGGTCACTATGGCATATTTGAAAAACAATCTTCTTGGTTTTTGTTTACATAAAGCACATTAAAACTAAAGTATGTGAGAGATTTTTGTACAAAAAGAAGTGTTTAAAAATACATTAGGCTACGAGGCTATACGTTAGTATAGGTTGCAATTATTATTGCCCTAAATTCGAATTCAGTTAACTGGTGATTAATATTGAATTCAAAAAACTATATTTTTTTAAATTCATTAAAATTAATTAATGTATGATATGGAGAGTTACTATATTGTATATTTTTTACAATAAACATAACAATGATACATAAATTGGAATACTCGACAAAAAATAATGCATGGTTATACGCTTGAAATAGAAACATAACGCTGTCTAAGTTACATAAGAGAACGGGAACTTTTTAAACTGAATATGTTAATCATAATATTTCTGTCTAGCCGAGAAACGTCTGTTAGGAGCATGAAATACCACAGCCATTTGACTCGCTCACAAACAGAGAGTGTTGTAGTTTCTAAAACAACACACAGACATTCGGATCAAACGGTAGTAATTTTGGCCACAAAGGAAACCATCAACAGTCAGGTTCAGGAACATGGGTTACCATTGTGCCGCGATCTTACCGTCCGGATACGTAGCATTACGAGTGGATATGTTCGTATATAACATGTTTACAAATTTTCTGAACGGTTATTATTTATAACATGAAATAATACACGTTGCATAAAAAAACACTTTCAAATATTCCCCATTTTATGGCAAACAAATAGAATAGGAATGTCTTATTTACTGAAAGGAGGAAAATTTGTCTCTTTTGTGTCTTTATCAATTTCGTTATTTTGCTATAGGAACTATCAATTGTATAGTAAACAATAGAGGTTCTTTTAATTTATGGTGCATTCTGGTTCTATGTTTTTTTTTTCATTATTCCTTCACGTTTTTGTTTTTCCATTAAAAAAGAAAAAAAATATTTTTGTATTCTAAAAGGAAAATACTCCTGGTGATAAGAATATGCATTTTTATGTATTTATAGAAAGAGAATTATATACAAAAGATACAATATCCTTAAAATTGCTCAAAACAAAATCTATCAAACGTAATTTTATCAGTGATACAATTTTTTTTCAAACTATCAGTTACATTGAAAAGTGTAATATCTTGCAAACTACCACTTCCATTTTTCATATATACTGTAGAAGTTAATATCCTAATATATATTAGGCCTTTATCCTTGAGCTTCGTTAAAATGCTTCTTAATTAGCTACATTGATATTACTGATCCTATAAATTTCCTATTTGAGCGATAAAAATATTTATGTTTCTCTAGTCATCAGGGATGATATCTTAACAGGCTACTACTATAAAACTTCCATAAATAATCTAATTGAAAACCGATTGAACCACTATTATCTTAATTTAAATGTATTATTTGTGTTCCATGTTCTTTACAATTTATTAAAACTCGAGTTTTCCCTGAAAATATTATGTAACATACTATTATTATTTTTAGAGATTGCTTGAAGAGTGGTAAAAATTATAATAGTTTATTCAGAATAAAATACATAAATTATTCTATGACTGTTCAGGGATGATGTGTATAATGTACTGTCAAACGTGTGTATATAAGCAAGTTTTATGAAAACCGTTTGAAGGGTTCAACAACGTTGTTGGAAGGCTTACTTCCATACGTACAGAAGACTTATTTCAAAATGAGTTTCTTAATTTAAAATACAGGGAAATTCAAAATAGCGTAAATTTTATTATAGTAAGTTAGAATTATGAATGCAATTTTAACGCCTATGAATTTACTATTTTATATTATACATTTACAAGGCAAATTTTCTACTACGTATATCAGAAAACTATAACATTGTAACAACGTGAGATGGGTGATGAATACAAATTTAAACCATTAAAGGTCTACCTTTATACCAATATAAAACCAATGGCACTACCTTTATATCTCTCTCCTTTATTGCTTCAGTAGTCCAGCTGGTATTCTTCATATCCTTATTGGATAAATAATAACTATTGCTTCTTATCAGATTAAAGCCGTAATTTAATAGACAATTAAATTAAGTCATTGAACTTAATTTTAAAGATAAATTAAATAATCGTATACGTACCTTTGAAAAATAAAATGACGTTAAACTGTCACATGTAAACCATGTAGATTCCATTATTAATTTCTCTAATAATATACTACTCATACTAATAAATAAACCAATAAATAATATATCAGTATTCAACAGTACCTGCAGTAGTTAAAGAGTAGTGTAACTTGAAACCAACCCACGTATTTCCACAACACGTGTATCTAGATCTCACAAAATGATGATCCTCCTCAAGATCCTATACATTATGTATTGTATTGCAGCCAACAAAAACGTTTTTATGTTTTTGAATTAACAGTATTTATGCATTTCAGAAAAAAATACCATGTAGAAATAATTTTAATTTATCAAGACCACTATTTTTATGTTATTTAAATATAGAACATAGTATACAGCCCAGAACTCCCGTTCTTCTTACGAAATTTAAAACAGTAAACCTGTGTACTGGTTTTTTAACGTTAAGAAGAATTTCCCTTCTCTAAAGGAAAACAATTTTAGTCTCCACTGATATCACAAAAAGGTATACAACCAAAGTTTGTTACTTATTACATCAATATTGTACCACAATCTTTACTCATATGGGTTTCGTGTTGTTAAATACGTTATCACCCTATATTTTATAAAAAAACAAAGAGATTCTTTTTACACAATATCTTTTTTTTTCTTGGTTTTAAATCAGGAAAATGTGTAATTAAATTAATTTTTTGGAACGACAAGAAGTGATAACTTTATTGAAAACATAATAATAAGATAATAATACCAATAGAAAAAAGTCTGCAGCAGATAATTTCATTCCGAATGACATTCGTCAAATTCAGGGGCTATCTGTAAATAAGGATAGTTTTGAGACTGTTTTATGTGTTTATTAAAGCTTTCAACACTTTATTCTTAATTGATCATCGCATTATTCGGAAAAACTTAAAATGTAAGTCATACAGGAAATGGTTCTTTTATGTTTAAGATCTTATCTGCAACATCGCATTCAGCGTGGTTTAAGATGGAACTTACTTTTGTTCTGAATTATACCCCGTCTAACTGTTGTGCCCAAACTGCAGTTTTTTTCATTCTTGGTTCTCTACTATTTCTTCAATCTATGTCAATAATGTGCCTATTTTCACCTTAGTCTATTTAAATCTAAATTCTGCACCAATATGTAACTTTGCCGATACAAAAGATTCATCTTCGCCACATAAACAACACAGTTCCGACACATAAATTTGTATGACAATTCAAATTTCCGTAGACTTTAAAGAAAATTACAAACGACCTCTCCCTTGGTTGCATCGAACATCGATTTTTATATTTTGTTGTGTTCGAGGCTTGCTTTTAATCTTCTATACAGCAGACAGCCTAAAAAGTGTTTGGGTAGCTTACATGGACGCCCTCTTGTTCTATAGTATCACATACCGGTTGAGAATAAACTGGAATTTTGAATAAATCTGAGGTTATTGCGATGATACTTTATTTAATATAGTCTTTGTTCTTCAGAAGAGGTCTTACTGTAATACGGGGAGAGACACATTTTTGGATGAATCTATTACACCCTTCTGTTTTTAATATACAATAGTTTTTTTAATGAGGACCTGTTACACTTCTTTGATAATAAAAGTGACACAGATGAATAACTATGGCTATCATTGAAAATTTCATAAGGTAACTCATTTTCAAAGTTTAATATTCTCTTACAGCCCAAAACGACTAATTATCTTCCAAACATAATGAAGATAATATCGATTAAGAGAATAGAAAATGTGTAATAGGCTACCTAGCCAAGAGAATTTTCTATTGTCTTAGTGAGGATCTTATTTGCCTTAGATAACATGTTTCAGACATGTAAATACTTAATAAATTTATACTTATTCATAACACTTTCATCACCAAAAACCTAATAAATAAAAAAGTGCTTACTTTTATTGCGACGAGCACAAAACCAAAATATTACATATGTCTAATAAACATCATTGTTTATTATCAAATCATTAATCATTCAGTCACTTAATAATGAAACAAGACTTGGAAAAATATTCGCGTATAACAAAGAATAAAAACAAGCATAGGTATGAAGAATGTATCAAATAGTCATTGCCATTGGAATATAATACCACATATCATGGCTTCTCCGCTATCCCCGTTTATTTGTTTCAAGTGACTTTGCGGCATCGATCACTTTCCACCACCTGAGACCTTTCCTTCTCTTTACTTTCAGCACATTCCATTAGTTTTGACTCCAACCATTTCATTTATCCGTTATAATACAATTGTGCATTCCACATCCGTCTCTAGTCGCCCTTCTAAAGCTACAAACAGTTATTTGTTATTTTATTTTCCTTTTGGCATACTAACATTTTTACTCCTCCTTTTAGGGCGTCCATGATTTCAGTCTATGTAGTTCAAAAAGCCTTTTGATTTAAGATATTAAATGCACAGTAATTTATATCCCAGGTACAAGGTCCTACGCAAAAGAGTATTGTTTCCTTTTTATTCGGTGTTAAAATTATAGAATATAATATAGATTTGTTTGTGATAGATTTGTATAGATGTAGATGTGTGATAAACTACATAATTTGAAACATTTATTTAATTTGTAAGAGTGAACATATTTCATTAGTTATGTGTCTATTTCATTAATTTTACATCCATTTTTTAGAATATTTTTATAGATTTACAATAGAATTTTCTAAATACATCTTACTCAAAACAAAATTTATATTCATTCAAGACAGAATTTGTATTCGTGATTTACATACAAAACATTTGTTTTAAGACTTAAACATTTTATACTTATTTTTAGTTAGATATCAAAAATTTGTTTTACACTTTTTACCACCGGGTTTAGCGTACTTCCTTTTAGAATGTTCAATGTTATCTAACTATGCCAGTGTAATCTAACTTAGACCCTAATTTTGCTGAAATCCAGTGTCCTATATTGATATTATTTTCTGTTTGTTTAGCATAAAATCAACCATCCCGAAACAAAAATTATAAAATAAAATACTATAAATAGCCATCCACATGAAACTGGGCTTCATAATGAAGTTATCATTGAACTCTTAATGATCATATTAAGCTTTACTATGATCTATGTGACTTGGTGATTCCCAACGTATCCTGTCCTGAATGAGACAAGACCTGTCTTCCGTAAATACTATTTGGTCTGTTTATGTAGCTTTAAAGTTTGTGTTTCAAACCCACTCATTCACTCCCTCTTGTGTTACTTTTTGGCTAAATTTATAAATACAAAACGTTGATGGGAAGTATAAAATAAATCCAGTAAGATCACCTCCACAACCTTTACCATATGGAACAACCTTTTAGACGGAATGATCAGTTTCACTAATTCTTATTTAATATGCTAGTTTTTATTTCATTATGTAATATACATAAGTAAAGAAACATAAATTCAATAATTTAGATTACTTTCTTTTTATTTCTTCATGAAATTTAACATTTAATTAACTAAATTAAATTAACTAAAAATTAATTAACTAAAAAACTATACATTACAACTATTTAAAATTAGCTTATGTACGCCACTACACTACATAATACAATCTTCGAAAACTGAGATTTGTGACCGATTTTAAGTGTAATATAAAGAACAGTAGGCTGATTATAAAGAGGAACTCATATAATGCATGTCTATCCTGGATAAAATATGTTTCACTTAGTCGAATTTTTATAAGTTATTTAAAAATAAAATTATGATACTCCAAATTTTGATTAATCTATCCTTCCTACTTTTCTCTTATTTATCTTTATTCCTTTACCTTTGTTACGAGTAAAATAGCCAAGGACTCATAATACTTAATCTTTCACCAACATCCTGTAAAAAATACCTGGAACCATGCAATTACATAATATTGTATCTATTACAAGAGCTAATATAAGCCATATATTTAAAAATCAATAATAACTATTTGCACATAACCCTATTATCTTCACTCAAAGGTGTCTAGGTGAGAACGTATTGTATTAAGAAAAAATATATAGGACCAGAAAAATAAAATATGCAGCCACTTAATTGATATTATACGTATTAAATTTTAAACAGGTAGGCTATTATATCCTAGCCATAGGCTATACTAACGATAATTTTCATGAAGAATATTAAAAGAACAGGAAAAGTTAATGATTTTTGGGCTTAAGCATTGAAGAGGGAAAACCTCTCGTGGCAATTTTATTTTATTTTTAGTCTGTTGTACTTTTACTAATTACTAAATACAGATGAATTAATAACGTACGTACATTTAACTCAAATTCATAATTTGTAAAAGGCATGATAGTAAATTGATTTTACACATACATTACTATAGAATGATAATTAACTTTAACTTAAGTTAGTCCTTAAAACTGCTAGAGTAAATGGGACCTTAAACATTTATTTCAAAAATAAATTGAATGAAGAAAGTAATTCGAAATCCATCTTCCTGAAATTTTATCTTACGGTCTAGCCAGAGGATTATATATAGTAGTGCTCCAAGTATAACAGAACCTCGCTGAGGCTTAGCATTCTCGAACGCGCACTCAAAATCCAAATTTTTATATTTTATAGAAATAATCGTCTCTGTTTTAGACGGAATGACCAGTTTCACTAATTCTTATTTAATATGCTAGTTTTTATTTCATTATGTAATATACATAAGTAAAGAAACATAAATTCAATAATTTAGATTACTTTCTTTTTATTTCTTCATGAAATTTAACATTTAATTAACTAAATTAAATTAACTAAAAATTAATTAACTAGAAACGATACATTACAACTATTTAAAATTAGCTTACGTACGCCACTTACAGCAGCCAGATAGTAAGATTGCAGGACGGTGTCCGGTCAAATGTGTTATAGATGGTAAGTGTGCGAAGTGGTAAGAATACAGCTCCTTCAGTAATCACGGCCCTTCAGAGGAACTATATGAGTTTTTAGGCCTTTTAAATAAATTAGTATAATCCTTTACTCCAGACAGCTCAGGATTCAACTCTTCTATTCAATTGTTTTTTTCAGTATTTGTCATAAGTGAGAATATTACAACATTAGGGTGAAACACACCTTATATATTCATACTTGTACATATATTTTATATAATGTGAATTAAGAATCATGTAAAGAAAAATGTGTTGGATGTTAAGATCTCCTCCGTGATAGATTTTTGTTTCGTATGAGTCTCGATGTCCGAGAGGTGTAAGACTTCGGACTTTGAATCTGAGTTTAAAGATAGCTCAGTTTCAATAATTGCTGTCTGTGACCGTTATACTTTTATCAGGACTATCAACATTGTATTGTACGACTTTACCCTTATTCTGTTTGATAAGGCTCTCGCATACGTTACTGGCTTGTGAGGACAGGCTGAATAAGCCTTAAAAGGGGTTCGGCCTCTCTTAAAAAAATAGAAATACGGAACTATTTATACTAGTGAAACAGTAAATAACGTAGACAAGTAGACGATACCTGAACGAAACCTGACAAATACATGAATAATATATATATATATATATATATATATATATATATATATATATATATTTCGTAAAATGATACAACTCTGAACCTTTAGTAAATTTAATAATATAGGGGTCAAATAAATGTATTTCAAATATTTAAAAGCGGCAACGGTAATTTAAAATAATGCATCGATTTATGACGATTGATATTAAACTGGGTTTTTATATACAGGTATGTGAGAGCAAGTCACAGCGCCTGGTGTTGAGAATGCTCCAGAATGACGAGTGCTAGAGAGTGAGTTGGAGAGACTCTCACCGTGATGAGTGTAACACTGATGGACTGAATTGTTACACAAGAGCACCGAACAGTGAATGCATAAAGTGGTGATGTAAAGTATTATTCAATCAGCTGTAATATTAGTTCTCGTTTATTTAGCTAAAATGGGCGGAAAAAACAATTAAGCAGTAAATCTATTCAATTAATACGTTTCTGGGACATTTGGGAAAATAACTTGATTACGAGTAATGGGTCAATTCATTTATATTTTACAAAATTAGTTGCAAGTAATAAAATCTAGAGTAAAACAATATATTTATGGTTTTAAATAGAAGCTATTATTATCAAAGATTATAAATAGTTTTTTTTTTTATTCAGTAAACTATTTATGTAATTTAGTAGATTTTACATAAATACTTTTACCATGGTAAGTTAAATTAAACTTTTACATCACAAATGGAAAATTGAAATACTGTCTAAAAAGCAGCAGTGTACAGTATATATTTATTAATATGGAATATCTACTATGGACTGCTGATGGAAACTTCTTACGATTTCCACTCGATCGCATATGTTTAAAGTATTCACAACAAGGTATTCTACTACTCCTTGTGGCAATCAAATAATGTGTTGCGTACCCATTTATATTACAGGTACAGCAACATTCTTTAAACTTAGAAACTAGCCATAAAGTCATAACATAGTCGTAAGTTACGACGTTTGCATTCATAGCAAAACATTCTGCTGGACAGTTCATAACAAAATTAACTGACTGAGAAAGGCAAGATTCAGTTTGGTTCTGGCATTAAAAATCCGTTCCATGTAGCTCCTAGTTATCTAGGATCTGTAGCATTAATTGGATTTTAAAGTTGATTCAAGTTTATGTCCAGCAGACTCTGTCACACCTCAGTTGACTGAAGGTCACGTGAGAAAGCGTCTTGGATTGATTTTTCTCTTTTAAACTTCTCCTTACAATCACATCCTGAACCCGTATTAGCCCAAATAATAAAGTAAGATATGACAAATTTGTAGGAATACTCAACATATCCATATACACTACACTGTTACTGTTTATAATCTGATGTACTAGCTAGTTTAAGCTACTAACTTTTAATATTCAAATATCTAGTAAAGTTTATTTTTTACCTAACCTTTGACGTACGTAATCGAGTCGTGCAAATACATATTATTCTGGTATTACATAAAAATGGACAATTGTTGAGCATGGTTTTAGGTGCTATAACCATAGTTGTAATAATCATAATGTTAACAAGCTATAAAGAACTACAGTTAGAAACATCTATTGAAAGTAAGGGTTTCGGGAATATTTATTTACAAAGATTTGTTTCCATTTATTGGTAAAATTTTTTAAAACTACTTTATTTAGAGTATTTCTTATGTTTCTCTTAAAAAAGGAATTATTATAAATGTTTAAGTCTACGCGTACTCTTAATGTAAAGATTTGTTATAAGATAAACTTTAAATGCTCTGTAAATGTTCCTATGAAAATGTAATGGAAATTCCGGAAATGTTAATCAAAACATCATAATAATTTTTTTGTATTTATGTTTTGATTGAATAATTATTATATTTGAATCCTATTTTGTGATTGCTATATACTTATAACTAATTGTACTGACTTACGTTCCACTTATTCTTACGTTGAAAATAGTTTGAATTAATAAATTGAACACAGGTCGAAGATTGTGGAGAGGGGAGTGGGTAGACCTGATAACGGTTCTACTGTTAACGTCGCTGTGGATACTTTTAAAAGACGCGATCGTGCAGAAACTGCAAGAAGGTTCCGTACATTGTTAAAGATCGTGGCTGATATTCTTTATGGAGAGGTATAGAAAAGTTACCCTACCTTACAGTGTGTTTGTATTGTCTATTACTTGTGATATTTTATTTTTATTTTTAACCACTGACTATATGTTTCCTTACATAATTTAAAACAATATTAACAGATGAAAATCATTTGTCTATTTCCTTTTTTTAATGAAATAGACAAATGAGTTTCATTTTTTTAAATAAAATATAAAAAAATTTGTTTAATGAAATAAGGTATTTAAATAATACCTTTATTTAAAATATATTATAATACCTTTTAGGTTACATTTACTTTTATTTATTTTTAAATAAATGTAACCTCTGTTTGTATATGCATCAAACAGAGTATGTTTACTATTTGTTATTTTTAGTTATTTTTAAATCATACAATTTTAATTTTGTTCTAATATTTACATTATATATTAGTATTATTGTGATTGCAAACTCGAGTGAAGATGGACTCGGTTCTCACACACAGGCTTTTGCCCATGTGGGTACCTTCTCGTGTATATTATTATCATAATTATGTTTGTATTATATGTAAATGAGATAAATAAATGAAAAATGAATTAATGAATGATTATTAATAAACCTAATATTTTATACATCTAATTAATTGGACTTTATTATTGAAAATTAATCGAAGTTTTCTTCTTCGTAACAATGTTAATTTTATAGGCTATTGGGTTTAGGAGGCAAATATGTTTTGTACCATCCATCACTACACGATTGACTAAATAAACGAAAACTACATTACAGCCGATTGAAGATTTACATTGCCACTTTTACATTCACAGCTCAGTGCACTTGTGTAACAATCAGTCCATCAGTGTTACACTCATCACGGTGAGAGCTCTCCTACTCTCTCTAGCACTCGTCACTGTGAAGCATTCTCAACACTAGCTGTGTAACACTCTCATATAACGTTAGGCAATTACAATATTCTAAACATTTTTTACTTTGATAACGTTGCTGAAACAGGACCTTATTTAAACTTTTAGGAGAAATATATTAATTAAGGAAGCTTTGTTTGTCCCATTTGGTTAGGGACTGGTGATGCCATATATCTGATCATCCGGGTTAGCTATAAGTCAGAGGGAGGTCGGTGGCTCCCCTGATTCTGCACAGCTACTCTCTTCATTCTCTTAAGCAGGCAGAAGTTACTCCTAAATTCATAAAAAAGTGGGTTTTTCAAAAGAGAGTTTCCCAGTAATTGTTGTATCGTAGTACTCGGTGGTTCCATATACATTCAGCTGCCGCTGAAACGGTGTCCCATCTTTGACATAATATGGTGTTTAAACGTATGAATGCCAAGACAATCTAAGTATTGGTGAAGTAATAACTTTGGCTATAGCTTTAAAACACTATTAATATTTAAGAAATTGACATTAAATTTATTGTTTTAAACAACATTATAACGACCAAAATAAAGAACTTGACAATTTTAAGAGTGCAATAATTTGAAAGAGCGGAAGTTTGTTTTTAATTTCACAACCAAATCCATTTATTTTGTTACAATTTGCTTTATAATAAACAAATTCAGTTGGGGATACTTAATTAGAAGGAACGGTTCAGAAAATTAAATCTTTAATATTTGATTACCTAATATTATATATACTTATAACTACTCATATGTGGGCTATAACGTATTGTCCGTAATGTTTTTCAGTAACATTCCAATCTTCTAAACCCCTTTTTTGGGGTTATCAGAGGTATTCGTAGTCGGGAACGGTTTCGGTGGTGGTAGTTAAGCACCATCTGTTTCGGGCCTCATCGGGTTGACGATTCCTTGGCATTAGGTACGGGGGATGACTTTCTATGAGTGATGGTGGGTGAATTTATGTGTTTCTTTCCAGTTTTGTTCAATTTTTTTATTTCATGAAGAAAATTCTTTTCATTATATTACTTTATATTTGGATTATAATTTTTGAATGTACAACTTAATGTAGACTATTGTGGCTCTGTTGTAAACTAAAAGTGTCGTTTGTAAATTTATGGTTAGGTGTATGAGAAGACTTAATAGTCCTAACTTCGCAAATTGAATATGTTTTTCTTTGTGTTCAATAAAGACAACTTTAAAGACATTTTTAGTGTTGTCGATTTCAGTTGTTAAGTAAATGTTATTTCATTGTTATGAACTTTGGATCCCTTCAGACGAACATGACTCCAGATATCAGGAGGCAAGTTTACAACAGCATCAGATATCTATAGCTATAACGAACATATGCATTGAACCAACAATTACCACAATAGTGGTGTAGAAGTCTTATGTGTAGAAGACTCTGATGCTCCACCATTCTTTGAGATCGTTTCAGTTAACATCGTAGTGCACTAAATTAATTTTATAATAAATATTAATGTTGTTCAGGCACGCTTTCTTAGCGTTATTAAAATGGATCACCTCGCTACACCATCGTCCCGGAAGAGTAAGTGAATGAAGCTTTCCCTTTAACTTTGCTAAGAAACAACTAACAAAGTTGACTTTTGCCTCTCCTCTTAAGTATATTGACTTCGTAAAACTACTTGCAAATACAATCAGTGCTCTTAATATAGATTCCGGAGTATTGATATTTAATTACAATTTGTAATTCTATTTCACCTATTAATGCAAGTAACTACGGTGTATATTGCCAACTTTCCTTCTGGGTAAACGGTACATTATATGGAGGTAAATTAGGTAATATCCCTAAATTAAAAGAACAGTCCAATGTTCTTACCTTGGAAAATGTTAATTTAATTAGGAATTTCAGGCATACGTTGGCATAAATAATATCGCTTAATTTAAGTGTCTCTGAATATTTAAATCAACAAAATACTAAAACTAAAAATACTCTAGCAATTTGGCCACTTACTTTCCTAGTGCATAACTTGTACGCCAAGCATATTGTAATGACGTATTAAACTTATTCTAATTGGCTGAGCGTTAATAAAGATTATCACTCGATGGGCTGGAACCATTTTATTTCTATCTATCTGTTTGACCTCACATTTCGAGAACGAACTGACCTACAAACTTGAAATTGTGCATTAGTCTCCATTTCCGTACAAGGAATATCAAGTTTGATGATAGTGGATTTCCCTCCGCGATAATAAACATTTTACATACATCTTGTTGGTAACCATGACGGAACGAGATAATTAATTATAGAATAAACTAATGTTTGAACTGACTTTAATGCAGGCATGAGATACGTGTTATTTGGTGGATTGGTTGGTAAAATTTTCGTAACATTCTATCGGATTTTATAATACTCCACTGTATCAGTTTATGAGTAGAACAAGATAGAGTTCACTGATGCTACATGTCCATTCATGGGATTTGGTTTAGTGTTAGCAAAGCCTATAATTGAGCGTGATATATCAAGAATGAACTGAGGTATAAACTTGAAACTTTGTGTATTCATTTAGCTATATTCATTCATTATGAGCACAATTCCGTATTGTTTGTCTGGCTCTCTATTTGCATGTGTGTCTGTTTTCTGCTCGATATCCCAAATCGAATAGACTAATGAATTTGAAATTTCGCTTGTGATGTATATACGTTGATTAACCTTTAAAATAACCCTTTTATTTATTAAGTTTAAATTCGATCCTTTATTCTTAAGATGTTTTGAAATGTAACAATTATAATTCATATTTTTTTCAAAAGTCTTATCCTGGTGTGAAAAGAACTCAATACACTTTACTTCAAGTATGATTTGAAGAGCTGTAGTTAGTTGTACCTTCTGTATAAGGTGGTTTGAGTAAAAGGTAGTGATTTTATAGTATAGTAGGTCGGGTGCGTGAGAGATGGCGGATGTGCAGTATTTAGCTACTAAAGACTGTAGTCTCTGTCTCTACCCCACTCTAACAATAAAACGTGTAATCCCTCTGTAATTAGGGATAAAACGGCTTCTTTTTTAATTACGTTTCTTTGCTTGCTACCATTGCAGGGACGGTTCTAGGCCATTATTGTTTTCAGATTAAACGTAAGAAAAGCATTATCTAAATGCTTAATATCGTTATATTCTCTTAATAAATATAGAATATATAAATCAATATATTCACTGCGTTTGGTTCCGTTAAATGTTTGTTATAATACGTATGAATATAAACACCGCATGTTCCAAATTTTACGAACACTGAACGAATCTAGGAAACCATAAGAGATGCAGCGAAGATTAACTGAACAAGCTTGCATATACTAATATGAAGACCAACAAATCAATGCGGTTAAGATAATTTATTATTGGTTGCATCCTTCAATCGCTGCGCTATAAAACTTTTTTAGTAAAAATCATCACAGTTCCCTTATTCGTACATATACTGTTACGTATTTTACATACAATCTGGATGAAATTTCTTGTAAATTTTTAAAATATGCAGTGATAAAGTTTTTTTAGATAATGAAGCACGGGGTTAGGGTTCGAGTAAATGTTTTAATGCTACTATCCATTTTTCTTAACTAAAAGAAAGAAGATATTTTACTATTTTCAAACATCTCACATATGTTATACTTTCCTTGTGGTTTTCATAAAATAAATAATAAAAGCCCGTTCTATATATGGTTGTTTGAAAATAAATCTTATTCTATTACTCAGATGATTGGTAAACCTACGTGATAACATGATATTTCTCTGGTCTTATTGTTAGAATCAGCTGTTACCAAATACCCCATTCATTTTTAATAAAAGGGATTTTTTCATTCCAATCATTGTAGGGTTGGTAAACTTGTTACGTTTCATGACCAGCTGTTTAACAACGTATAAATATCATGTGATCAGTCAGGTGTACCAATTATCCTATGAATAGAATAAATTTTCTCTTCAAACAACCATATTAAAAACAGGATTTTATTATTTATTTAAACACAAGGAAAGTATAACATATTATATGGTATTTTTGAAATCAGTATAAATTCTACTTTCTTTTACTTAAGTAAAAAATGTGTGGGTGAACGACGCAATAAATAATTAACGTAACCTACTTGATTTGTCGGTCTTATTATTATGCACAACACTTTGCTGTTCCATCTTTGCTATATCTCTGGTGTCCAAGGACCCTTCTGTGCATAAAATTTGAAGTTATCTGTCTCAAATTAACGATTATTTTATGATTTGAATGTCACTATATCTAGTTTTGAGAAATAAATACTGAATAAAATTGTAATAATATTGTAGAGTTTGATATGAAATCTAATTTAAAACGCCATAAGCCATGGGATACAGACAGGCAACTGTGAGTAACTCATTCACCCCAGAGTATAGCGTCATCGTCTACATTGAAATATATTACACCAGTCCGATGTTCATTCCTATACTCTGAAACAAACTAAATTTTCGTACTAACACAGAATTATTGCATTTTTGTAAGCTTCAGATTACCTCATACTTTGAGGGTTGCCGTATAGAATCTACTAATTAAAGAAAGTATAGTAAAATAGGGGCATGTATTAAAATCAATAAATATCATATATTAGTATTAAAGTCTTGAAGGCAGCTGAAATAAACCCGTCAGACTCATACAGTTACGGAGTCAGGATTTTCAAAACGGGTAACTGGAAGTTTATAGCTATATACAATGCAATGTAATGTTATAACTATATACCTCCAAAGAATTCAATTTGTATCATGGAGTATAATTTTGTTGGTTGGTAAGATTTTGCTAAATATAGATAGCGGTAGGCCAATAATTTTAATTTTTGTTAGTCACTCTTATCCGTATATACATATTTTGATGTTGTATGTATGTGTTACTTTAAATTTTTAACTTTTGACAACCCCATATTGGAGCTTTATCACCTCTTTAGTAACTTGATGATGGAACTTTTGTTCCAAAACATGTATTGGATACGTACATTTTGAACTGTTTTAAGAAGGTGTTGCAAAGAGTATTTTAAATCAGGGATGGCACTCAGTAAAACCCTACTATTCCGTTACTACTTGTCGCAGCAAACTAACTTGGCATCAAAATGTTCATATGACAGTAAACCATCCTGGTGAATACCAATCCTTGTTAATCTTTCATAAATCCTCCCGTTTTTTAGTTATTACAGTGTGAAAATTTTGGACGGCTGCCATTTTTAAACCTGTATCATACTTTTTTGTAACTCTTTAACCTTATTTACAATTAACAGTTTTCAACTTTATATATATATATATATATATATATATATATAAGTATATATTCATATTAAGTATGCTCAAAATGTATATACACGAGGAAATATATATATATGCATATATATATATATATATATATATATATATATATATATATAAAGGCCTCTGTGGTGTAGTGGTACCGCACACACGTGGCGAGTGAAAGATCCGGTTTCGAGACTCGATTGACACATATATATAATGTCAATGCACATTGTATTGTATCACAAAACTTACTTGCTCCACTCCACCGGGACTCGAAACCGGATCTTTCACTTGCCACGTGTGTGCGGTACCACTACACCACAGAGGCCTTACTTTTTACGATTGAATTATTGTGTATTTGGCTGTTTCTGTCACATAAAAACGCCAATATTTATATGGAAACGCTAACAACCTGACTTTATTTCCATAAAGATTGAATCATAAAAAATACTGAATCACGATGCAGAAAGACATGCAGAAAAGAAAAAGAAATTCAGTTACATTTTCTAAACAATATATACAAAATTACGGATAAATAACTATTATTTGCACATATAACATCATTCATTTAGTACCTAACTGAAAAGTTTTAAATGCATTTCAATATTTTAAGTCAATTCTAGTATCTTCCATTATGCAATCATAATATTTGAAAATTTCCTGTTAGATTTAGGTTCAATTAAATTCATTACACTCCATTCTAAGGTTATTTCTTGAATTTAACATACAAATGTATTTAAATCAATATATTATGAATATATATATATATATATATTGCAAAACGATAAAATTATATATATATATATATATATATATATATATATATATATATATATATATATATCATTGTCCACAAGTATAATACTCGTCATTTAAACAGAGAAAAAAAATGACACAGTGGATATACCACGATCAAATATTTTTGTTCGTATTACTATCTGTGCATGAAAAAATGAGTCAGAAATATACAAACAAGCTGAAAACGATTTATTTTTATAATAAACAATTAAAATTGCGTATTTTTTACCCTGAAGTCTTTTAAGACTGTTTTACATAAATAATTATTAGATACCATGTCTTTCAAAAAGTTATTTTCTGTTTGTAAGATTTTAAAATATAAAGAGAAAGGAATAAGACAAATGTCATACACATGTATTTATTGGTTGGTAAAATTTATTATCTTAACGGGTGAAATGAGCTTTTAAATAGACTTATTATTTTATCGTTTTGCAATATTCTTTAACTCTTATAACTCCCAAAAGCTACAAACGCTATATTGTGTATGTCTAAATTGTGGACGTTCGATTGTGGTCTGAAAAGTTTCTGAACTAACAAAGATACAAGATATATTTTCTGATTAAAAAAGGTTTTTAAACGTAGTCTCCTTGAAACTCTACACACCTTTCCTATCGATGCTCCCATCTCTGTAATCTGTCCAAATAGTACTCGACATTTTTCTTACAAATAATTATTTACTCTCTGTCCCCGAGCGCAACTTTTAGATGAGGAAACAAAAAGAAGGCACTTGGAGCTAGATCTGGTGAGTTAGGCGGATAGTTAAGCAGTTCAAACCGTAATTCGTGGATTTTCGCCATGGTAATCGCTGAGGTGTAAGATGGTTCTTTGTCTTGATGAAAGAGAATTTTCTTTTTCTCCAAATGTTACCGTGCTCCAAACGTTCTGCGTTCATCTTCTCATGTAATGATGCATAGTATGCTCCTGTAATTGTGTTTCATTTTTGAAGATAATCGATTAAAATAACCCCATATGACTATTCCAAAAGAAAATTCACTTTCCCAGCCGCTTTTTACTCTATTGGAGCCGGCTTCCACCTTTGTCGTCCACCGTTTCGATTGTATTTTTATTTCGGTTATGTAATGGTGTATCCAAGTTTCATCTACAGTAATTATTCGGCGCCAAAAATTCGGATTTATTTCGTAAAACCTGCTAAAATAGTGTTGGAATGTTCATTCGAAACATTTTGGTCTAACGTAAACAAACGCGGCACCTAACGCGCGTACTGCTTTCTCATGCCTAAATGTTAATTAAATATATAACAAACACGTTCTTTAGACATGTTCTTAATCTCTGCTATCTATCTCACTTTAGTTCGGCGGTCTTAGTAGTGCCATTTGGTGAACTTTGGTGATGATTTTGTTGGTAGTTGCAGTTTCTGAACGTCCCGAAAGTTCAAAGTCTCCCAGCTCTTACGGCCACGTTTAAATACAGTAGCCCAAACGTTCATTGTTTTAAATGAGGGTGCAGAGTCCCCATACACAGAATCCAATTAATCTTTGATTTGCAAAGGCGTATTAACTAAAAAAAAACATATATTTAATGACAGCTCGATACTTGATTTTGTCCATAAAAAAAAAAAAAACTCATATTATCAATTCACTCAGAAGACTGTTACTTATCAACTGGGCGTTCAAAACGGCTGAAACTTTATTGAGAAACTGTCAACGGATAAACAACAGAATTCAGTAACTTTTGTTTACGAGTGATGCCATCTTAAGTTGAGGTCGGCAACTTTTCAGACCACTCCAGTATTATGATTGAACAAATATCTTCACATTCAACAAAATATATAATAGACGATGAAAAATTCCTTATTTAAGTTTATTGGATTTCCATCAAAATTTCCATCGTTTTGAAGCCATGAAAACTTTTGTAGTAGTATATAAACTAATATCTCTTGTGATATAACTTTTTGTAGTAACATAATAACAATCCTCAAGAGCACAGTAATTGAAGCTATGTTAATAAGTATTAACATAAATTGAAACTGTATCTATTTAAAATTATTTCCTCCTATAAATAATTTGCCTCATGTTAAACAACTTATTTTGCTTGACATTGAAGAATTTGTCATCTTTTTAAATGGGAATATGTGTGCTCGAAACACGAAGTAAAGCGATTTGAGGCTCAAATAATCCGCACCCAACATAAAAGTTGTCTGCTCCCACTTATACGGTCCATTTACTGCCGTACCCTCTGCCAGCTCGGCGTCATTGGCTCCATTTGTTTTAGGATACAAGCGAGTCTCACATGGTTGTGACTATCAAATAGTTAATGCAGTGTTGTATAAAGAACACAATTCGTAAATAAATAATATAATTTGCAATGACTTTGTGATCTGTTTGTAATAAGGTAACTCATTATTAAAAAATACTGAGCGTACTCGTAGATACTATGTTATATGATTCTCCAGGAGAGTTTACTTCCGGGTAATATATAACCATGTATATCTAGTCAATTTTCAATTCTACATGGAAGTACTTCGTAAAATTTATTTGAAAGTTACTCTATAAATTGGCTTCTATGTATATATAATTTCAGAGATCCGGGTTCGACTATCGGCGGAGCAAGTACTTTTTGTGATTCAATGTTTATTGAAATTAAATAAGGCTATTGCCATTTATACAGTTTAATGTAAATAAAAGTCGTTTGACAGGTATTTGGTCTTCCGATCATATGTTAGTTTGCTTATTTAAACGCATACGTGACAGATACGGCCAAATACAAAATAATTGAATCGGAAAAAGTAAGCGCTCTGTGGTGTAATGGTAGCACATTCACCCGGCAAGTGAGAGATCCGGGTTCGACTCCCGGCGGAGCAAGTACTTTTTGTGATTCAATGTTTATTGAAATTAAATAAGGCTATTGCCAGTTTATACAGTTTAATGTATATATACATATATATATATATATATATATATATATATATATATATATAATATTTTTCAATATAAAAATTAAAATATTATTGATTTTTTTCTACACTAATAATAAATTATAAAATTAACAAATATTTAATTTATTTGACAGCTAATCTCTCTTATCCTACTTACTCTTGCATTCACGTTCATAAACTGACCTTTAAATTTATTTTTCTCAATATTAATATTTGACTTACATTGGCTAGTATCATGAAGGTCATCTAGTTTCAATAAAGAATATAGAATCAAATTATAAAAAAGCCGGCAGCTTTGTTAAAAAATCCATACTGACTGCTGTTTGGTAGTATTGGTCATTGATTGGTTAAACTTTAGCCAATTACGACATGTATCAGTCCAAACACAACTTTATAAGTGGGTGTGTAGTACTAGAAGATTCGGTTTAACGTATTAACTGAATTTGACTTATCACAATGAGGTCGAAATATTTCAAGATTTGAATTTTATTACAGCGAGACAGATGTCTGTCTCCGTATGTAAAAATGGTCTATGTTTAATGTACCTTTCTTTAAAAAGTAAAATTCTGAATTTGTTTTTATATGAAAAGCCTAATTTTAATCTATAACTTAAATGAGTGTTAGATTGGAATAAGTAATTTCGTTTTTCTTATAACCTTTTATAATTCTTTATTGTCAAAAAATCTAAGAGCTAATTAACCATATAGCTATAAAATATATCAATATCTCATCCGCTTGATTACAGAGGTTTGTTAGCCAAACAAAAAACTTATCCAGATATTTCCAGTGGTTGTTGAGAAAAGGTAATATTGAAACTTAAAATGCAGTTCTCAGTAAACGCAATTCAAACCAATTTAATGCAACTCTTAAACAGTGTATTTCTGGTCCATAAGAGGGATTGTCTGGGTCCTCATCTTCCTCAAACTATTCTCCAGCTCTTTGTTTTACCAATTTTTTATTCAGACTGCTTTGATTTCTCCTGCGTTATTGATATATCAGCGGTTTTAATCCTTACACGATCAGCAAATTCTAGCAGTTAAATGCATATATATCAATATAATAGATGCTCAACCTTTCACAATACTACCCTTATTGTATCTAGGTATGACTTCACATAATATCAAATTCTACTGTTTCTCTCACAATTAAGTCGAATTTGTTAGGCAGGACCAACAGACACGGCTTTAGTGATTCACTTGCGTTCTGCGTACCGCCGTGTTTGCACTTTAAAAGTAACTGAGGATTTGGCAAGTACTGAAATATTCAGTAAAAATATAAATACAAAATTTATAATAATAATAACTTAGTATAATGATGATTATACTACAACCAATTAAACAGTGAGAAGGAGTTATCGCGTCCCTAAAACGGGTGAAGCAGAATGTGAATGTGCAATCTAAGAAATTCACATGTATGAAAGTAATGGTTAGAAATAAATAAGATTATCCTTAAAATCAATCGTAAATCACTTAGAATTATTTTTAAGATATAACCTGGAAGATTATGTTTATTAAAGATTTTAGACAACCAACAACCCTTGAAAATGGTTAGTCATGGTATTTTCATATTTTCTTTCTTTAACATTTAATATCTACTTCAAAATAAAAGAAACTCTAATTATGTTCCTCAATTTATTCTTTAAGATTAGTTCAAGCCGTGATTAATTATTTAAACCATCCGTTTAGTTTTTATTGTGCACATATTGCCTACTGTTTTTACGAAACTGCCGGAAGAAACAAAACCCTGGTCAGCGATGAATATAAAATACGTTACAATGCTAGCAATAATCAGGTAAGGGAGTATTATTATAAGTAGAATATGTATAATTACTTCATATGTATTATTTGTAATTCTTCGAAGAATATGACCTGTATAAATCTCAAAGGAATTTTGAAGGTGTATTTCCTTTTAACTAGTAAATTTGTAGCAAAATGAATGCTCATACCCGTACTCAATTATTTACCACAATTTACAGATAACAAACAAATTGTCTAAATGTAATTGTAATTCATTACTGTCATAGTGTGAACTAAAACTTAAATAATAATCATTTTTATAACGTCTATATAATTTTAGATCTTATCCATTACACAGATAAGGACCTAGAACACTTTAAGCATTAAATCAACAAGAGATGGGTGATGAATGCAAATTTTAACCATTAAAGCTCTTATACCCAATACCACTCTCTTTACAGCTCTTTCGTTTATTGTTACAGTACCTTAACTGGTATTCTGCTTACCCTTGAAAGATGCATTTATTGATTATTATTGAATTAACAAATGTAACTACATTATGAGTATACATCTCTTGTATTATTAAATAAGTTGTAAAAGTTACATAATAGATCATGCAGTTTGAATAAAAAAATTGCAAGATAGATATTACAATATCAGAAATTCAACAGTAGATGGAAGTAAATCGTGTAATTTAAAACAGTCCTCTTATATATTTCGAACTCACGTGTTTCTCGCTAAATTATTTTTCATAAAAAAGTTTTGTGAATGATTTCGTCCAACAGATATATTTTAAGCACTTTAATAAAATTTCTATACTTATATACTCACTATATAATAAATAATTGCCTGACCGTTAACGAATCCTATCACTCGTGTAACCGAAGAAATTGCATTTCTCTCTTCATTCCGCACGTTTATCAGTCCGCACGATATAATGTCTTCGATTATGGTGTCATTCCATTGGATTTAGCTGAACCTTAAAAAATATATTTACATTGGTCTTATGGGTATATAGGTAACGAGAAAAGGCAGAAAACATTTATTCAAACAACCTGATCACAAAAGATATTAAGAGATTTTAAATTATTACATTGTTAATACATTAAAAAGAAGAATACACACTAGTCACTGTTAAAGGTTAGCTGTAATACTCTCCCTACCTTTTATTATAGATTTTATTATCCAAACACCAAATCATGTATATACTGGATGTAACAAATATTACTTACTACCTACTAAAATCTAATTCTAAGAAGAAAACCCGGCTTGGATAAGCGTATAGCTCAGTAATATAAAATAAAACATTTACTGACTGAACATTAGCTAAGCCAATCACTGGAAGGACTGGAAAATTTCGTTTCTGTCAGTCTGTCTATTCGCACGATATCTCGAAACCAAACTGATCTGCAACAAGCTTCATTTATACATAGTCAGCACCGAATTCAATGAAGTTCCATATCACGTCATAAGATTTGGCTGAGGGTTACCGAATATGGGTAACCATAAAGCTACGAAAAATAGTAAAATAGACAAATGTGTAAAACAAACTGAGTTCACTCATATGGGATTTGATCAAGTGACTTTTTATTCATAGAGTAAAATGAAAAATAATGTAGTGGAAATTTGATATTAAATGTAGGTGAAAATATTTTATTACAGTGCATAATATCCACCCTAGCTGACCGGAACCGTTATTAAAGCTATGACACCTAACTTATTATAAATTATTAATCTATCTATTAATTATGTGTATTTATCGTATTTTAAAATATTTCACTCAGTAGGCAATTTCTCTTTTGTCTGCTTTTGTACTCCTACATTGTTTCATTGTATGCTCATTATATGTATTCTTATGTTGGTTCATGAGTATTTTACAGTACAACCTTATATCCTCTCCGGATTTTAAATAATTAGTCAAGTCTACTTAGCGCACCAAGTATGTATTTTCATTACTACTTTAATGTAAATTAGGTTCCACCACTAGGTCAAAAATTGCCTAATACAAGTTTATTTGTTACTCAACATTATGTGCATGGATTATATGCTGTAAAATACCTTAGTGACCTTTGTCTTTATTTATACCAAAAAGGATTTTCATTAAACGAATTTCCCCCTTGGTCAGAACGTAATAAAATTATGTATTTAAAATAGTTTGTTTCAATGACAAATGCAAATTTCCTGCCTTGTTTTTTCCTTGCCACAAACACAATTTTTACATCCACAAAAATACCTTGCTGTCTCAACAGCACTCCCAACAGCACTTGAAATAAGTAAATTAACACCATAATCAATATATTTGGATAAAAGTCTACAAAGCATGTTAAAAGAATACAAAAATATCATTAAAAATAAGACATCTTTATAATATATTTTAAATGTATGAATACGTATTATGGATGCCGGAAATTTTCACAACTGAACTCGTACTTTTTTATACTCAAGTTGACAAAGGATACAAAACCGATTTCACTAGCATTTGAATCTAATTACAATGGTAATTACAAAAAAGGTATATAGCTAATATGGTGAAATTATTTAACAATATTATTAATGCTGTAATAATAATTATTAATATTAATACAATATTACAATACAATAAACACAATTATATCTAAAACTATAAATTTTATAGTTCGTATTTATATAATTAATATTTATGCAATTTTCACTTATATGCGACTTATCTGAAACTATTCTGTCTCTAGCAAAACTCAAATTCCCATGACGCGACGATGCTCGCGTAAATGTGCACATGCTATGTCAAAATGTTCTCAAGATTTCGGTATTTTTATTGGTTAAGCGGTAGCGAAACCTATCAATTGTGAGGATGTAACATTTTCATTCTGTCTGTCTATCTGTTTCTCTGTCCATACGATATCTCGAAAACGATTTAACTTATAGACTTAAAGTTTTTTTATACATCTCTAATTCTACACAAAGAACACTAAGTTCTATAATTATGTCAGTTCATGGGATATGACTAAGCGTTAGGATATAATTTTAAATTAATCTTATGAGTAACTAACGAGAAAGTAAGCGAATGAATAAAATTTAAGACAAGGTTAGTAGAATTATATTATATTTTAACATATGGCATTTCAACACGTGTAGTTTTATTCACACAGTAAAGTTATAACATAATGCAAGGGAAAGCTAAATTGATAATTTAAAGATTTTTAATTTGTGACAATATTAGGTTTCAGCGTGTTTTTAATATTTAAACACTGCTATGAAACTTGAATCCAAACACCAATGAGATTGCATCATAACATAAAATACATAAACTGTGGCATATCACCATTGCTACATTGAGGAAGAAGGAGTTTTATAAAGGTGCATGTTCAACCATGTAATTTGGCTGAGCATCATTAGATGTTGTCCTTTAGTAGGCTGACAAAATTTTGCTTTTATCTGCCAGGACGATGTAAAAGTTTCATTTCTATATTTTGAAAGCCTGTTTATATCCCCAGGACAACTACTTTTTAGTGAATTTCCAGTGCTTGTAAAACCCTGATAAAACCACGTTACATGAATTGAGTGTGGATAATGCTCTCTTATTTTATAACAAATATATAATATATAAATTTAACTGTGAACTGCTCAAATTTATAATGAATAAAAAAGTGGTATTTTAAATTGTTAACTTATCAAAATCATGGATGAAAAATTTAAAACTCGACTGAGCAGCATTTAAATATTAACTCTTGTTATTAAAATAAAGGTATTAGACATAAAATAAATATGAATGTACTCAAATTAATTGAACCATAAATCTATTTTTTAAATGTACAATTTAAAGTTAATCCTATAATTATATTAACTCTGACTTTCAGTTCTTTGGCCTCCTCTCTACACGCAGACATGTCATCTTTGTAGACGGCATTATTCTTTAATACAGTACATGTAACTGTTGTGCAACTTGTTCATTTTGGATGTAGGGATATGAGCTATATTGTATGCCACTTCAGAGAAGCCTGTTTCTCGACACGTGGTGTGGCGTACTTCTACCTCCAATAATATACAACATGTTTATAAGATTCTTTCCAATTAGAAATTAAACGGGTCTCAGATCATGTGGGGAAATGAGGCAGGAAACTGATAACGGACCAACTGTTAACATCGCTTAGAAACCGTTGAACAAAGGCGATCGTGCAGAAACTGCAAGAAGCCTCTGTACATTCTTTAATAACAATCATTTTTATTTGTAGTATTGATCAGTAAGAAAATAATTTAAAGTAAACTCACTGCCCTTGCGAAAATATCTATGCAATATACCTGAGATAATATACAACGTTCTACAGTATGAATATCATTATTCTATGTTAAATGGAAACGAATCTGACCTCAAAAATACAATTTGTTGAACTAATGAATCTACGTTTAATTAGTTGTTATTTTTTGGATTAAAAAATAAATTGATGCATTGTTTAGGATAAAGACAAGTTAATTGGATGGTTATTAGGTTTGCTAGGTAATTATGTCCTGTACCGCCAAACACTTATCTGATTTAACTAAATAAACAAGAAACAACTACTGCATCCGGATTTGAGGAGCTGATTTTTCAATTTATACATTCAGAGCTTTATAGTCTTATGTAACAATTCAGTCCATCAGTGTTACACTTATTACAGTAACAAACACTCTCTGGAGTATTTTAAGCACCAGCTGATTTGACTCTTGCTCACATCTCAAACACAGTCTAAAATAATTCGCTACTCAGTTGTTCTTGTGTAACAATTCCCTCCATCAATGTTACACTCATCACGGTGAGAGTCTCTCCAACTCACTCTCTAGCACTCGTCATTCTATAGCACTCTCAACACCAGCTGCTGTGACACTTAATATCACCTATAGATAAATCCAGTCTAATAATAGCAAACATAAGATGAATACAGTATTATGTATTATAGTATTATGTATATAATTTAAATGGCACTCTACTTTATTTTATCATAGAACGATTTTCAATTTGAAACTTTAAAAAACTACGCATTTTGATTTAAGAAGAACTGGTTATTGATAAAATGTGGTTTTGTTGTTAAGTTCAATTACTAATGTTGTAGTAAATAATTTCAAACTTACATGACATATCCCTCTTTATATTAAATAGGAAGTCTGTATAATGCTTTTCGGAATAACATGAATAAAATACTCCCGTCCAGTCTTCCTAATAGAAAGAAATGCATATTGGCTGTACAATTTATGTAATGACTATACACTTACAATTTAAGAATGATTGAATGTAATGGTAAATTTTTTAAGCATATGTAATATTTTTTGACTAGTTATACACCTTATATATATATATATATATATAAGTAGATAGTAATATGGGGTTCCTGGCGCACTTTCGGAGCCGACCGAAAAGCAATGTAAAATACTGTTCAATGTACCATAAAGGAAGCTGAGAAATAACACAGCAAATCTCAATGAAAAATTAACCGAATCTACAGTCGTTCGTCTCCAAAAGCGATCCAGGATCGGTTCATTACTATCTACTCTGAGGAATGAAAAATTAACCAAATCTACAGCTGTTTGCTTCTACTTTCTTAAGCTGTGCTTTGTAAAATGTTGTCAAATCTGCTACGAATAAAGGAAAAATCTTCGAAATCTTAATAAAATTTAATCAATTTAAAACATTTTTACTAAAAACATACTGTACTTTAATAAAAAACTTTTCTACTAAATAAAACAACATGAACTTCACCAAGCTCTCTTCAGTTTCTAGCATTAAAACAGTGCAACAAAGATGAATTCAGTGAATTGCCGGTTTATTCTCAACAACAGTTGATACCGTCTTTAAATGAAACAGAATTAAAAGAACTTGTAGAGTCTTTTGCAGAAAGAACGAAAAACTGCACACGTGTACACACAAAAAACGAAAAAAATAAGGGATTATATATTTAATATAATTACGAAAGATATTGAAAAGAAAGTAAAAAATAAACAAACAGAGAGTTTTCATCGTTTTTTTTTATGACATTTTTTCCCATATTATACGTCCCTTTCAAGATAATCAAGACTTAATTGATGAATTTCTTAGGAATTTTTGTGAGTATCAAGATTTATCAACACAATTCATTAAAGAGCATTATAGAATTTTTCTTATAGAATATAGCCACATTTTTGTGTGAAACAAAAGGTATTACTGTAGATAATATTCCATGTGATTCCAATGAAGAAAGACACCAACTATGGTTATCAAAACAGTACTATGACGTGGGGAGGGACTGCAAGTTTTAGAGTTAAGACTTTATTCTACTACAAAGTTAATTGTTATAATTTCTTTATCTTTAATAGTCTTCTTTCCAGTAACAATCAAGTGTAATTTTTTCATTTTTGTTTAATTCTTTAATCTTTTTTTTCATCCAAAACAGTCAAAAATCTGTTCGGTAAGTGTACTTTACAATCTTCCAACTCGGCAATTATTGTAAACCCGGCGCAATCGTTGGTTTACAAGCACCATTTAGTTAAATAAATTTTTTCTATCTAAATGGAGCGCGATAAAATATCATGTCCGTTTCTGCAAAATAGAAATTTTAAGAAAAAACTATGATCGCCATATAATTCTAAAAGTCATGAAAAAAAACAAGCAAATTTACAATAATGAACTAAATTATTTAAGACAGTGGGCTAGAGAAAATAAAATTGCCGATCACGAAAACATGTTTAATATTGAGGAAATTACGTGAATTAAAGAGAAATTTCAAAGTTGAAAAGAAAAAATCTCGACCTATTTAATGATGAAAAACTTCATTCAATAGCTGAAAAGTTGGCTATCGGTACTAACGATAAAACCAAGTCTGAAATGATCGAAGAAATTGATAAAACTCTTAAAGTAAAATCCGAAAATATCATTGATGTAGAAGTTTTATCCTCAATACACGGTCTTTTCAAGCAATACATTTTAACAAACTTGAACGACAATTCCATGTCAATTTACAAATATCTTTCAATTATGCGGTCAGAAATTAAAAGTTTTAATCGAGAAATTTCAAGAAAATGTTAAAAATATGAAGGGCTATCTCTCTTTCGAATGTGAATACGAACGAACTTTAGTGAATGGTGAACCGCAAACATGTCTAATGTATTTTACTATCAAAGCAGACGAAATCTTTGACGTAAACGACTTTATTACTAAGCAATTTAATAAATTAACACATCGAGAACAAACGAATAATCCAAATAAAGGTTCCGGATGGACATTTAAAAGTTGTAAACAACTAGTTTTGAGCCTTAACAAACACGAAATGATGAATGCAGGATCATACATCGATTTACCAAAGAATATCAAAGATAAAAAAGCTTGTATAAATATAAAAAATAGAGATGATTTTTGCTTTATTTACTCAATAAGATGTGCTATTGAAAAACCAGAAAGAGACTGTGAACGTGTAAAGCAATACGAAAAATTTGTGAATGACGAAATATTTTCAGGTTTTGAGTATCCAATGTCTCTGAAAGATATACAAATATTTGAAAAAAAAAAAACGAAGCTACAATTCCAAGTATAAGTATCCAACAATGTCTATCAATGTCTACAGTTTTGATGAAAATATTAACATTGTTCCGTTACAAATTTCTGAAAAATATGACGCTGAAACAAACATTGATTTATTGTATGTTAAACAAGATGATAAATCTCATTATGTTTTGATAACCGATTTAAATAAGCTTGTTTCTTCGCAGTTGTCTAAACATAAAGAAAGAAAATTTTTGTGTAGAAGATGTTTAAGCCATTTTTACAAATCTGGAGATTTAACAGATCACTTAGAAATTTGTAAAAATCATGAAGTTTGTAAGCCAATTATGCCATTTCCAGGTCAAACAACTAAATTTACTAATTATCAAAAGAAATTTAACCATCCGTACGTAATTTATATGGACTTTGAGAGCATATTAGAAAAAATTCCGACATGCAAGAACAATCCACAAAGATCGACTACAACCAAGATTCAGAGGCACATTCCTTATGGTTTTACTCTATATTTAGTGTCGAATGTGACCAATCGCATGTACAAACCGATATGTTATCGAGCCAAAAATGAAGAAGATTTGAAAAACGTCCCGACAAAATTGTTTGAAGAACTCAATAAATTATCGAAATACATAGCGAAAAAATATAATTCTAAGAACATGAAACCTATGAAATTGACAGAAGAAGAAGAAATTTCGTATCAAAATTCAAACGTTTGTCATATCTGTGAATGGTCTGCTTATGATGTTGGGTCAATTCAGTATGGTTTTACTCCTGATAGTTGGAAAGATAAGAGTTATAATAAAGTGAGAGATCATTGTCATTTAACCGGCAAGTTTCGAGGCGCAGCTCATGCATGTTGCAATCTAAATTTGAAATTTCCTCAGAATATTCCCGTTTTCTGCCACAATATGTCGAATTACGATACTCATTTGTACATAAAAGAATTGGCTAAACAGTACGGTAATGTTGATTTGATTGCAAACACCGATGAAAAATATATAAATTATTCTGTAAATTCTGGATATGGCTATGAATTCGAAGGTGATAAGCCAAGAAAATTCATCAAGTTTTCGTTTGTAGACACGTTCAGATTCATGGCCTCGTCTATAGAAAAGTTAGCTAAAAATCTAAAGAGAGAAGACTTCAAACATACAAATCATTTTATACAAGATGGACTGAATGAGATAATAGAAAGACAGCCAAATGACGAAGAAGAAATCTTTAAAATTCTATCTGGAAAAGGCATATTTCCCTATGAATTTATCGACAGTATTGAAAAACTTGATTACACAGAAGAATTGAGAATTCAAGATTTCTATTCACTTTTGACAGACGAGAGCATATCTGAGAAAGATTTTCAAAACTACTTAAATGTTTGGAACAAATTAAAAGAGAAAAATCTAGGAAATTACTCTGATTTGTACAACATTCAAGATGTTTTATTGCTTGCTGATATATTCGAAAATTTCAGAAATATTTGTTTGAATTGCTATAAACTCGATCCGGCACACTATCTAACAGCTCCCAGTCTCGCATGGGACGCAATGTTAAAATTAACGAAAATTGAGCTTCAGCTAATTAACGATTATAATATGTATTTGATGATTGAAAAAGGTATTCGCGGAGGCATTTCTCAGTGTATTAAACGATATGTGAAAGCAAATAACAAATATTTAAAAGATTTTGATAAGACAAAGCCCGAAAACTATTTACTCTATCTCGATGCTAATAACCTTTATGGGTATGGCCTCATGCAAAGTTTACCATACGGCGATATCAAGTGGATGGATCCTAAAACGTATACAAAAGAAGAGTGGCAAGAAACAATTTTAGAACTCACTGGCGACGAAGATTATGGCTATATTCTCGAAGTTGATCTTGGATATCCAACGAATTTACACGAACATCACAAGGATTTACCTCTTGCTCCAGAACATTTTAAAAACAAACTTTGCACAACTCTACTGGATAAAACTGAATACGTTGTTCATTCGAGAAATTTGAAGTTCTATTTGGAACAAGGTATGATTTTGAAACATGTGAATAGAGTTATTGCATTCGATCAGAAGCCTTTTATGAAAGAGTACATTGATTTTAACACAAACATGAGAACCAAAGCTACAAGCGACTTTGAAAAGGACTTTTATAAGCTGATGAACAACTCAGTTTTTGGAAAAAGTATGGAAAATGTGAGAAACAGATGTGATATTAAGCTTGGAAATGAAGAATTTTCAATGAAACAGGCCAAGAAAACGAACTTCAAAAGCTTCACTATCTTTGACGACAACTGTATAGCGAGTCACATGTATAAACAAAAGGTTAAATTTAACAAACCGATCTACATAGGATTTTCAGTTCTTGACCTATCAAAATTGCTAATGTACGAGTTTTATTATAACAAATTAAAGAAGTTTGATCCAGATTTGAATCTGTGTTACATGGATACAGACAGTTATTTTCTAGAATTGAAACGAGATCCTTTTAAAATTATTAAAGAAAATATAGATGACTTTGATACAAGTGATTATCCAAAAGATCATGAATGTTTCACTACTAAAAATAAGAAGGTAATAGGGAAATTCAAAGATGAGTTAAATAGCGAAGTTTTAGAAGAATTTTGTGGTTTAAGGTCTAAGATGTACTCGTACAAATATCTAGATAAAAACCCAGTTAGGTGTAAAGGAATTAAGAGAAGCGTTGTAAATAAAACAATAAATATCGAAAACTTGAAGAGATGTTTGTTCGAAGATAAAGAAGAATTTAGGGAGATGACAGTCATCAAAAGTTATAAACATGAGTTGTACACTGTTACCATAAACAAGCTGGCACTGAACGCTAAAGATGATAAGAGAATTGTCCTAGAAAATAAGATCGATACAGTACCGTATGGCTATAAAGCAAAATCTGATATATTAGACGAATTAAATAAACTTGGAAACTTTGATATGTAAATGGAAGATGATTTAATTCACTGTCACAAGTGTAAAAAGAAAACGAAAAATATAGATTCTAAGATTGTTCAAACTCAAAACGGATTGTATAGAATTGCAGCAAAATGTTCAAAATGTAAGACAAATAAGAGTAAATTTATAAAGAATCCTTATGAAAAACAAGTAAAGAAAGAATCTAAGAATAAGGAAGAAATCGAGATTGAAGCTAGAGAAATTCATGCACCGGTACGAAAGAAGTTTAAAAAGAGAAAAATTATAACATTAGGAATTGACGATTTATGGGCAGCAGATTTAGTTATAATGTCTAACTATTCAGAACAAAATGATGGATTTAAGTATATGTTAAATGTTATTGATACTTTCTCAAAATATGCTTGGTCAAGAGCTATCAAAAGAAAAAACTGTAAAGATGTTTCAAAAGCCTTCGAAGATATAGTAAAAGACGCGATAAAGATCAATCACAAACCACCAAATCTACTTCATACAGATAAGGGTTTAGAGTTTAAAAATAAAGAATTTAACGAAGTTTTGAGAAAATACAACATTAAGATTTATCATACTGAAAACGAAGAGAAATCAAGTATTGTAGAGAGATATAACAGAACTCAAAATGAAAGAATGAAGGTTCTTTTTGAGATTAATAAAAACTTTAAATGGATCGATATTCTTCAAGAAATCGTAAAGAAATATAACGATACTGTTCATAGCACAATCAAAATGAAGCCTAAAGACGTAGATAAAGATGCAGAAAAAGAGTTATTAGAGTCGGTTTTTAAGTATGTTCCACCAGAAATTCACACGAAAACTAAATTTAAAGTCAATGATCATGTAAGAATTGTTAGTAAAAAACAAACATTTTCGAACAAATATAAGAACAATTGGTCAAGAGAAATCTTTGTGATTTATCAAATTAATAACACAGATCCTGTAACTTATAGTATAAAAGATTTAAATAATGAAGAAATAACCGGAAAGTTTTATGAATATGAATTGAAGAAGTCAAAACTGTAATATAAATTTTCTATATATAAATGGCGCATCAAAAGAAATGTACAAAGTGCAAAGAATTTAAAGATTTAAATGAATTTTATAAAGATAAAAATAGGAAAGATGGAATGCATTATAATTGCAAAGATTGTGAAAGGGAATATCATAAAGAATTATATGATAAAATAGAAAAATTAACTTTGGAAGATAAAGAATGTCTTAAATGTAAAGAAACTAAAAAAAATTTCAGAGTTTAATAGTGATCACTATAGTAGAGATAAGAAAGACTCATATTGTAAAGATTGTGTAAAGAAGAATCACCATAGATTATATTATGAAGATACTCAATGTGAATGTGGAAGAACTATAAAATGGTTAAATAATTATCAAAAACATTTACAAACAAAATATCATAATTCAAGAGTTTAACATTTTCATCGTGTAATAATTTTTTCTATATAAATGGAGTCTCAAAAGAAATGTACAAAGTGTCAAGAAGAGAATAGAAAAGACTGTTATTGTAAGGAATTATACGTTAAAATGGACAAATTAACTTTAGAAGAAAAAAATTGTTACTTTTGTAAAGAAATTAAAAATATTTCTGAATTTAATAACTGGCAGTATAGTAAAGATAGAAAAGATGCTTTTTGCAAAGATTGTGCTAAAAAAATTTTCAGCGAAAGTTATAAAAACGAAATGCCTTGTGAATATGAAAAAAGAATTCTACAATGGTTACCTAGTTATGCTAAACATTTACAAACAAAATATAATAAATCGAGAGTTTTTAGTAAAATTTAGAAACATTTTCATCGTGTAATTTAGATATTCTATAAATCAGTCGAGATTCTGCCATATTTGTAGTAAAATGATTTCCGTTGTATAAAATATTCAAAGATTCTTTCATTTGGTTATACAGATTGATAGAATTTGGTTCGTCATCAATGAACAAAATCTCTAATTCAGGATAATTTATTTTTAGATGTTTTAATCGGTTTGGTATTTCTCGTTTCTGAGCTCTGATAACATAATAAGGCCATTCCCACATGTGATTCTTCTTAATTAATACAAAAACATGGTGTTTTTTCTTATCAAAATCTTTACATACCATATCTCTCTTCATTAATTCCATTCGCAATTCTTGATTCTCTATTTTCAATGATTTCATTTCATCTTTAATTTGTAACTGTTTTATTTCATCTTTTAACTGCTTATTTTCGTTTTCAAGTTTGTACTCGCCATATTTTCTAATACTCGGTAAAACTTCTTCTAAAACCCAATTTTGAAACGTTTCTGCAATCTTCATTTTAGATTTCAGTATTAAAGAATATATGCCTGGTTCATTGATGAAAATAGTGTCTGGATGTAATTTTTGTAAGAGTCGCGATTCGATACCCTTGTCAGAATCTATGTTTTCAAAGCTTTTTTTGTATTTTTCTTTAACATGATCTATGATAGCTTGTCTCGTATTTTTAAATTCCAATATTTCTGCAACATCTTTAACCTTAAACCAAAATTCATTATTTTCGTCAACAATTGTAAAGATATGTTTGCTTTTAAATCTAAGTTGATTATTGAGTAGGTCTACAACTGACTCCATTTAGATAGAAAAGAAATTTAACTAGTAATTTTTATTTTGAGAATGAAGGCCAGATTCATTGATAAAAACAGTGTCAGGATGAAGATTGTTAAGGGGCCATTCGAATAGACCCTTGTTTTTTAAGTAAAAATATTGAATTTTGTCATCATCATCAACTCATTTTTATTCCTTTTTCAATCTTAAATATATTGTTGTTTTACTCTCATTATTTAATAAATTTCCCTCAGAGTCTTGAATAGTCAGAACGATTTTTTGAATTCTTTTAATATTTTTTCTAATTGGAATATAATCGATTTCATTTGGTTTTTCACTGATTTTTTGATCCATAAGCAACATTTGGGAAAAAAGTGTACAAAATTTCAGATTCTTTGTGTAAATGTTCGGTATGATTTTCAAAACTAGGTTCAACGAGATTGCAGTGCACTTCAATTACATCGAACGGTCTAAATTTTGGCGTTTTATTTCCTAAATATACCTGATTTGGCTCAATAGTTTCTTGAACAAACCCTAACAAATCTACAATAATTGCTGAAAACATTATTCTTACTGGTGATTTTATTTGAATTTTATTAGAGAGATAATTTTTTTGCATTTCAAACTTGTTTTCGTCAAAGTTTAAAGATTTATCTGATTGTTTGAATGTTTTTAGATAATTTTTAAGGGAATTTTTTTATTTGATCGAAGGTATAATATCCTTTGTTTAAACCATAATATTTTGTTATGTTCTTCTCACTAAATCCTATACAATAAGGAGAACTTTCACTAATATTTATTACAAAATTGTCAGAATAAAAAACCGCTTAAACCGATAAAATAATTTGATTCTTCCTCTAAGTGTATAGGATGTTCCAAGTTTAAAACTAATTTAGAGCTTTCTGAAGTCAACTTGAACAGCTTCATTTTCGCAAGCGTTGCTTCAAGATGAAAATCTTCTATTTAAATGGAGAAATTTTTAAAGCAAAAAGATCAGATAAAACTTCAAACGTTTGAAGAAAATAAGAAAGATCAACCAATCAGATTGTTAATTGTTGGTTCAAGTGGATGTGGAAAAACAACTTTATTATTGAATTTCATCTACAATAGGTTGATTCCTTATTCCAATTTGTACGTCTTTAGCAAGTCTTTGGAACAAGACGCCTATAAAAAATTACAAGAAAGATTTGAAAATATTGAGAAAAACTTAAACAAAAAAATATCATATTTTTATAATGCTTCTGAGGACATAGTTCCGTTAAGCGAATGTAAACCCAATTCGTTAATCGTTTTTGATGATTGTATTTTGGAAAATCAGGACGTTATTAAGGAATATTTCGTAATGTCTCGTCACAAAAACATATCTTGTATCTATCTTTCCCAATGCTTTTCAAAGGTTGATAAACAAGTTATAAGAAATAACCTGAATATGTTGTGTATTTTTAAGCAAGATGATCACTATTCGAGAAAGATTTATAACAATTATGTGGGATCTGATATGAGTTTTAAACACTTTATTGAGTTCTGTGATAAAATTTGGAAGGAAGACTACGGATTTTTAACTATTAATCTAACTTTGAAGCCTAAAAATGGTAAATATTTGAATAAATTTTCCAATATAAACGTGTGATAATCTAGTTGTTTTCATGATTTTACGTTCACGTTTACGTTTCGTGTTCTCGTTTTTACGTTCCACGTTCACGTTCCACGTTCACGTTCATGTTTCACGTTCATGTTTCACGTTTTTACGTTCCACGTTCACGTTCCACGTTCACGTTCATGTTTCACGTTCATGTTTCACGTTCATGTTTCACGTTCGTGTTTACGTTTCACGTTCATGTTTCACGTTCGTGTTTCACGTTCCACGTTCACGTTTTACGTTCCGTGTTCACGTTTCGTGTTCACGTTTCCACGTTCCACGTTTACGTTTCAAAATTTTCCTAAATAAATGGCGAACGTAACTTCTGAAGAAGCGAAAAAACTTGATCAAATAGAAAAGAAATTAATCAAAGAATTTAAAGAACAGATTCGAATTGATGAAAAAGAACAAGAATTTATTCAAAAAATTAATCAACCTGTAACATCTGCAATAAAAAATGTTGAGGGCAAAATTGAAAATGTTTTAAGCGATAATCAAAATTTGATGAATTTGGTTCCAGTTGTACGACAATTTGCTGATATTTCGATACCAGAATCTGAGTTTGAATTGCCAAAATTACCATCTTCAACACCATTTAGACCTCGAATCATTGAAGACTCTACCATAGTTGAACCAATAAGTCCTGGAACAACGGATATAATAATTGGTGAAATTGGTAAAAAATTTCTTCCTAGAGCAAAGGATGATAAATTTGGTTTGTATTGGGACAGAAAAAAGAAAAGTTTTATGATTGGAAATTTGCCCGTGAATTTTGAGCATAATGATATCATTATTAATGAAAAAACATATGAAGGAACTCAAGGTTTATGGAGATTATTAACAGGCACTGATGTTCCAAAAGACGGTTTATATTCTGAAGAAGACTTGAAAAAGTATACTGAAATTTTATGGAAATCTGATTCAATTTACAAAAATAATGATCCATCAACTAAGAAACCAAAGTCAAGTAAAGGTAAAAAATATCTCAATTTGATTAAACCAATTTGGGAAAAACGAATCGAAGGATCAGGTGTGAGAAAATACAGTGATAATAAGATTGAGTACAGATATATCGACGATTTGACAAAACTCGATGGAATTATTAATTATATTTATGCTCAAGAGAAGGCTGGAAACAACAATTTTTTGAACGAAAAGAAAGCGATTAAAGATTTTATTTCGAACAAACTTGATGAAATGATTGAAAAACCTGATGGAATTAAATATTTAAAACGAGTTTTGCCGGCAATAAGTTCATCTATGATTGAGGGTAGTGGACTTTTGAATGATTTTATCAACAATTTACCTTTTGAATTACACGTACCAACTTATCAGTATCTGGGGCCTGGCACAAAACTCGAAAAAAGACTAAAAAGAGGAGATCCTGGTATAAATAAATTAGATCAAGCTGCTATGGAACACGATATTTTTTATGCAAAACATAGAGACACAAATTCCAGACATATAGCAGATAAACTTTTGCAAGATAAGGCAATGGATAGATTTTTATCAAAAGATGCTAGTTTAGGTGAAAGATTTGTTGCGCTTCCAACAGCTGGAGCAATGTTTTTGAAGAGAAAACTAGGAATGGGAATCGAAGAGAACTTGAAATTTTAACTATATAAATGGAGGTGAATGTAAATTTCAGCAAAAATCAGAAAGAAAAAATAAAATCCGCTTTTAAGAAGAAAATACCCGTTAATATTCAATTTAAAATAGATCAACTAAAAAATGGCGAAGATAAGATATTTTTAACAAATAGACAATACAATAAACTCGAAAAACATAAGAAAAACAATAAAGGAACCAGAATAGAATTTTCTTATAATCAGTTGAAAGAACTTAAAAATGGTGGACTTTTGAAAGATTTATTAGATTTTGGAGAAAATATTCCAGTTGTTAAAAATGTTGTTCCTTATGTTCGTAAAGCTGCTCCAATCGTTAAAAAAGATGTGATTCCTATTGTTCGAAACATTTTAAATTGGTTAGATAAAGAGTTGGAAGATGTTACAGGATCTGGATTAGATGAAAAAACTTTGAATTACGTGAAATCAAACATTGAAAAAAAAATTTAAACCTTTAACATTCGGAGAATTGGAAGAAATCTGCAAAAATATTAAACATTTTAGAGGAATCTTCATGAGAGATACATTACCTGAAAAAGTTAAGAAATTTGAATGTGGAATTGTGAATTTAGACTCGATTATGGGAAGTGGAACACATTGGATTTGCTATTATAAAAATGATAAGATTGCGTTTTATTTTGATTCGTATGGAAGAATTGAGGACAAACCACCTATAGAATTGATTAAATATTTGAAAAAATCAAGCGTTTACTACAATGATTCTCAGATTCAAGACTATAAAGATCCCCCAATTTGTGGTCATTTATGTGTTTTTGTGTTGAATGAACTGAGTAATGGTAAAGATTTTAAAGAAGTTGTTAACAAATTATTGCTTAATAAATATGGATTCACAAAATATTTTTGACGTATTTGGTACACAAATTATTCAAAATGTAGATAATAGTTTCAATTTTGATAGTTTGAGAAATGAGTTTGATAACAAGTTAGAAAATTTATTACAAACCCTTCCAGATTCAGATATGTTTGCTGTCGAGATTGAAGATTTTAAAGCAGAATATGATAACAAACTTGCAAATTTCATGAGTTCAAATGAAGTTGCTGATAAAATAAAAACATTGGAAAAAGAAGTTGATGATGGTGTAAAAAAATTATTTACCAATTTAATGTCTCACATCGAAAAAGCTGATGAAATTACTGAAGCGATCAAAGTTGAAAAGAATTATGTTAGTTTAGCTAATAAAAAAAGAATTGTCGGTGTTCGACCTGGTATTGACAAACATGATGTTGTTGTTAAAGAACAAATTTTAAAACCTCTAAAATTATCAGAAAACATCGATATTGTTGATTTACATGATCCGAATGTTAAAAATGCCTTAGATTTTAAAGGAAAAAGAATTAGCGGTGTTAGTAAAGGAATTAATCCATTTGATGTTGTTGTAATGATTCAATTAGAAGATCATATTAAAATGTTTAATGAACTAAACAAAAATTACGAGAATCATAAACAGCATGTTAAAGATTTTACAACAGAAGTCTATGACAAGTTAGAAGCCAGAAATAGAAGATCAGTAGACGATGTTGGTGAATTACTTGATAAAGTAAATAAACTAGAAGAAAACTTTAATACATATAAAAATAGTGTTAATGTATTAGTTGGTGAAGTAATTAACAAAATTCTGGAAGATTTTGATACACATTTCAATGAGAAAATAAACTTTTTTGAAGATTTTTGTACACGTTTAAATGAGCAAATAACACATAATAATGAATTACTTAAAAGTATAGATGATCGATACTCTTTATATCTCGATAAAGTAAATAAACTAGAAGAAAACTTTAATAAATTTAAAGAAGATGTTAATAAAACTTTTGAAAATATTGATAACAGATTTAATGGATTAGGTGGTTACGATGACTAATTTTCCTTATATAAATGGCGCTCATATATTGTGTGAGATGTAAAGAAAAAACTGCAACAAACGATATAAAATACTATGCAAACATTAACGGAGTTAAAAGAATTTCGGGAAAATGTGCTGAATGTAACTCAAAAAAGAGTCAATTTATAAAAACTTGATTTTGAAATTTTTTCTTAATAAATAGAGATGGCGGGACATTACAGTGCTTTCGATCTTTTTATCATGCAACACGAAAGAGATTTGAAAAAAGAACATTGGGATGACATTTCTCAAAAATATGAATTATCCGAAGATATGATGAGATTATACGTAAACAAATTGAATTGGTATAACATTGCTAAATATCAAACTTTATCATCAGAGTTCATTCAAGAAAATATACATTATCAATTAAAAGATCATATGTCTGTTCTTTGTCTCTATCAACACTTGAGTATAAAGTTTTTGGATGAAAATAAAGATACAGTTGATTGGAACAATATTATAGATAGCGGTTACTATCCTGTGCAGATTTTATTGAAATATGTGACCGAGATCGCAAAATTTAAGGAAGAGAATCCTGAATATGACGAAGTAGATCATTAAAAATGACTCTAATCTTTTTAATTATTTTACTAAAATTTATATCTTTTCTTATAAAAACGTACATTAGATCGATGAAAAAATGATACACGATGTTTAAAATTTCTAAATTTTCTCTTATTAAATGGCGGACTACAGAAAATATGCTAGTGATATTGAAAGGGCGGAGTTTAAAAATTTCTATCCAATTAGTAAACAACATTTGAATGAACCGAATAAAAGAACTGAGTTTAATATTGATTTTGGAGATAACTTTTGCTCGTCTAACTTCCAGTTTTATATTTCTGGAACTTTAACAAAACAAGATGGTCAAGCATATCTTGGAACTGATAATGTTAGATTAATCGATAATTTTATACCGTTTTTATTTTCTAAGATTGAAGTAAGAAAACACAATAAATTGATAGAAGAAGTCGAAAACTGTGGCCAATTAAGCACAATTAAAGGAACTATTTCGTATTCAAAAAGTGATGTTATTTCTCAAACTTCTAATGGCTTTGAATCAGATTTTAAATTTGGTGTTTTTGAAGCAGCTGGAAATTTATCTCATTTTGGATTAGGATTTTTTGAAAATGTTACTATTCCGATCTATAAAGGAGGATTTTATCTAAGTTTTATAAGAGCAGAAGACGATGATGTGATTCTGAAGACTGCAACTGGAAATGTTATGCCTGTTGATGGAAAAATAACAATTACAGATTTTTTTATTAGAGTTCCAATGATTGATTATAAAATCACGAGTAAAATAAGGTTGATTGATGAAATTACAAAAAGTCAAAACATTATGTTTAATTTTCTAGATTGGCAATGTATTGAACAAAAAGGTATTTCCGGAACAACTTATTCGTTCGATATTACAAACATTTATAGAAATATCTTCAATCCCAAGTTCGTTATCATTGGTTTTCAAACAGGTAGACAGAATAATCAAGAAAAAAATCCTTCAAAGTTTGATAGTTTGGATGTAAAAAATATCAGAGTAAAATTGAACGGTTCTTATTATCCAGATGAATTACAAAACTTAAACATTTCAGGAGGTCTTTTCAGAATCATGTATCAGATGTATCAAGATTTTAAGAAAGTTTACTGTAATAATAAGGAAATGTATTACAATCCTAAAGAATTTTTAGCGAATAGACCTATTTATGTCATTGATACAACAAAGAGTATGACAAATATTTCTGGTTCAAAGAACGATATAATTATCAATATGGATTTTCAAAAAGCTGTTACAAACTCGACATGTTATGTGGTTGTGGTTTCTGAGAAATTTTTAGCCTATGATGTGATTAAGAACGATATTAGAGAAATTCAGTAAAATTCACGTTATTTTCACTATTATTCATCGGATAATTTTAAAACTTTACAGAATTGTTAAAGACATTGATATAAGTATTCATTTTTAATTTCAAAAGAATATCTTAAAAAATGGGGATGATATTAACAAAAAACTATTCCAAGGTCATCTTAAGGGTTGGACCGGAAGTTATGATTTTAAAAGATACTTTAATATTTACTGATCCTATATACCAAATTTCAGCAAAAAAGCTCCAATAGTTCTCGAGATATAAGAGTTTTAAGATAAGGGATGATTGGGGTAGTTTTTGAAAATTTTGTTATTTTCATGAAATTTTAAGTTGAACTCGCTTGTTTTTGAAGTTTCAGATTTTTCTGATAATTTTTTTTATTTTTTTATGAATATTAAGAAATAGGGGATGATTTCACCCTTATGGATAAGTTAAGTCGAAAGAGTTAAGTATTTACTATATGTGTACCAAATTTCATTAAAATCGGTTGAGTGGTTTTTGAAATATAAAATTATTAATAAATTTGTAAACTAGCAATCCTAATTGAACAACTTATATAGCAGAGATATAGCTTATAACTTTCGAGACTCTCCGTAGCTCAGTTGGTAAGACGCTTGCCTTCAAAGCCTGAGGTTCTGGGTTCAAATCCCAGAGCTTCAGGCGCGCTTTTTATTGAGGAAGACATGGTTGTCGTTCAGTGGTTGGGGACAAGTCTTTACACGAGTGGCCATAGTGTAATGACTATAGAACAAGCCGAGTAATGACAACTGTGGTTGGCGCGCCATTTGCTTCCTCACCTTTCCACTTCATTCCTTAATTCCTTCTCTTCCTTAATTCGTACATTCCTTCTCTTCCTTAATTCGTTCATTACATTCATCATTCACATCATTCATTAATACAACATTACACTTACAAAACACCCGACACAAATTCCCTAATTGTATCTCTCCATCAACTTCTACACAGTAGTTACCAAAGAAAAATGAGACTTGGGAACAAAAAAATTCCAGAGTCTAAGACCCGAATTACAGCTCCTAGCCATTAACTTGGTTGGACAGTAGCAGTGCAGGGCCAAGTCTCTAAACAATAGACACCGTAGAAGTTGAATGTGATGTGATTCCCCATAGCGCAAACACGCACACTAACAACACTACACCAAAGACACAATCATTCATTTTGTCTTTTACAATAATTGATGATGTTCATATTATTCTCTTTCATTCCTTCTAAAACTTCAAAAATATACTCTTTCGCTGATGAAAAATCTCGATTTCTTCCGGAATAATCTTTGTAATCGTACACATAATATCCTAAATAGTTGTACAATAGAATGAAATTATTTCTATTTATCTCTGTTGTAGAAATGTAAACACAAACATTTGCGCTGAAAAATTTATATCTCGGCAGACTTAGTTCCATAATCTCCATTTATAAAAAAATCTTTTTGTTTAAATGGAAGAGTATAATGCCAACTGTTACAAGTGTTCTAATAGAGGAGAAATTATCGATAAAAGATATTTAGTTTGTAGAGGTTGTAATTTAATTTTGTTAGAAAGACCTAAACCTAAGAAATTTCGAAATAAATTAACACATTTGAATAACCTGCTTACAAAATTGCAATATGGAGACAAGAAGCAAACAAAATTTGTTACAGAATTTAGAAAACAGAATAAAAATTTTTACTTATCTCTTGGAACCATTGACAAAATTATTTTCCTTTTCAAAGAATACATTAGGTTTGTAGGTATCGATACACACGTTTATTATGAAAAGATATTACCTGTATTTTTTCATTATCTGGATGTTGAATTTGTCTACGACTTTAAGCCAGAAATCCTCGATGATTTTATAGTACATTTGGAGAAATTAAACGAAGAACCTCGTGAAAAGAATGCGGTTTTACTCACATTCTCCCCGACTTCTCGAGTGATTGTTAGCAAATTTCATTTTTTCCGTCTTTAAATTTTTTCTATTTAAATGGAGTTCTTGAAGGAGTTAAATGATATTGGAGAATGTAAGTTTAAAGAGTATAAGAAGTTAAATGAATTGGAAGAAAGGAAGAAACATAGAATCTTGAATTTGGAGAAAATGAAGGATAAATTCGGGTTTACAATAATTGCCGAGTTGGAAGATTGTAAAGTACACTTGCCGAACAGATTTTTGACTGTTTTGGATGAATAAAAGATTAAAGAATTAAACAAAAATGAAAAATTACACTTGATTGTTACTGGAAAGAAGACTATTAAAGATAAAGAAATTATAACAATTAACTTTGTAGAATAAAGTCTTAACTCTAAAACTTGCAGTCCCTCCCCACGTCATAGTACTGTTTTGATAACCATAGTTGGTGTCTTTCTTCATTGGAATCACATGGAATATTATCTACAGTAATACCTTTTGTTTCACACAAAATGTGGCTATATTCTATAAGAAAAATTCTATAATGCTCTTTAATGAATTGTGTTGATAAATCTTGATACTCACAAAAATTCCTAAGAAATTCATCAATTAAGTCTTGATTATCTTGAAAGGACGTATAATATGGGAAAAATGTCATAAAAAAACGATGAAAACTCTCTGTTTGTTTATTTTTTACTTTCTTTTCAATATCTTTCGTAATTATATTAAATATATAATCCCTTATTTTTTTCGTTTTTTGTGTGTACACGTGTGCAGTTTTCGTTCTTTCTGCAAAAGACTCTACAAGTTCTTTTAATTCTGTTTCATTTAAAGACGGTATCAACTGTTGTTGAGAATAAACCGGCAATTCACTGAATTCATCTTTGTTGCACTGTTTTAATGCTAGAAACTGAAGAGAGCTTGGTGAGTTCATGTTGTTTATTTAGTAGAAAAGTTTTTTATTAAAGTACAGTATGTTTTTAGTAAAAATGTTTTAAATTGATTAAATTTTATTAAGATTTCGAAGATTTTTCCTTTATTCGTAGCAGATTTGACAACATTTTACAAAGCACAGCTTAAGAAAGTAGAAGCAAACAGCTGTAGATTTGGTTAATTTTTCATTCCTCAGAGTAGATAGTAATGAACCGATCCTGGATCGCTTTTGGAGACGAACGACTGTAGATTCGGTTAATTTTTCATTGAGATTTGCTGTGTTATTTCTCAGCTTCCTTTATGGTACATTGAACAGTATTTTACATTGCTTTTCGGTCGGCTCCGAAAGTGCGCCAGGAACCCCATATTACTATCTACTTATATATATATATATATATATATATATATATTATATATATATATATATATACACACCATTTATTAATTTTGCAATATTATATTGTATATGGTTTTTAATATGTTCGTTAATGAACGATACTGAAGCTCGATATATCCGTTGGTATTGGAATCTCTCACTAATGATACAAAGGCGTTCCAGGATACAAACAGAAATTTCAGTGTTGTTACAATTAGGAAGTCAATTTAATTAGTAGCTAATTCGTCACACAAGTGCCATTCTTTGAACCTTGCCTCCTTCTAATGTGCTTGTTTGTTCAAATTGTCTTCAATTATCTTGCATAAATAATTGAGTATACATGACAAATTATGAAGCCATGTCATTTTAAGGCGGGACCTTACAGATTTTGAACAAAGTATATAACTTTTCTACTACGCTACGTTCAATTGGTTCTTAAAAACACTTTTCATGGTTCAAAGTATAAAATACCCAAACAAATGTTTACTTAAATAATTCTGAGAGATCTGGCTTGAATACATAAATTATATTAATTTAGTATTATACTCAATAATAAAAAATTATTTGTTTATATTTTGAATCAATACACAATTAAACATATAAAAGGAATTTCTTGCCTTTCCCATCTCCTTCCAGTAATGCATCACTTCTAAATATTCTTTTTTGCCTCTATACTACAAGTCCCTAGCGCCATGCAGTAGAGGCAGGTTGTTCATTGGTACTCGCAGCATACGTCCATCTAATTTTATTTGATATAGATTATTTTGGTACCTTACTGATGTAAATTTTTTATGTAATTAGTTTACAGCTAAAACAGCTTTTGATAATTAATCTGGGTATCATTTTTATCAGTTTAACATTTTAAAATTGTTTAATTAAGCGTATTGAAATAGTCTTAATAACTTTGGTGTACTTTCAAGAGACCCATAGTCAACTTAAAACATATAATAAACATCAATAGTAACATCTGATAGTTTCATATTATACAGATTGTTAACATCACTACTCCAAATATCTAGGATAGTGTCTGATGTATAAAAAACTTATTACCACAAGAAGGTTATATTTAGATATTAATTGTAACATTTTCCATGAATGTTAAAAGAACTGGAAACGTGTTATATGTGTAATATGTACTATATTTTAGGAAATTTAAATGCTTTTCCGTATTTAGCATTATCTCTAAATATTATAATATTTACAAATATTACTACTGCAACATTACAAGGTTCAATTGAGCATCGATTTTGATTACTAATGTAGGACGTTTTCACATTATACTGTGACAGGTCATCTCACTAAACCAATTGCTCTGTATGTGGTGTATAACGTATATTTTTGGAAAGTCAAATGCTTTTCTACATTAGCACTATCTCTGAATATTACAATATTTACAAATATTACTACTGCAACAATATAAGCTAACAACAATAGAGCATCAAGTTTAATTACTATTATATAGCGTTATCTCGTTTTGCTATAACAGTTCATCGCACTAAACAAATTAAATAGCACTATCTATAAATATTCTAAGTGTAGTATCAAATTTTAAAAAGACATATTTCATTGATGCAGAAATAACAATTTCGTTTAAATCGAAACCAACAACATTGGTACCCACTATAACCTACAAAACTAAAATATCTACATTACGTAACAAAATTACTGCAGAAATTTTAAATTAGCTTTAAAGCTTAGTATAGTTACTACCTAAATTTGCAATGTCCCAAGCACCCCGTACGTTATAACTTCGCGTTTATATTCAATTATCCTAGTTATGCCTTTACTACCATTAAACAACAGGTTAATTTTAAATACTACTTTAATCTCTGTTTAAAGCTGTCAAAAAGGGATTTTTTACACAAAAATTAAACGTTTTCAACCCGTTTATTCGTAGTCGGTAAACTGAATTCGAAATACAAATTTACACGCTTAATAATTACTAAATTACTTTACAAACTTAATGATACTTAATTGTATAGAAACCACACTTTACGCACTTTGGTGACCAACTATTTTCAGAGCGTGTAGATCACGCAGTAATATACTACCAGTGATTTTCAATCATACGTATGAACAGTAATGCTTTGTATTTTTTAACATAATACCTTTTACTACACAACCTTTTAAACAGGAATTTATAATTTCGTGGAAAAATTTATACAACGAGTATAGGCCGATTTCTTGTGTAGTTCTAATATTGCTTGGTTGTTAAAATTAAGGTTTAAGATAGGTTTTCTTATATACTTTATTAAAATCTATAGAGTTCCATAATTTAATCGATGATAAATATATTGTTTTACCATATTATTATCAATAAATTATCGTGGCAACATAATCACGAGTTTCTAAGCCTTTTTGTTTGCTTCACGGCAAAATATTAACTATTAGCATATACCCGCTACTTTGCACGCAATTTCGTAGGTTTTGCACGCAATTTCGTAGGTTTTGCACCTGTTTGAGCACTTCTGGTTCGGGTGCATTATAATTCCGATGCCAATTTGCCTACTTGAAATTATATTGCCTATTGCTTATTGCACATAAGTTTAAAGTTGTAAAATTGCGTGTATCATAAACAAAAAATAATAATAATACTTAACAATAATAAAAATTTGAATAAAATAATAATTACGATTAATACGTAAATGAGAAATTTTAATATAAGAAATTTGATTTTACAGTCAAACCGCCATTCATGACAAGCACCGGTGCCGAAAACTGGTTTTTAATCGTCCCAGCAGCCTTCCATAAACTTATCAACTGAGTAGAATGCCTTTAGACATCAATAAGCGTTTCGGACGATATTTAAACTGGCAGACTTTGGTGAAATTTTTAATACACTCAGGAAGTCCGTTGATAAATCTGGCACCAGCCCGCGATGGCAGACGCTCAAAGGCACCGTTCTGTGCTGTTGTGATCTGTAATTGTCCGTGCACTTGGTCTCATAGTGATGGAAGTCTCCCGATTGTGCCATAACACACTTCGACCAGCAATGAATTAACACCTCACAGATGTAAAGGCAAGGCAAAGTTAGTAACTCAAACTCTAAAACGAGACTCTAAATTTTAGTTTTGAAATTATACGGATAGTTTCTTCTGGAGCCTAAATAATCTGTCTAATTTATATTTAGCACAGCTGCCCCAAACTATAATTCCATAAGAAAGGTGTGCGTAAATGAGCCATTAACAGGCCATTCTTAATATATCAACTGAGCAATATTTAACAAAGTTACGCAAGGCGTAAAGACCCGATGTAACCCTATTGCAGACTTGGCAAGTCTGGTCGCTCCAGGTAAGACCCTATAAAGGATCAGTCCTAGAAAATTTGTGAATTCTGTTCTTCCAGAATAATTGCATCAATTACCTTGGACCGAATAATAATCTCCCTTTGTTGCAGACAAAACTTAATGTATTTAGATTTTTAACTATTTGTTCCAAGATTCTTTTCGGAAAATCCCTGAATACAAGAATTCAAAAGTTTTCATTTCATGTTCTTCCTTTAATTTTGCTTGAAAACAATTATCGTGTCGTCTGCATACTGAATCATCTTTCTATCCTGAATCAAAGACTTCATATTATTTACATACAATAAAAACAAAACAGCCCCAAGAATTGATCCCTGTGGGCCTCTATAGGTAATTTTTAAGATACAACATCCGCAATCTGTACATACTGGCCTCTTTCCTTAAGGAAAGACGTAATCCATCGGTGCGGTAAACCGCGGATGCCATCCGCCTCTAACTGGTGCAGCAATGATGCACACAGTGAAAAGCCTTAGAAAAGTCGAGAAATACGGTGAGCACATCTCGTGCCTCTCAATACCATTGAGAACTGTTTCCACGAAATATTTTATGGCACCAATCGTTGATTTATTCTTTCGAAATCCGAACTGTTCACAGTTCAGAATGTTAAATCTGTCTAGACCATTCATAAAGTTTCAAGGAATTTTTTTTATGTACCTTAATAAAAACTGGCAAAATTTATATTGAACTATATTTTCTCATTTTTAAAACGGGTCAATACCTTCAATAAATTTAAAAAAATGAAATTTTCGAAAGAGTGATTTGTCAATTTTGTGAGTGGTGGTAATATATGCCTGTAGCAGCGTTTCAGTAACCACACAAACATGCCATTAATATCACATGACATATTTCGGTTTGAGTTTCTGAATGACGGTGGGCAATTCAACCTCATCAACAGATCAGGAGACAGCATCATGGAGACCTCCGGAGTTCATTTAAAGCTTATACGATTGGATACATCAATAATCATTTGTCCAGTCAGAGCCGTAAATAGCAATAACACTATCAAAATTACTTTCAGCTTCAGAGGTATTTTAAATTAATATGTCATCTATTTTAATTTGTGGTGTACTATTGGAAGTATAAAGCGTTCTATTAATTATAATATTAATGGTATTGCAGGCTGTCTTGGAAATGTTTTCACTAGTTTTCTAGGAATTTTAAATATGCAAAGACTTACGCGGCTCTAATGACTTTACAATGAAATTTCGTAACACATACTTTTAGTGTTTATTTACGTTTATTTAATTTTTAACAAATTTATTATTTGTTGTTTTGATAATATTATGATAAAATTTTATGTTTCTCTAGATTTAATATACCACGACTTGTCCACGTGTCTTTGGAGATTGGTTTTTCTTTGAAAGCTTAGAATAGGCATGTTATATTAAGATTATGAGCGAAATTATCATTGAAAGCCTCAAAAATCACATCCACATCCCATATTCCTTCTAAATACCTCCAGTTTTCTTGTTTTAAGCTATTGTTCAGAGGCTTAAAGTTGTATTGGCGAGTAACTCTTTTAACTTTATCCCTTCGTGGTATAGGCTCCAGTATACATCATCAATCTCCTGAGCGAAGTGGTCAGATATGGCCGTGTTGTGACACATGTTTGTTACGATGTTTGTCAATGGCTATGCTCGTACTGGCAGTCACTCTATTTGGCGAGTCCACAGACCAAGACAGACAAAAGATTTTTATATTTTTTAATCCACTGGGTAAAGGGGCCAGTGTTGCAGAGTACAGTATTGAAGTCGCCAATTATGAGAAAATCTTTATTCTTTAGCTTAAATAATGTAATAAGAATTCAAACCTCTCGAAAAACATATCACCATGACCATTTTGTGGTCTATATAAACCAGCAATAGCCACTTTTTTGTTATGCTTTAAGAGAATATTGACTTCACTGGTTTCAAAGTCTATTTCTACATTTTAGTTTAATTTGAAAGCCCGGAACTTTATTTTATTTTTAACCAGAACTACCACTTCTCCTTCCTTATATAGGTTTATTTGAAAGGAATTTTCCAATATATAATTTAGAATTTGGAAAGAACTTAATGCTTCGGATCTAAAACCGTGCTCAGATATCATAAAAACGTCTGGTTGTAGCTCCTCACACATGAGCGTTAACACCTAAATTTTGTTAGTTTCTGATTGAGTGTTAAGATGAACAATTTTATTTTTCCTGATTTTTAATTTTTTAATTTATAAAATCTATATGGAATTTCATTATCGGCACTGGAGGTGTTACATAGTTGCACCTCTAAAGTGCTGTCTATATTAGACTTTGACAGCGTCAGTATATAAAGAATAACAACATCCACAAAATATTTAAACATTAAAAACTAAGAAATAGTCATAAGAAGGGCATGCGTAAAAACTATTTTACTCGTATATGATATTTGAGACATTTTATGATAAAAAGGCTTATATATTATAATTGGTAGTTTTAAAAGATAGTTCGGGAGCTGAGAATCGGTACATGGATATTTTATAAGGTTGAATAAAACAAGATATGAAAAATAGCTGTGCCCATAATTGACAGTTGATTTAACAAAATATAGAGGAAGTGCGTAGGTTGATTGATAGAAAACTGAGTGCTTGGAAAATTGCTGTCGTACACCGGTTTTCTGTAGACGTTCGAATGCATTAACATTCGAGGATGGATTTTGAATGAGGCGGAAGGTGGGAAAATGGTTGATTTTATTGAAGGTCGAGTGCGTGAGAGACATTTAGCGTACAGTATTTAGCTAGTAAGGCTGTAGCCTCTCGCAATAAGGCTCGTAATCCCTCTGTAATTAGGGATAAACGGCTTCTTTCTTAATTACTTCTTTTTACTCGGTAGGCTACAGTTTAAGTTCATTGTTGTTTTTATACTAATCGAAATTGATAAGTTATCACGATGCATTATATCGCTATATTCTCTTCATACTCGCTAAAATTAACAATTAATTAACCTATTGCATGCCTTTAACCATATTCAATTACATCAAAATAGGATCAATAATTATTGCCATATAGGTTGTTAGAGCTTACGTCTTATCATTTGTGTAAGATAAACAGACAAAATAAAAAAGCGTCATTTAAACATCGCCGAACACAACATATACCAGTTTATCTTAGAAAGGAGAACCTAATCGTTTAGTTTTGGGTATTTCTTTAGGAATTCAATAACTTATAAACTACTTAGCTAATTTAAACCAACGTTGGTTTGGGAATAATATAAATAAATACAGGATGTTTCGCAAGGGCTTGGCACAACTTGTGAATGTAGAGAGATAGTAGACACAACAAAATAAAAATTCATATGAACATATGTCCTATCTCGCTTAGTTTAGTGTCTGTCTGTCCATGTTTTTTGTATTGTAGCTCAGAACCCGAGGGAAAAATAACATAAAACTTGGCTGTTATCTTAAGTTAATTAAAGAGAAAATTATATACATTGAATACCTATTATCACTTTCCGTTACAAAACGGCGGGATTTATAAGTGTTCAAACTGTAATATCCCAACTTTAGATCCCACGTTAAAAATAGTATAATTATTTGTTTCACATGTAATAATAAAACCAAAAATAAAAATTTTTTTAAATCGGTTGATAAATAAAATAATTACATCAATTTTAGGTGGTGGCCTTCTTACATGTTAAAGTATATTTTTAAGTACAAGTTCTAATTGTTTGTTATTTATTGGTCTTCACATCATTAACAACTGTTTTATAGCTAATAGTAAAAAATTTGAATTATATTTTTAACAACAGTATTAAATATGGTTTCATTTCAAGGCTATAACGTATTGTAAGCATTCTTTCAAATTTGGTTTTGATTGGCGTTAATTAAAAAGAATCAATGCTACCTTACTTAATCATAGGTACACTCAATTACAAACAGAGTTGTACGAAACAGAGATTCCTAAGGTACAATAATTGCTTCATGTGCAACTAGGATGTAACAGCATCATGGATAGTCTTTGAAAGACCAAGAAATCCCTTAATCCACCGAACTGAAGCATGCATTCTTGAAAGAGGGTATTGAGCATTATTTGTAACTTTAAATCTGAATGTGAATTATATATAAAAAAAAATAAAATTTCTTATCCACATACCTGTATATATATAATAGTCTTCGACGCCGCAATGCAGTTAAAGATCAGCTTAATTCAATAGAAGCTTGCTTGCATGATTGAGACCGTTTGAATATGTGAAACTTTATATCTCGGCTGATTATTAAACCTTATTATTTATGTAATCAAGGATAGCCACATAAAGATGTTAGAAGAATACGTACAGCAAAAATATCTGTAAATACAGTAGGTACCATAATTTTGTTCTTAATGTATTTCAAGCACACTTGGGACGAACTGTAAGTATTAAATGTTCAGATTTCTATGTTCATTAAGTTGAATTATTTAATATAGCAGTCGTTGTCAGTTTTATTTTAGGTTCACTAAACCATTCATTTCCTATGGTGTTAATTCCCGTTGTCATTGCGCAGTGTGGCGAGTACAGGCGAGTACTCACTAGATACGTGAGTCAAGTGACTGATTGGATGAGTAACCGCTGAGCGTTCCTGTCTTTGCAATCCGCATGCCCGGTCAATTGTGGTGGTTCGGACGCTTGGTGGAATAAGACATTCTTTTTATTTTTTCAATTGTATTGAAAGCTGCACAAAATCTAGGTTTCGATCTACTACAAAAACATATTTCCACTAAAACATATTTTGAAAGCTACTTTTTAACAGTGTATACGATCTTCTATATTGTAAGGGAATAAACTCATAGCAGAACTTTCAACTAGCTGGTATTTCACAGATATAACAATTATGCATGATGGTTTTATCCAAGAAGGTCCTGAGGAATATGTAATTAAAGAATATAAAGTAAATCTAAGAATAAAAAGTTTCGAAATGTCAACAATATTAAAATTTATAGTTGTTAACTGGATCAAGACTGGATGTTAACCTTGAACACAAATATACTTTTTCATGATTGCTGTAAACATGAAGCCAAACTATTTGTGGGCTCACATAATTCGCTCGCACCATAAAAGTTGTCTGCTCCCACTTATACGACCCATTTACTGCCATACCCTCTGTCAGCTCGGCGTCCGTGGCTCCTTTTGTTTTAGGATAACAGCGAGTCTCATTTTGTTGCGTTTTTGTCGAAATTGTTGACTGTTTGTTATAGTGTCCACAACGACTACATAATTAGTAGAATATGCAGTAACAATTTATTTGGAATGATTGATTACATAACTGTATTATTTCAATATTTTCTTACTCTTTAAAGTTCCACTTTAAATAAAATTATTTACATGGTTAAGCACAAAGGAAGGTATTTAGATATGTGATCTTACAGTGTTAGCAATGAGGTTGACAGTCAGAGCGTCAACTTAATTACTTTGACTTAAAATTAATATTTACTAAGTAGCTCTTTCATCGTCTCTGCTGTGTAATGATAAGTTATTCAGAGTACTTTTTCTGTGTAGGTACATCGTGGGTACCCTCAATGAATCGGTTACCCTCGACCTCATGTTATGGACATGAGAGTGTGTACCTCGAATGACTACGAACCTAATTTTGTTATAGACCTAACGGTTGGTTTTTTGTAGCGAAACTTTGTTGTTACCTGCAAATTTGGTGAGTTGATCGCCACAAGCTATAGTTTTACTTGTTTTGCACGCTTAATCTTAAGGTTTTATGTACACTTGAAGAAGATGACAGTTCCCAATCCTCGAATAACGAGGCCAAACATCCGTAAATCTGTAACCAACTCATGATTTCCATCAATCAAAGATAAACTTTAAACAAAAGATCGTAAAGTATGTTATCGTGTAAAGCAGTCATGGATCTCTTTACATAACGTGTATCTATTTAATTGCTTAACAAATTCTCTTTATACAGCAGAGTTGAAGTCAGTCATCCTTTTATATTTGTCAAAATTTCATATAAAATAGGCAATCTTTTACTAGCAAGTATACTTGTTTTGACCTACAAATGCAATTTTATGATGCTGTCTCTTCGAATATAAAGTTCAATAATGCCAAGTTTTCTGGGATACGAGTTAATTGCATTTCGACACCAAATATTTCCTAGGAATTATACTTTTCATATGCCTAGATAAAAATATTGTCGTACAAGCAAACAAACATAGCTCAGTGTAAGGATACTGTAGAATATAACGAGAAGGAGTACGACGGACCACATGTCGCGTAAAAGGCAGCGCTGAAGTTGAATGCTATAAACTTCAATTTTTTCTAGATATTCTGTAGACAGACAGACATTCAGATAAATATCTTTACAGTTTATAGGCAGACAGAAGAAAAATTATGTCAGCCTAGTAAGGCTGCAATACCTCACGGCTAATCCCATGGATTCGATACCACCGCCGTCATGAAGAATTTCAAGTCCATAGTTCATTTAATTCTCGAGATATCCGGTGAGAAATGGAAACATTCACACACAGAGAAATAGACATACAGAAAAGACATTCTGCCGTAACTTTTGTAATATACAGAAACGAAGTTTTCGGATATATAGCTTAATCCATTCCCACATTATCGCCCTGAGTTACAGTCTAAGCTTATCCAAAGCCCACATAGAGGCATGAAAAATCATAGGACTCCCATATACTACTAACCTGATATAACGGCACATCTAGGGAACCAACAGAATGTATAGTCTTACTAACCCATTTAACAAAGTAACCTCATTACATTTTTGATATGTTAGTTATTTCAACTGGCATATGATTGTACTCAGCTTGTTTGAACATCTCTTCGTCTACTATTTTCTCATTACAAGTATGATCACCCACAACACCAATGCAAAATATTTCGCTATTAATAGAGAGACATGCACCATTATATAACTCGATGTTGCCTATGGTACAATGGGGATGTTGCCAATGGGATGCCAGTGATGGAAAATGACCGATTTTGCTGATGGCTTCGGGCAAAACTTCAAGTCTACATGTCAGTTCGTTTTTGAGATACCACACGGATAGAAAGACAGAAGAGAAACGTTTCTTGCCTTCCTTTACTAAAGCTCAATGAATAATATTACGTAGTAGTATTTAAGTTGCTAAATTAATAAGTATCGATAACGGAAAAGTATTGTTAATGATATGACGAGAACTGATTGCCATTTAGTATCGTACTAATAAGACTCTCGCTATGGAACAACCTACCTGATTTAGTATCTAAGCTATTATAATAAGGTACTCTATTTATCTCTCGTACCATACATTTTCTGAGAATAAAAAATATTATTGCTCTAAAGACAGGATTGAGAAAATTACAGTATTACATGGATTGATTTCTGAAATGGTGAGAGTGAGACAATTAACATTCGAGTACTTTTTTACAATTATTTCCTCTCGCCACAGGCCTACTAATATAACACTTCTATAACTCTCTTTACAAGTTTGAGAGTATACGTTCTCTCATCACCAGTTTCATGAGTTCATACACTTACGTTTACTAGTTAGTGGGTTTATGGCAGAGCAGAGGCAAAAATTTCCGCTGTTATAAGTCGCAAAATAAATGTGCTTAGTCCTTGAACTGGAAAGCTAATTGCTTTAGACAAAATGTATTGATCTGAATGTTCATATTTCATACTGTTTTGCTTCAATTCCAAAGACTAATTATTTGCTACATTTTGTGTGGAAAAACGCTCTCTGAGATAAATAGAATAAATGGGTCGTGTTGTGTGTTTTATTTTATACATACTACTAGCTGACCCGGCGAACTTTGTCCCGCCTTAAAGGCAATATCACATGATCACATTTTTTACTTTTTAAATTAGGATAATTGTAAATAAAAAAATATAATTATTCAATGATTCTTTATTTTCCATTTATTGTAGCATCTTGTGATAAACTACATTTTTTGTTTTTTTTATTAGGCGCGAAAACAAATAACGCGGATGGTCTTCCGACCGTGGACATGCCACATTTAATTGGCCATGGGAAAAACATAGATGTTTGAGATTAAGACCACAAACTTTCAACGATTGGCCTTGTGACTTATTTACAGTCATGACGGATCGGAAATTGAAACCGTTTAAACTCAAATGGCATGTCGGGTGGGATCATCGGGATCCTCGGAATGAGAATTTCCTCACCTTTGAGTATTGTGGTGTAAATCAAATTGTTCATCAATTTACTTACCACCAAACTTGTTCCGTTGCACAGTTTTGGTTGGTTAAGTTTCGAAGCATGATTACTACAGAACCAATATTTAGTTGTAAATTGTGCCAGGTACATCCAAGGAGTTTAAACATTCAATTGGATAGTTGGTGGCATCATCTTCATTTGCTACACAGTCAACAGATTTAAAAGAATGCAGTGTACCAATGATCTCATTCTGAATTATGTAGTTTAAGTCATCTACATCTTTATTCTTAGCTGCCTAAATTGCTCGCTCACTCAACCATTCATTATTTTTGAGGTTAGTAATGATGTTTGGGAATACTTTATTGATGAGATCGTTTTTCGATGAGACAAAGTTACAGATATTCCGAGGAAATGAAATCAATCCGCTCGATTCGTCGACAGGTAATCGACCATTACCGATAGTCAACAATTACTCAGAGAAATCTTCAGCAGATGTATCGTTCAGCAATGCAACTCTCATGTTTGTTGTCAGCTGAAGTTTCCTAACATAGCGCCATAGATTCGATGATTTGAGGCAAGCGTTTATTTTGTCGGCAGCAGTCGATCTGGGAATTACTGGCAATGTTTGGCGGAAATCGCCAGACAGTAAAATAGTTGCGCCTCCAAAACATTTTGAGTCATTACGTAGATCTTGCAATGTTAGGTTAACTGCTTCCAATGCACGTTTATGCGCTATTGTTCATTCGTCCCAGATGATGATCTTCGATTCTGATAAAACCTTCGCCATAGCGGAGCGCTTTGTAATGTTGCACGTTGGTTCTTCAATATATTGAAGATTTAACGGCAATTTTAATGCAGAATGTGCCGTACGACATCCTTCTAGCAATGTGGCTGCTATTCCAGAAGAAGCAACTGAAACTGCAATGTTGGATCTTGCACGAACAGTGGCTAAAACTACTGACATGAGGGATGTCTTACCAGTTCCACCATGTAAATATAAACCACCGTTTCCATCATCAATTGCCTTCATTAATGTATCATAAACTTCCTTTTGTTGGGGGTTCATCAGGGGCACATTTGTTTGAACTACTAAATCTAATTCCTGGTGATCATATTCACGTACCCATTCCAATTCTCGATTAAATGCGTCATTCATTTTACGATTTGGCGCTGGCATTCCTAACCTGACTAATAAACTACCACACATGAGATAACTCATGTCTTCGATCAAGAGCAAGGCCCGATTATGTATCTTCTCATTCATTTCAAGATCGGAATTTATTGAACTGACACGAATTTGATGTAAAATATCTTCTGCCATATTATCCTTGTATTTGTGCCACAGGTTAGATGGGTTCGATGGAAAGCATGTCGAAATGATGATAGCAAATAATGTACGTATCTGACTTGGAGATGCAGAGATAACTGCTTTGAATTGTAAAAAATTAAAATTTGATTTGTATTATCTGGATAGTAAAGTCTATGCTTAACAGTGATTGCAGAAACAGTTGAAACAAAATTTGCTGTTTCTCTTAAGCTTACTCTATGCTTGAAAACTATAAAAGTATAGAAATTTAAAATGGTAATTAAATTATATAAACATATATTTCTTTTGTTGCATTATATATGTTTACAAAGAACAGCTGATTCAATTTGAACAGGCCCTTTCACTTAATAACATATGTTTGCTGTAATGCATTTCTTACGGGTATTTCCGTAACTTTTAGAGACCAGTGGGGCGTAATCCTGAATCGGGAACGGGATAAAAAGTATCCTATGTGTTTCTCCCAGTTCTCAGCTACCTCCCTACCAATTTTCAGCCAAATCGGATCAGCCGTTCTTGACTTATAAATAGTGTAACTAACACGACTTTCTTTTATATATATAGATTACATTACTACCTGTGAATTACATGGAGGAAAGGCCTTTAAACAAACAGTGAATTTTATGGTACATCTTTAAATTAAAGACATTATAAAATTTACTTTAATCAAAAAGAATTTACTTTTTGACAAGTAGCTGAGAAATTGCACTAGGTCATAAAAAGACCAACCTCCTATCCTCTGCTTCCGGAGTGATAGGATATTCTGAATGGGTAAGGTATAGGGGCTGCATCCCGTCTAGATTCGAGAGGAAGGGGTTTTGGACATTAATTTCAGTCAGATCTCCTGAGAAGAAGGGGAGGCCAGCTCCTGTATTAGCGTCACCAGTCAAGGCAGGTATTGGCAACTCCAAGAGTCATCCTCCGCAGTACACTAGACCTGTTTATTTAACCTTTCACCCCAATGGCTTGACATTTGCAGTTAGTGACATGCCACTGGGATCCATAGAATCTGCCTAATTTAAGTGAAACATCTATGTTTCCTGTATTAGTTCAGGTTCAACTGGAAGGTATAAACCGACAAGAAATGAACCCTCCTGGACTACCTACTAGCCTTAGTAAGTAAAATGGAAGAACTATATAAAAATTCGATTTCACAGAACCATTAATGTTTTTTTTAATGAGCATGGTATCTTAGATCAAAATAAGGTATAGAAACTGTTTTATTTTGTTACAGGGCGCTTTTTAAGACTCCAGTAGTATTGTTGTTCTTCTAGGTGAATTACACTAGCAATAGTTAGCAATGATGTACTTGTTTTATTTCTATGTACAAGTACTAAAGAACTTGTAAATACTGAGTAAAGGGAATAATAAAAGTTTTGATATTCTTGGAATATTATTTTTATGACTAGTAATATAAACTAGTCTAAATTCATAAACGTAGTTGAAGTCCTACGCTTTTCCTAGAAGCGATTTCACAAAAAGGTTCTTTTATTGTTGTAACAAAAATATGATTCATTAAATATAGAAATTCATTGACCTATGCTCTCTTAATGAACAGCATACGCAAAGAAACCATTACTAACATTTCATACTTGCAGTATTGAATTCTAATTATGTTTTATGAAATGAGAACTTTAAATGCAATTTATAACATAAGTGAAACAATTTGGGCCCGACAACTATTACTTGTCAACTAAATAAGTATTGGCGATTCAATATTCAAAAGAAGTATATATACAAATTGACATTATTTTATTATTGTACGTACCTTTGTATGAGCTTAAACGATTAACCAAACATGTGCACAAATATATGTTAAATTGTATTTATAATTCTAAAGTTTTAATTTATTTATCACTAAGAATCAAAACGTTAGTTTCAGCTCAGAAATAAAACATCAAATCTACATTAAATATCTTTTTAATATATAAGGTAATTGTGTTTGAAATAAACAATGTAATCTGTTATTGTTTTAGGTAGGGCAAAACCAAACCATGATGTTTTAGATCTTTACATATTTGAGAACTAATAGCTCTAAAAGTATACAAAGTCAATTTTCTTTTGCTTATATCAGAAAATGAAAGCAACGTTCGCTGATTTTAACTTTTGGAAAAGAAAAGGGAATTTAATTTCCAACTCTTTATAAAATAAGTTTTTGGCATTAGCTCCTAACAATTATATAAAAAAAAACACTTTAGTTTTAATCGACAACCATACATAACAAGGCGTTATCTTGTAGTGAAAATAATTAAGCTCAATAAATTCCTTTTAAAGTACCAACCTTAGATATTTTCATATTATTATTTATAAAAATTTTCATTTAGTGAAAACTTTTCAGCATAAGTACACAACAGCTTCATGAAACGTAAAAGGATAGTCGTACATAGTACAATACCTACTTACGTTTAATACAATCATACGTAAAATTAATATCTTTGACAAAGTTACGCATATTCATAGCTGAATATTTGGATACGTATATTTTTAAACATTTATATATCATCACATGGTGGATTTTCACTTAACTATTTGGGATTCTTAGACGTTGTAGTATAGAAAGGTAGCTCCCTATTTTGTTTCGGTTTCGGTTTCTTGGAAAGGCCTACAGTTCTACCATGTCTATGTAGATTCACCTCCCTGTTGTGGTAGAAGTGCCTTGGCAAAAATGAAAAACCGCCAAACAATTGGTAATTACCCTACAGTTAATGAGTTACGCTGATGTTCCACAAGGTCATTAGGATGGTCAGTTTCCCTAAAACAGAACATTGTGACGATTTACGTGTATAGAAATGTAAAACTCATATACGTAGTCTCATCACATACAAATAACTTCAGATTTAACAGATGATTCATAGACCAGTTGCGAATTTTATTTGAATATTTATGTAAATCAATGTGTAATAAAATAAAATAAATCAATTGCTATTCAAATAAATTAAATGTATATTAAAATAGTTTTGCAGTTTAGTCTGTCGATCACCGATTATCTAAAATTCAATAACAACTAAGTTATTTTCAAAGCAGATTTTTAATAAGATGCCTCTAAAATAATGTAATTATTTTGCACGTATTTTACAGTGTTAACTAATTACGACAAGCATAATACAATACAATATTCATATTCATGAACTAGAATACCAAGCGTTAATGATAAGATTTGAGCGGTTTAATTCATTGGAAAGTAAATTTATTCAATCTACCTGTATCGCCTGTGAATCCTAAATATAGAGGATTTATTTAAATAAGTCAACGTAAGCAAATATGCTCCGGGTTTTCCCCTGAATGAGATGACAGTGGAGGAAGTCAGATATTTAAGCTTCACAGCACTCGGCTAACCCAACTTCTCGTTGCTAATACATGTATTTATAAAATGATATTTTTTAAACTCCAAATCTATATTTGGGTGTCACTTTAGTCTGCTCTATTTTGAAAGATCTTATTGGATATAATGCCATAAAGTGGTACAATTTCCCTATTAGTGCGTTTTTGTTTTCGTCAAATGTTCACAGTATTGTGTTTTTTGTGTTCATTATTATTTATGTGCGTCTTCTCAAATCCAAGCAAACGTATTGAGCAAGGATTGTTTGTTTAACAATTCCTACGCCCCTTCTAATATTTAAAATGTTAAAATAGTATTGCAATTTTAAAAGTTTGAGATAATATCTTTTGGAACAAAACTTTGTTCTTTACGCAGTATTTTGGTGTGGAAGAAAGAATATCTGTAATTATTTATTTAGTAAAGATATTAACAAAATTCGGCCGTATTTAATTTAACTAGTGATACATCTTAACACTATTCTCATACCCTATTACTTAATACAGATAAAAATTCTAAACTTTAAAAACGGGTTTCCTAGAAAACGTCAGTTAGAGTATATCAAGAGATGTAAATCCACAGCAGTTCAGTCGGCTGCAAGGATGCACATCTGGCGATGATATGAATATTCGGAGTATATCTCTCCCCCCTACTTTCCAATACTTAATCTAATTTCCTGACTACATATTTCCGGAGGTTCTTCAAATGTTACAAAGAGCATAAGAAGGTTTGGTGGCCACAATGTTATAAAGGGGTTTTTACCGAATACCTAAAAGCACAACGTTATTAGAAACTACAGATTTTATTTTACTTACAGTGAAAATTGCATTTCATTACGACGATCGGTTCTTGTTTACTGCCTCCCAAAAAGAAGCGATGTCGGCGAGAAGGAGGCCAATCTGTTCCTGTCTACTATCTATTATTAGGTTATATAAGTAGGTAAACACATACGTGCGTATTATAAATACAAACAGTTAACAAGTGCTCAATCGATCAAAGCTTAAACTTACTATCTCGAGGGATGTTGTTCTTGATCTTGATCCCTCCAGATAGTAACAAAATCCAAGCTCAGATCACGTGAGCGCCTTTAAGGTTATATTTAAATTTGGCACTACTAGTAAGATATTTATATTAAATAATTCTAAAGCTACAAGAATCAATCACCCTAATGACATTTAATTTTCACATTAAGTCTAATAAAGCCTGTTCTTTCTAATACCCGGTAAGAAAAACTCTTCAAAACATTTTGGCCTCCAGATAATACCAAATGACGAAAGTTTAAATATCAAATCGGGCTGTAGGGTTTCGTATTAATATTGTTACTAGATGGAAGTCGCACGTATATTGTTTCCTGCAGAAATTGCACGTATAATTTACGAATTGTCTAATGTTTTACAAAGGAAAAATAGTGTAAAAAGAGATGTATAGACGTATATATAATGTGTGTGTGTGTGTGTGTGTGTGTGTGTGTGTGTGTGTGTGTGTGTGGTGTGTGTGTGTGTGTGTGTGTGTGTGTGTGTGTGTGTGTGTGTGTGTGTGTGTGTGTGTGTGTGTGTGTGTGTGTGTGTGTGTGTGTGTGTGTGTGTGTGTGTGTGTGTGTGTGTGTGTGTGTGTGTGTGTGTGTGTGTGTGTGTGTGTGTGTGTGTGTGTGTGTGTGTGTGTGTGTGTGTGTGTGTGTGTGTGTGTGTGTGTGTGTGTGTGGTGTGTGTGTGTGTGTGTGTGTGTGTGTGTGTGTGTGTGTGTGTGTGTGTGTGTGTGTGGTGTGTGTGTGTGTGTGTGTGTGTTGTGTGTGTGTGTGTGTGGTGTGTGTGTGTGTGTGTGTGTGTGTGTGTGTGTGTGTGTGTGTGTGTGTGTGTGTGTGTGTGTGTGTGTGTGTGTGTGTGTGTGTGTGTGTGTGTGTGTGTGTGTGGTGTGTGTGTGTGTGTGTGTGTGTGTGTGTGTGTGTGTGTGTGTGTGTGTGTGTTGTGTGTGTGTGTGTGTGTGTGTGTGTGTGTGTGTGTGTGTGTGTGTGGTGTGTGTGTGTGTGTGTGTGTGTGTGTGTGTGTGTGTGTGTGTGGTGTGTGTGTGTGTGTGTGTGTGTGTGTGTGTGTGTGTGTGTGTGTGTGTGTGTGTGTGTAAACAACTTTTGGGGTTTGATGTATAACAATAAAAAAAATTGGAAAGGTTTAGGTCATCACTATCATTGCAGTTCCTTTACAATGAAGGTAATTGATATTAAAATTTTGCAATTATTGTTAAGAGTCTTTTTATATATTTTGGTTAAGTTTGGTGGACTGCATGAAGTTCTGATAGTAGTGAACTGGTGTCGATATAAGATCGAACCTTCTTGACAAGTGGTTGGATAACATTATCAATACAGGCAGAGATCCATTAAATTGGATAGCCATAGCTAGTTGTTTTAGTATTTTATGTTTTTTGTGATATTTTATTGCATATTTGTGCTTTTATGTTGTTACAAGCAACAATCCACATTCTTGTGAGATCTAGCGTAATAGTTTTTTTTAAAGGCTTATATACATAGTGACACAATATATACATACTAACCAGTTATTTTTATAATTACATAATTAGTGATAATTAATAAGATTCAGGAATGTGCCTTAAAATACACACTTAGAACACAAAGCTTCCGTGAAACAAAACCCGAGCACCTGGAATGTTTAATTAAAGGCCCATCTATCATCCATAAAGTATTCTGCAATAATAACCAAGCTCTTTGAAGAGCATTGATTTTAAAATATGCTGTAATACCTTATACACCTACTTATTTTATTTAATGAAAACTGCATAAATTCGTAATAAGATTGTAAGTTCTAAATGCTTTCTTTCTCAATGAGTACCTGTAATGCAGAGTTTGATATACAGGGTGATTCATAAAAGGTGTGCAATATTTCAGGACGATACAGGTCATCAAAACAAGGAAAAAACTCCATTGCACATGGGTCCGGAAACGTACCGTTTACTGTCTGACTGTCTGTTTGTGTTTTTTGGGAAAAAAATTACTACTCAAAAACCACTTAAGATACAGAATTCAAACTTAACAGTTATGTTAACCTAGTGTTGGTCCTTTTCAGTGAAAAAAATAAAACAAATATCTCATTGCATTTCAAAATGGCGGCCGTTCAAAATTTTCAAATTGTATTAGCTTTGAAGCAGCTACTTTGACAACAAATTCACTAGGATAACTTTTTTTAGCATATTTAATTACCAATTCAACAATTTTTTTTTTTCAAAAAGATTGAATAACAAATAACTGAGTTACAGCACCAAACGTAAAAACAGGTTAAATCCATGTATTGCAAGTACATACACCAATGTAGTGGATTGTTAGGAATAAACTTTTTAAGGTTCTTTATTAAAATAGTGAACAATATTATAACCTGAAATTTGGTATTTATTTTTTAAATTTGTTTTAAGATAAATTTAAAAAAAGTTCTTAACCAATTGTGAATTTTGTTTTTAAATCTTAAAAAAAAATGTTAATAGGGCTACGTTATGGTTGGGTATAGGGTTTTCTTACATGGCAATTGTGTGAAACAGCGTAATTAATTCAATGTGTTTGAAAAATTTTGTTGAACATGATATTTATTATTAAGAAATCAATGATTACATTACTGTAAAACTTTCATAATCGTTGCTCAAAGTGTCGTCCTTGTAACTCGTTGCAGATTCTGAAGCGTCGTAAGTACGATTCTCTCACCCCTTCAAAAGGATTACTGTCTTGAATAACTGCAGCAGCCTCAACAACTCTAGCTACTAGATCCATTTCATTCTGTATGGGAGTGGTATACACTAATTGCTTCATGTGTCCCCACAAGTTAAAATCAATAGGTGTGAGGTCAGGTGACCGTGGAGGCCAAGAGACGGGACCTCCACGTCCAATCCAACGATTTCCATACACTTCATTCAAATGTTGTCTAGCAATCAGGGAAAAGTGGGCCGGTGCTCCATCGTGTTGGATCCACATTCTTTGTCTAGTTTCAATAGGAACATGTTCCAACAGCTCAGGTAAGATTTCCCTCAAAAAAACTTCATAAGTAGGTCCGTTCAGTCTGTTTGGTATAATGTGTGGCCCAATCAAATATCCGTCTACTATTCCAGCCCAGATATTGACAGAAAATTTGTGCTGAAACTTAAGTTGCACAATTTCATGAGGGTTCTCTTCAGCCCATAAATGGCTGTTTCGGCTATTAAATATGCCATCTCGAGTAAATGACGCTTGGTCAGTAAAGAGAACATACCTTAAAAAATCGGGTTCATTAACTAATTTGTGAAGGAACCAACGAGAGCAATCTACCCTGAGAGGAAAATCTGCAGGTTCTACGGCTTGTACTTTCTGATGTCTGTAAGGGCACAAACGGTCTTCATTTAACACTTTCCACACAAAACTTTTGCATACATCCAAATTATGAGCAATAGCGCGAACGCTGGTGGAGGGGTTTTCTTCTACGAATAATAAAACCTCTTCTTCAAAATCAACAGTCCGTACGGATTTTACCCGTTCTACAACATTATTTTTCAAATGTCCAGTTTCCCTAAGACGAATATGAACGGCACTGAAGACGCTATGAACTGGGTGCAGCCTATCTGGAAAGCGCTCTCTGTACAATCTGCTAGCTAATCTGGCATTGCCTCCAGCAAGTCCGTACACAAAGTGAATATCAGCATACTCTTCAAAAGTAAAACGGTTCATATCGTACAAGAAACAAAGTAATAAAAAAAATTTAAATTAACAGGAAAAAATAACAGGAATTACAAAGAAGAACAGAACATTAAAACAGTGACAATCACGTTAAAAATATTCTGCAGTACAACTGTTTTTTATTTATACGTATTTTATAACACTTGTTGTTGTCGAAAGAACGTGAATTAGTCTGTGTGATTAAATAATTTTACACGCACATGGAATTTTATTTTCGGTGATATCTACCTTTTCAGAGTGGTATATGGGTACCGGAACTGCCGTACAGGCCAGATATAAAGTACAGCTCGGTCGAGACAACCACACTTTCAATAATGGTTATTTAACGAATGCCTTGCAGTTAAAAAACAACTATGGATCTGTTATGCTTCAACCTTTCATAAAATTGTTGCTACAAGATACATACATATGTTATTTTACGGACCCGTATGAGTTTGTTGCATATCTACTTTCATCTGAAATAGTATGTTGAAGCTCACTACACCATAACAGTTTACCCATTACTTTATGCTAGTGCATCAAATTTAAACCTAATCATATTGTAGGGCTAACCTAATATTACACTGAAAATATTTTAAGTTCTGGGTACAAACTAACAGTTTCTATTAATTAGGTTTGATTCTGTTCTGCTCACTTATAACAGAAGATATGGAAAACCCTCATTGCTCTTAGTCTTAACAGTACCTTTGCTCTGCTGCAGTGACAGGATATTCAGGATGTAACATGAGGAAGAATAATAGACACTGTATCAGTCAAATTACCTTAGAAGAAGGGAAGGCGAGCTCTGATCCAACCTCTTCCAGTCAAAGTAGGAAGAGAAATTCATTCTTTTTATGTTTAGGCTTTTAAAAGCTTTTAACAATAATGAAACCCAAAACATTCCAGCAGTCATCCTCCGCATTACCTAGATCTATCGACCAGTCCTTTTTACCCCAATATCTCTATATTTCAGGATAGTGGGCAGCCCTATATATCCATTGGGGTGCCCTGATTAAAGTTGGTTTTTCTGTACCCAGTATAGGTTCTACTGGCCAGTATAAACCAGATAGTAGTGAACTCTCCTAGAATATTTCTGCTCATATGATCTGATAGCTTATTATAATTTAATTAACTGATAAAGATCTATAAAACCATTCCCCTTTATATAAAACAAGAATAATTTTTGATCTAGGCACTGTTCTGAGACTGACCCTTCACTTTCGAGCCTCATTTCTAAATTTTTAGTAAAAATATACTGACTCTTTTACCGCAGCATTGGTAAACTTGGGGACTAAAGTTAACCTCTTGGAGTCCAGACAATTTGAAACTGTTAAATTTGTAGTTGACTTATACTTAATTTTTACATTATTTTAGTAGTTAAGGTAATATATTGCGGGTGGACTTATTTTTTAAAAGAGATAAAAAATCAAAGTTTCTGACCTGCGTGTTACACTATACGCTGCGCTGTGCTATAACGAATATATATTGAGGAATTTTGGTACTTTTATTGGTCAAATAATGAATGTTAATGTCATAATTAAAGTATTGCATTTCTATTGCATTTCTTCTATTTCATTTCGTAAAAACCTCATTTTCTGGTAAACTGCTTTTTATACAAACAAATTTCTAAATGAAGTCTATTACAAATTTGCGAAATTTCCAAAAACATACTGTAAGATTATGAATCCGTTTTAAAATTTACGCGTATAGCGCTAAAAGAACGAGTTTTTAGGAGTATACATACTTGTAGTACTAAAATTAAGTATTTATATTAGGGTAAAACTGTTGTACTATTACATATTATTTTATTACAATCATAAAAACATATTATATTCACAATATTTAACTTTATGCTTTGGAGCTATTATAACAATGCTTTTAGAGAAAACATTTGTTGATTTCTTCTTAAAGAAAAGTACATTTTCCAAAAAAACACAATATATATGTCAATGACCTCTCAGTATTGTATTTAATGCATTGTAAAAATCCATGAAAAGAAAGCGAATTTGGGATATTTTTATAATCTAATAATTTGCGTACAATGCTAATTTATGTTTTGTACACAAAATTGTAACACACATAGTATACGAAGGCAGCTCCAAAAAGTACTGTTACAAATAGTAAGTATAAATCTTACTTTTGAGTATAGAGTCTTTCAAATGTATACAAAAATATATTTATAATATAGGAATAACCAAATGCTAATACCATTATTCAGAAGACAGGATGGAAATGAGCTTTATATCAGAAAGTAATGGGAGCATTGTATAATATTCGTGTACTATGTTCGTGACACGATGACAACAGCCAGACTGCCATAATATAATATACAAATAATTTTATATGTATATATATATTACATATATTAATTGTATATTAGTTTTAAGAGACTAAGTTAATAAGAAATCGTTACGATAGTGTTTAAAACACCATAGTATCCAGAGATTGTGTTTGTGAACTAGACTTATGATATGTTAAATTAAGTGTTGGTAGTACACCATAAAGCTATCCTCATAACAATACCATGAATCGAAATGCAAATACGTTTAAAGTTGTAGTTAACTGTATGAATTAACGCAACTTTAATGAATATTTAAACTCCGCGCTGACTTTTCAGGTAGGAGACTCTGAAGAAAATACTTGGAAGTATGCAATAATATGATAGCACAAGAATACGACCAATATCACGAGGTATTCATAATGCAGTAATATATGGAATATTACTTTAGAACCTTCAGGAATATATCCTGGTGGAACTTATATCGCACCGTGCTGGTGAACAGAGCAACAGCGACGTAACAGAGACAAGTGGCGCTGTCTGGCGGCTGTCAGGACACATCCACTGACATGAGCCAAGCTTCGTGTCTCCAACTAATTCAATTTAACAGACATTTTTAATATTTACGTTGCACTTCTATGTTTTCTCTTCCAGACCTCAGTATATTATGGGTAAAACTAAAACTGTAATACAAATCGCCTAAAGTTTTACAAACTTAGAGTTAATTCTGTCAACGAGTACATTTCCCTTTAAAATTAGCCATAAAACCATTTTGTCACATATCATATTTTCTAAGGTATATTTAAGTCGCATACCATATTTTAGATTAGTGTCTCCTACATTTATCTTAGTTTCAATATCTACATGCTTTTATTGATTAAATTATACAGGGTGATTCAAAACTAAACGGCAATCTCTCGGGAGCTTATTCTATAGCTAAAAACAAGTAAAAAAGTTCATATAACCATATGCCCGGAAACGCTTCGTTAGCGAGTTACGCCTAGCGAAAGATTTCGCCCGGATTTCAGAACCCTTGGTGAAGTCAGGCCGTATACAAATGGTAAAGGTAGTGACAAAGATACAAATACGATTGTTTTTTATGTTTTTATATCTGACAAATTTATTAAAATTCGTCCCAGAGCTGTAAATGCAATACTTTCAGAGATATCTTACGTAAAACACAAGAATTGGTGCAAAGAAATAACACATTTTTGTGTTTAACGTAAGATTACTTCCATAAATGTTAAATAAAGGTCATTTATTTCTTGAACAGATTTGTAGAACATTTAATTCTGAAAAGATTCATGTGAATTACTTAGGAAAAAAATTAATAATAGGTATTGAAATTTAGCTTTATTTAAAAATAAAACAGACGCACAAAAATGCATATTCTTATCTGCATAAAATATTAACTAATGTTTAGGTTGTGAGTAACAGCTGATCATTTATTCAACACTTTTTGACGTGACAACGTATTAAATTAGGTTGCGGCTCGGAGTCACTCATGAAAAAGTGTAACGCCCGGTAACGTTACGATGCCCGTCCAGTGGGTCCGCCGCACGGGATCCGCACGGGATCCGCACGGGATAAAGCAGATAACTGTGGGTCCGCCGCACGGGATAAAGCAGATAACTATGTTTATTCGTGAAAATGTGGAGTGCTTAGATTCGTCATTTACAACAACTACAACAATAAAGGTAAATAATTGTACACCGATATTTCATTATCGTAAACTATGATTGATTGATTAATTGTTAGATTGACACAAAAGTTGAGAAACTGAGTTTATAGGTTATGTCATACTATTGACAAATGTTGATAGTGTTAAGTAAATTATTAGTTTAAATCACTCTGCAATCAATCGTAATTCAGTCGATTGAGAAGAAACAGCGCGTATTGCTAGTCAAACATTTAAAATAACAAATTATAACCTCTAACCTGTCATAACAGTGCGACCAAACAAACGAACTAAACCGACCAATCACCACGCGCGGAGTTAGAATTTAACTGTGTTTAGCAAGAATTTCAAATTCCAATTTTAGTAAATGTTTTATTCAACTTTACCATTTACAATAACAAATTTTAATTAATTTCAAATTATGTACAATGTTTTAGTAAACAAAATATATTTCTATAGTTAAAATTTGTGCAATTCTTATTTTCATTCAATTCCTTGTTCCTATTGTGCAATTTAATAATATTCATATCAATAAATATTCTACCGAGAAAAAGACATTGTCACGTAAAATCTTCGTCCGTAAAACCGACTTTACAGGCAACCATAATTTTTTATCGTCATATTTTCTTTGCAAAGGTTGGCAATATCAGCTGATCAACAATTAAGTTTATGAAGTAATATTTGAATAACCTTTATGGAGGTTTTTGTATTGTGGCGTGTGAAGATTGTATTTTGTGAGATCCTGTGATTATTTGGAAATATTTTATACAAGTGTATATAATATTTTATTAAATATTTATTTTTAAAATATTTTATTAAATATTTATTTTTAAAAATTTTTATTAAATATTTATTTTTAAAATATTTTATTAAATATTTTTATAAAAGTGTATGTAATTATCTTAGTAAATAATGGCAGATAATGTAAATGGTATGTATTCGTTTGTAGAGTATACGGACATGATACTGATTTACGGCAAAGTTAACAAGAATGGTTTAGCTGCAGTTCAGGAATATCGTGATACTTTTCCACATCGAAGAACACCTGATCGCAAAACATTTGAAGCTGTGGAGAGACAACTTAGAGAAACTGGTAGCTTTAAACCGAAGCGAATAGATACTGGTCGTCAACGTAGCGCAAGGAACTATAATAATGAACAAGCAATAATAAATGCTGTAGAATTATCACCAACCACAAGCACCAGACGATTATCACGTCAGTTAAATATTGGCCAGTCAAGCGTATGGCGGACACTTCATGAAGCACAGTTGTACCCATTCCATATAACACGTGTTCAAGACTTATTACCGCAAGATCTTAATAAACGGAAGATGTTCTGCCACTGGTTAAGAAGAAATTGTTTACGACATCAGTATTTTCTTCGGCGTATTCTCGTTACTGATGAATCCTGTTTTACTAGAAATGGAATTGTAAATTTTCGTAATACCCATACTTGGGCGTACGACAACCCACATGAAACTGCGACGAGGCATTTTCAACATACATTTTCAGTCAATGTATGGCTTGGTGTTCTGGGTGATAATTTAATTGGTCCATTTTTCCTCCCTAATCGACTTAATGGAGTAGCGTACTTAAATTTTTTAAGAACGAACCTGCCTACCCTCTTGGAAGATATTCCTGTTCAAAACAGAATAAATGCATGGTTTATGCACGACGGAGCACCTCCACATTTTTCTAATGATGTGAAAAACTATTTAAATGATACATACGGTAGACAATGGATTGGTCGAAATGGACCAGTAAAATGGCCACTACGTTCTCCTGACCTCACGCCAGCAGACTTTTTCTTATGGGGTTGGATGAAGTCAATTGTTTATTCAAAACGGATTAGCACCATAGAGGAGTTACGTAATCGCATTACAGAGGCGGCAGAAACTATCAAGAATGCTCCAAACGTTATGAAATGCGCTAGAAAAGAGTGGATTCGTCGTGCGAAAACGTGCATTGCTAACAACGGAGGACACTTTGAGCAACTATTATAGGTGATTATTACAGTTTTATAAAGGTAAATACATTTTATGTTAATGTTCAGTCTAGAATAAATGATCAGCTGTTACTCACAACCTAAACATTAGTTAATATTTTATGCAGATAAGAATATGCATTTTTGTGCGTCTGTTTTATTTTTAAATAAAGCTAAATTTCAATACCTATTATTAATTTTTTTCCTAAGTAATTCACATGAATCTTTTCAAAATTAAATGTTCTACAAATCTGTTTAAGAAAAAAATGACCTTTATTTAACATTTATGGAAGTAATCTTACGTTAAACACAAAAATGTGTTATTTCTTTGCACCAATTCTTGTGTTTTACGTAAGATATCTCTGAAAGTATTGCATTTACAGCTCTGGGACGAATTTTAATAAATTTGTCAGATAAAAAAACATAAAAAACAATCGTATTTGTATCTTTGTAACTACCTTTACCATTTTTATACGGCCTGACTTCACCAAGGGTTCTGAAATCCGGGCGAAATCTTTCGCTAGGCGTAACTCGCTAACGAAGCGTTTCCGGGCATATGGTTATATGAACTTTTTTACTTGTTTTTAGCTATAGAATAAGCTCCCGAGAGATTGCCGTTTAGTTTTGAATCACCCTGTATATTAAGTATTTAAGTACATAATTGCTCAAATGGTATTGATTTTACCAACTAAATGCAGCTGTTCATGTTTGTTACCGGTCGGAGAATTAAAATAATCTAAATGTTTCTCTGAAACGTAAAACAACCAACTTTAGTAAGCTATAACTCTCTCATTTAACTTGTTTACTTGAAGTAATATCAGAACAGAAGTCTACATGTAATGTAACAAAGGTTGCTTAAAAGCATCACTGAAACTTGAAAGCGCTTCTTTCTCCATATCCCAGAGAACGTCATTCTTGTAGCTAGACGGTGTGTAACAATTACAAGATTTCTTTTTGTACTTGTTTTCTTTACGTGATATGACATTAAAGTTATATAATATTAACAGTGACGTTTATTTATAAACATAAGTACTTGATGTGGTTTTTATAATCTGTTTAATTGTATAAACTACATAAAAAACGTATATTCCAAAACTCGCATAATGAACTAAACTTCTAAATGCAAAACACATATTTTACGTAAAAACCTTTTTAACTTAAGTTTAAAAATACTATTATCTCATTTATAGTTTTATACATCAAAATATGGATTATTTATGCTTAGGATTTTTAAAGACGTAATAAAAGGATTGATTTAGCCTAGCATTATTGACTATGTAATGTACTTGGAATAATAATTTACAGCAACACGTACTTACTTACCTTACTAGAATATATATTGCACTATCTTAATATACTTAAAACTTTACTCAATTTACAGTTAAAGTCTGTTAAATCATTTCCTTAAAGCATGTTTCCAGATATAAAATCATTATAATCTGATGCTATTAATTCTTCACCCCTTTTCTTCTTAAACTTTCAAGAAAGACCTAATTGATCAAAACCATCTAATCGAGAATCCTATTAACTTACAACTAATTTTAAACTGATAAAAAGTATATCTGGCTGTACATTTACGAAACCATTTGGATTATTGTTTTATTAAGAACTTTAAAATCTTCATATTCTATATAACTGCAGCAATCTTATATTCTTAACTCTTTCTACAAAGTTAATGTCACATTTTTCTCAAGATCTCATTTTAATGATAAATTTAAAAATAATGGAGTGACTTTAGTCCCTATTTTGACGGAATATAAACATCTTTGAGAAAAGATTTTGCTACAAAGATAACAACGTCCCTTTCAGAATGAATTGAGAAGTAAAACCGCTTGGGGTCGCAAACGCCTGATGCGTAATAAAGAAGAACAGTTGTTTACAAAAAATCTACAAGATACATCGTGCATTGGATAGTGTCAAATTTTCGTATGGAATATTTTGCATTTGATAATATTATAAAAATCGTGAGTACATTATCAATGAACCAGAGTTGCCATAAAAATCATAGTAGCGACTTTGTTATTTGCTACTTGTGCCATCCGATACTGATTGCTTAGGATTATTTTATCGACAGTGAGGATTATTAGTATAAGTTAGCTTTGGTGAGTGGGGAGTATGTATTGAGCCTAAATAGCAAAGTTGAGACAACCGGGAATTGAGAATGACCCAGTCCCAATGGTATAACTTTAAGACAAAGCATTTTTGTCTTTAGTTATTACATAAGCAGTAGTCATGCGGTCAGATCATCTCGGAATGTGATGGTGTTGGTTGCTTAGAACTATTTACCTCTAAAGGGAATAACCGGTTCTTGAGGCTGTTCTGGAGGTAAAAGACTCTTTTGACGTCAATAGCATCATGTACGCTTCGTATTACTCGGCACGTTATCTGACTTCAGAGTTCACAGCGAGTTCAAACTGAGTTCAGGGCTCAATTTTGGCTGATGCAGGGGTGACCACAAGCGTGTGAAGGGTTAGATAGTCTGACTACATACATCACGTGTTGGAGGTGAGTCAGTGACGTGTTGCAGGTACTACGCTTTCTTCTCTATCCTCTTCATGTCTTAAAGTGATAACAATAACTAGGATTTGTGCGGGCATTTACAATTAACATTTCGTTGAAACTAGGTAGGTAAACGATGTAAATGGATGTAAAGAGATCATGTTATGTTATGCAGTTAGTTCTAGTTTAGAATAGAATAACAATAGAAGAACTAAGTTCGATTTCTGATAAGAACGTCTTATTCACTCTTCAATTCACGGATAGATTACGATAAGCAGACCCAGTTTTTATATCGATATCAACTAACAATGTTACTTAATTCGATCTATCGATTTAATGAACCGACACTGTTTAATTAGTTTGAAGAATCACTTTAATCATCTCTAACAAATGCAAATAATACATTTACTGATTGTAAACATAATTTATAAATGACTATACAAATCAAAACTATTGATATCATAAAAACTAAAAAAAATACCATTGAAATGTAATAAATAACACTGTTTTACTTATAAACATGTTTTTTTATTCTATTTTCTTATTATTTAAACTATATGTTTACAAATATGTCTCCTAAACGTTTGTTTGAGGATTATTCTACTTTAATTATTCATGAAATCTTTGTAAATTTTTGACTTCTTTAAATAAAATTATAGGACATTGGTTTAGTAATTTAAATCTTTGGATATGGGATAGATCAATATTTCCCATACTAATGGTAACTACGGCAATTTGATCTTGAAAAATGAGGATACCCTGAGCATACTTTCTTTTAAATGGCATTTCTAACAACCCTGAGATATGTGGTATTCTAAGATATTAATAAAATTTATATTTATATGTTTAAAGATGGAGCCGAAAATCGAACACTGAAATTGTTTTTCATAAGTACCTCTGACATGTTTCCAACTTCTATTCAATATTTCATGACAGCAATAGCAATTTCTGTAACAAGTGAATTATTTTCAGACGACTAGAGCCGAAGACCTTTCTTAGCTTATCCTTATTATGTGACAAATGGAATTTTACTGTTGTTGATTAAAATGGCAAGAAACTCAGACAAAGAAAAGCTTCTGCACATAACATGGAATTTGTAAAGTATAACTGACTTTGACAGATGAATAGCAACACAAACATTTACTTCTCTGATTAAAGTTTGTTGTTGACGATGGAAGGTTTGAAAGGATAACAGATTCTGGACGTTTGCCATCGTTAAATATTACAAAAGGTATAACATGACGTTTAAAGGATTAATTCCTCCCTCGCCTGATGAAAATGATAGATTCCAACCATCGATGTGTTGTGTTATACCTTTTGTATCATGTCGATGTAACCACGATGGCAAATGCCCAAAATCCTGTTATTCTTTCAAACATTTACTAACACCTATTTAACTGTGTAGAAATTATTACGTGTACTAGCAGTTACCCGCTGCTTTACATGCAACTTCCTATTAAATTTTTACAGGTATATTGTAAGGTATTCCTTTTAATTAACTGTCTAAACACTTTTGAGTTAGACGATAATCAATTAAAAGTATTTAAATCTTCGCATCTATTTAATATTTAGGTTTATATACTAGTGTTTGGGTCCCTCAAGTCAGAGAATGAAACACCTTTTACAACAAGCATCAAATAAAAACAATTTCTCTACATATTTCATGATAAACGATTTCAGTAACAATTAACCTAGTTTAGGCCAGCGATGAGGAATCCTATATTCAAAGTTTTTAGCTGTTCAGTTAATACACTCATAATGTACTAAATAATAGGGTTCTATGCCATTTTGAAACTAAATGTATGTTTTGTTTATACCCAATCAACAATATATGCACGTATTATTATCTAAATAAACTCTATGCTCATCAGCGATTACAAATAAAGTTAAATGAGAAGTTCTGTTGTTTTTAAGCTTATTTTATCTTTCAATAATATAAACGTAAAGACATTTAAATGTTGATTACAAAAGCACATTTACTATCTGGCGATTAAGCCAAAAATAGAGTTTTCTAAACTATTAAGGCGTAAACCAGAGGTATATTCTTAATATAAATGGACTATGTTTATCAGGACACTGCGATGCCCATGTAAAATTTCAGTTCAATCGGTACAGTAGTTTTAACGGGATTGAGTAACACACACACACGAACACACAGGCAGGTTACATTTGTATACAATAGTATAGACAGTATCGATGATTATACTTAGCAATATAAAAACCGGATCAGTTCATCGAACTATGCCCCAATATCCCGTTGTTTTAGTTTATGTGATTGAATATCTTTAAGTAAGTAAATGGTGAAAGTGTGCTTGTGCTACTTTCTTATTAAATTCCTACACGGTGAACGGTACAAGAGGAGATAGTTTTTTAAAGTCAGTGGAAATACATTTCTTAAGCATGAGACATTTAATGCCTGAATTCCAGGGAGTTTTTCGACATCAATAATACTTACGAATTATACGCTAGAGTGGAGCATTTCTTGCTCTCTTAAATAAACCTCTTTTCCTTTCCTCAATTTCCTTTCCACGAACTGGAAGCTCATCAAAGGGCCAAAATGTATTTTATAATTATATGTATCACGTTTGTAACTAACAACTCAAACGAATATTGTAGTTTTGTGTGTTTATTGTTCGAAATACTACATCTATTACCACATTAACTGATATTAAAGAATATTTCTTTCGAGAGGTCTTTTCCTCGGAACATACCTCTAATACCAGATAAAAATTTACAGTAAAATCAAACTTTTTCTAACACCATAAATTAGTTTATAAATTTTGGTACTTTTGTTATTCATATGTTCATTATGTTACTGTTCATATTGTTCATTAATTTGTAATTGTATTGTATTTGCACATGTAATTTGTATGTCATATATTCACAAAATAATTCTTCTGCTTTAAGTTAATAAGCTTCATATTTTATTCTGTAGTGTAATATATGAAACATTTGGGAATATCAAAGTTTGTTTTTTTTTCTTTGCATACTTTGATTTTGAAAATTTAATAATTAAATTTTATTGTAGAGATACTTCTAGGTAGGAGTTAAAAACCCATTGGAATTGTCTTTAATGGTTTGTGAACAAATAAAAGTAACGTAATTGCGTTACTCTGTGTTACTCACTTCATGTAATTTAAAGTTTATTAACCTGTACAATTTTGCTTTTATACACCTTAGAAGTTCTTGTAAAATACTGTAGAGCCGTGTCAATTAATAATGTGATATGCTACTGATCTACAGTACAATACTAAACAGTTATAGGGTACCCACTGGAAAACATAATTTTTTTGTTCCTGATTTAGAATTTGGCTACTATATGTACATGAGGTTAAGTGGTAGAGAGGACTTTATAGTCCTAACTTCGCCTCTAATAAAGACATTTTTCATTTCATTTCATGCTTAAAAGCAAATTAACAATGTAAAACTGCTGCAAATAAAAAAAATTGGACAGTATTACGCGTAATGGTAAAATATCTAGGGCTTTGTGAGTGCAATTAACGTTGCAAATCCAGAGCCAACCCATTGATGATTGGGATCTGAAGTGCTACGTGTGGATTAAATATCTAATTGAAAAATTTTCACTATATTTATTCTGTACTTACATTTTTATCTCTACTAGCACTATTAGTTTCGTATGCGCATAAATATATAACAATTGTACATTTATGGCCATTGTAATTTCCTGCGGTCTTAGTATTATTGTTCCGCACTTAAGTTTGCCTTGTTTTCCGATGAATAAAATACATGTATACATACACAGATCTGAGAAGCCTACTTATGTCAAAAGACAACTAAGAAACGTTTTATAATAGTATTTTTATTTGTAGGAAAATTTAGATGGTAACTTTGTCTTTTATGTCTAATACTTACTATTTGTTGCAAATTTACATTAATATTTTTACTCAAACTTAATTTTCTTATAATTTTTGACGTGACAACGTCTTAAATTAGGTTGCGGCTCGGAGTCACTCATGAAAAAGTGTAACGCCCGGTAACGTTACGATGCCCGTCCAGTGGGTCCGCCGCACGGGATCCGCACGGGATAAAGCAGATAACTGTGGGTCCGCCGCACGGGATAAAGCAGATAACTATGTTTATTCGTGAAAATGTTGAGTGCTTAGATTCGTCATTTACAACAACTACAACAATAAAGGTAAATAATTGTACACTGATATTTCATTATCGTAAACTATGATTGATTGATTAATTGTTAGATTGACACAAAAGTTGAGAAACTGAGTTTATAGGTTATGTCATACTATTGACAAATGTTGATAGTGTTAAGTAAATTATTAGTTTAAATCACTCTGCAATCAATCGTAATTCAGTCGATTGAGAAGAAACAGCGCGTATTGCTAGTCAAACATTTAAAATAACAAATTATAACCTCTAACCTGTCATAACAGTGCGACCAAACAAACGAACTAAACCGACCAATCACTACGCGTGGAGTTAGAATTTAACTGTGTTTAGCAAGAATTTCAAATTCCAATTTTAGTAAATGTTTTATTCAACTTTACCATTTACAATAACAAATTTTAATTAATTTCAAATTATGTACAATGTTTTAGTAAACAAAATATATTTCTATAGTTAAAATTTGTGCAATTCTTATTTTCATTCAATTCCTTGTTCCTATTGTGCAATTTAATAATATTCATATTAATAAATATTCTACCGAGAAAAAGACGTTGTCACGTAAAATCTTCGCCCGTAAAACCGACTTTACAGGCAACCATAATTTTTGACGTGACAACGTCTTAAATTAGGTTGCGGCTCGGAGTCACTCATGAAAAAGTGTAACGCCCGGTAACGTTACGATGCCCGTCCAGTGGGTCCGCCGCACGGGATCCGCACGGGATAAAGCAGATAACTGTGGCTCCGCCGCACGGGATAAAGCAGATAACTATGTTTATTCGTGAAAATGTGGAGTGCTTAGATTCGTCATTTACAACAACTACAACAATAAAGGTAAATAATTGTACACTGATATTTCATTATCGTAAACTATGATTGATTGATTAATTGTTAGATTGACACAAAAGTTGAGAAACTGAGTTTATAGGTTATGTCATACTATTGACAAATGTTGATAGTGTTAAGTAAATTATTAGTTTAAATCACTCTGCAATCAATCGTAATTCAGTCGATTGAGAAGAAACAGCGCGTATTGCTAGTCAAACATTTAAAATAACAAATTATAACCTCTAACCTGTCATAACAGTGCGACCAAACAAACGAACTAAACCGACCAATCATCACGCGCGGAGTTAGAATTTAACTGTGTTTAGCAAGAATTTCAAATTCCAATTTTAGTAAATGTTTTATTCAACTTTACCATTTACAATAACAAATTTTAATTAATTTCAAATTATGTACAATGTTTTAGTAAACAAAATATATTTCTATAGTTAAAATTTGTGCAATTCTTATTTTCATTCAATTCCTTGTTCCTATTGTGCAATTTAATAATATTCATATTAATAAATATTCTACCGAGAAAAAGACGTTGTCACGTAAAATCTTCGCCCGTAAAACCGACTTTACAGGCAACCATAATTTTTGACGTGACAACGTCTTAAATTAGGTTGCGGCTCGGAGTCACTCATGAAAAAGTGTAACGCCCGGTAACGTTACGATGCCCGTCCAGTGGGTCCGCCGCACGGGATCCGCACGGGATAAAGCAGATAACTGTGGGTCCTCCGCACGGGATAAAGCAGATAACTATGTTTATTCGTGAAAATGTGGAGTGCTTAGATTCGTCATTTACAACAACTACAACAATAAAGGTAAATAATTGTACACTGGTATTTCATTATCGTAAACTATGATTGATTGATTAATTGTTAGATTGACACAAAAGTTGAGAAACTGAGTTTATAGGTTATGTCATACTATTGACAAATGTTGATAGTGTTAAGTAAATTATTAGTTTAAATCACTCTGCAATCAATCGTAATTCAGTCGATTGAGAAGAAACAGCGCGTATTGCTAGTCAAACATTTAAAATAACAAATTATAACCTCTAACCTGTCATAACAGTGCGACCAAACAAACGAACTAAACCGACCAATCACCACGCGCGGAGTTAGAATTTAACTGTGTTTAGCAAGAATTTCAAATTCCAATTTTAGTAAATGTTTTATTCAACTTTACCATTTACAATAACAAATTTTAATTAATTTCAAATTATGTACAATGTTTTAGTAAACAAATTATTTTTCTACAGTTAAAATTTGTGCAATTCTTATTTTCATTCAATTCCTTGTTCCTATTGTGCAATTTAATAATATTCATATTAATAAATATTCTACCGAGAAAAAGACGTTGTCACGTAAAATCTTCGCCCGTAAAACCGACTTTACAGGCAACCATAATTTTTGACGTGACAACGTCTTAAATTAGGTTGCGGCTCGGAGTCACTCATGAAAAAGTGTAACGCCCGGTAACGTTACGATGCCCGTCCAGTGGGTACGCCGCACGGGATCCGCACGGGATAAAGCAGATAACTGTGGCTCCGCCGCACGGGATAAAGCAGATAACTATGTTTATTCGTGAAAATGTGGAGTGTTTAGATTCGTCATTTACAACAACTACAACAATAAAGGTAAATAATTGTACACTGATATTTCATTATCGTAAACTATGATTGATTGATTAATTGTTAGATTGACACAAAAGTTGAGAAACTGAGTTTATAGGTTATGTCATACTATTGACAAATGTTGATAGTGTTAAGTAAATTATTAGTTTAAATCACTCTGCAATCAATCGTAATTCAGTCGATTGAGAAGAAACAGCGCGTATTGCTAGTCAAACATTTAAAATAACAAATTATAACCTCTAACCTGTCATAACAGTGCGACCAAACAAACGAACTAAACCGACCAATCACCACGCGCGGAGTTAGAATTTAACTGTGTTTAGCAAGAATTTCAAATTCCAATTTTAGTAAATGTTTTATTCAACTTTACCATTTACAATAACAAATTTTAATTAATTTCAAATTATGTACAATGTTTTAGTAAACAAATTATTTTTCTACAGTTAAAATTTGTGCAATTCTTATTTTCATTCAATTCCTTGTTCCTATTGTGCAATTTAATAATATTCATATTAATAAATATTCTACCGAGAAAAAGACGTTGTCACGTAAAATCTTCGCCCGTAAAACCGACTTTACAGGCAACCATAATTTTTGACGTGACAACGTCTTAAATTAGGTTGCGGCTCGGAGTCACTCATGAAAAAGTGTAACGCCCGGTAACGTTACGATGCCCGTCCAGTGGGTACGCCGCACGGGATCCGCACGGGATAAAGCAGATAACTGTGGGTCCGCCGCACGGGATAAAGCAGATAACTATGTTTATTCGTGAAAATGTGGAGTGTTTAGATTCGTCATTTACAACAACTACAACAATAAAGGTAAATAATTGTACACTGATATTTCATTATCGTAAACTATGATTGATTGATTAATTGTTAGATTGACACAAAAGTTGAGAAACTGAGTTTATAGGTTATGTCATACTATTGACAAATGTTGATAGTGTTAAGTAAATTATTAGTTTAAATCACTCTGCAATCAATCGTAATTCAGTCGATTGAGAAGAAACAGCGCGTATTGCTAGTCAAACATTTAAAATAACAAATTATAACCTCTAACCTGTCATAACAGTGCGACCAAACAAACGAACTAAACCGACCAATCACCACGCTCGGAGTTAGAATTTAACTGTGTTTAGCAAGAATTTCAAATTCCAATTTTAGTAAATGTTTTATTCAACTTTACCATTTACAATAACAAATTTTAATTAATTTCAAATTATGTACAATGTTTTAGTAAACAAATTATTTTTCTACAGTTAAAATTTGTGCAATTCTTATTTTCATTCAATTCCTTGTTCCTATTGTGCCATTTAATAATATTCATATTAATAAATATTCTACCGAGAAAAAGACGTTGTCACGTAAAATCTTCGCCCGTAAAACCGACTTTACAGGCAACCATAATTTTTGACGTGACAACGTCTTAAATTAGGTTGCGGCTCGGAGTCACTCATGAAAAAGTGTAACGCCCGGTAACGTTACGATGCCCGTCCAGTGGGTCCGCCGCACGGGATCCGCACGGGATAAAGCAGATAACTGTGGGTCCGCCGCACGGGATAAAGCAGATAACTATGTTTATTCGTGAAAATGTGGAGTGCTTAGATTCGTCATTTACAACAACTACAACAATAAAGGTAAATAATTGTACACTGATATTTCATTATCGTAAACTATGATTGATTGATTAATTGTTAGATTGACACAAAAGTTGAGAAACTGATTTTATAGGTTATGTCATACTATTGACAAATGTTGATAGTGTTAAGTAAATTATTAGTTTAAATCACTCTGCAATCAATCGTAATTCAGTCGATTGAGAAGAAACAGCGCGTATTGCTAGTCAAACATTTAAAATAACAAATTATAACCTCTAACCTGTCATAACAGTGCGACCAAACAAACGAACTAAACCGACCAATCATCACGCGCGGAGTTAGAATTTAACTGTGTTTAGCAAGAATTTCAAATTCCAATTTTAGTAAATGTTTTATTCAACTTTACCATTTACAATAACAAATTTTAATTAATTTCAAATTATGTACAATGTTTTAGTAAACAAAATATATTTCTATAGTTAAAATTTGTGCAATTCTTATTTTCATTCAATTCCTTGTTCCTATTGTGCAATTTAATAATATTCATATTAATAAATATTCTACCGAGAAAAAGACGTTGTCACGTAAAATCTTCGCCCGTAAAACCGACTTTACAGGCAACCATAATTTTTGACGTGACAACGTCTTAAATTAGGTTGCGGCTCGGAGTCACTCATGAAAAAGTGTAACGCCCGGTAACGTTACGATGCCCGTCCAGTGGGTCCGCCGCACGGGATCCGCACGGGATAAAGCAGATAACTGTGGGTCCGCCGCACGGGATAAAGCAGATAACTATGTTTATTCGTGAAAATGTTGAGTGCTTAGATTCGTCATTTACAACAACTACAACAATAAAGGTAAATAATTGTACACTGATATTTCATTATCGTAAACTATGATTGATTGATTAATTGTTAGATTGACACAAAAGTTGAGAAACTGAGTTTATAGGTTATGTCATACTATTGACAAATGTTGATAGTGTTAAGTAAATTATTAGATTAAATCACTCTGCAATCAATCGTAATTCAGTCGATTGAGAAGAAACAGCGCGTATTGCTAGTCAAACATTTAAAATAACAAATTATAACCTCTAACCTGTCATAACAGTGCGACCAAACAAACGAACTAAACCGACCAATCATCACGCGCGGAGTTAGAATTTAACTGTGTTTAGCAAGAATTTCAAATTCCAATTTTAGTAAATGTTTTATTCAACTTTACCATTTACAATAACAAATTTTAATTAATTTCAAATTATGTACAATGTTTTAGTAAACAAAATATATTTCTATAGTTAAAATTTGTGCAATTCTTATTTTCATTCAATTCCTTGTTCCTATTGTGCAATTTAATAATATTCATATCAATAAATATTCTACCGAGAAAAAAACGTTGTCACGTAAAATCTTCGCCCGTAAAACCGACTTTACAGGCAACCATAATTTTTTTTTATTCTGTGCTCAGCAGCACTTTCAGAAAAGGTCGAAATAAGAAGTTTTGTTTCCCTCAAGCTTGGTCTTTGTTTTTACATTATAAATGTAATTTAAAAGGATAAATGTAATATATATTTGCATAACCCTGTTACTCATTACTAGTAAGTGAAATTTTTCTGGCAACTTAATTCTTGGCGGAAAAATTACCTAATTGGCACGCGTACTACTCTATTCTCTCTTGAACTTTGTAGCCGTTCGACACCTCAACGGTTACGACCCGCCCACCTTGTCCGTAAGTAAAATTTACATTTTTCGTACAACTGTATAACTTAGCCCTTTCATGGAAAACATTTATTTGGAATGCATTAGAAAGTAAATAGTGAAATAACTTACCTGTGATTATATTTATTTTCATGTTATATTAATACACATATTAGTCGTAAATATGTTCTTCTGACAAGAAATGATTCTTCTTTGAGGACTGCCTTGATGTTATTCTTCCTTTATGTTACTGCTGCTGCAATGTCCAGCTAAGATGCTGACGCAGCGGTGTGTGAGTCGATATCAACGAGATGGTATTTTTAGGTTTTATTAAGTGATGATGTTCGTGGGCAAAGTTCCAAAGAACATTACAATCACTAGGCCCATCCACCAGATATAATTTTAGTTAATTATTGCTCTATTTTTGCAGCAACGTGGCAAAGTTATATTTTTATATTAACGTCTAAAAGAGGTGCTTTTAGATGTTATTTGCTCTCTCACTTAATATTTCGCACCTCAATAGACTAAGGTGGAATTTTTAGCTCTATTATGCTTATAAAGAAAATCTTATACTAATATTAAAATATACATTATGAGATATTTATTTCTTATTTAATCATGTATATTTAAAGTCTAAAATAATTTGATAGTTATCACTTTTTCCATTTTTAAAAGCTCGTTAAAAAATTTGAAATTTATTATTTACTACCTTGCATTACATGATGAAATAATCAAAAGGATACTTAACTATTGTCAGAATAACCTGTCAATCTCAGTTTTCTCCAATCAGCTACAGCAATGGCTTGTGTTCCAGGAGAAAAGACTTCACGTTGTGTTATCTCTATTTCTAGGGGGCGTCAGACAAGAGTCAAGGATTTTGTTCAATCTTGCTTAATATTCCAAACAAGTATGAAATTAGTGACTGTAAAAGGCAGATCCGACTCAAATTGGTAACATGTCAGTGGACAGTGACAGCTACTCGCAAATAAATGTCAATAGGATGTTCTCTGATGCGGTGACAGCTACATTAATTACATTATTGTTTTATCAGTCGTAGCTTTTTGTGGTGACACCCATCTTTCCTTAGCAGTGATATTAGCCTACATCGCTAAGCTTAATTAGTATCAGTATTTATATACCAATGTTACTTTTATACTAAACATTACACGTGCCAAAATATGACTTTTAAACTTCAACTTAACGTTTTAAGTACGCACTACACATACAGAGTGTGTATATTTGTGATTTTTTAAATCTCACAACAAACAGGACCATTAACCTCAAGACCATCTAAAGAAATGTATTGAGAACTTTTTTTTTGTTTAACACGTGTATCTTGTCCAGATGTGCCGAAACTGCAAAATATATTAGTCTGAAGTAATACTCTATTAATGATGAACAATCTTAAGAGAAATTTATAGGTTTCACTGTGACATTATAACGTGACATATTAGGTTTCTCTGTAGTATTAAACACCTGACATAGAGTGAAATAACTATTTAACCTAAATGAATTTTGAATTTTAAAAAATTAACTTGTTATATTTTTTATATGAATTTTTTTCTATAAACTGTTTATAAATGTTTTTATTATAGCAACCGAACTATTGGAATATAATGTAAAAAGCTTAAATATAAAAAAATCATATTGTCATTTTAATTGAAAAAGCATAACATGAGTTTTGATTAATCAGAATTTTAGTAAATACTTCTGAAAAAAGTAATGAACGTACGAGAAATGAGTGGGATTTGTTTAATATCGATAACAAAAACTCCGTTTCAATTGTCATTTTTATACGTTCCTTATTACGACTTGACACAAAATAATATTAGTAATAATAAGAGTTAAATATTCATATTCAACAAATAAATATTTATAAGTGTATAGTGGGATGAAAATTGACCTTAAAGTAATATTTATAACAATGTGTTTAACATACTGTAAAAACTTACTATAAATAAGAGTCCAAATTAAGTTTATGAATTAGTTATTTATCTTTCAATAAATTAGACTACGTAATGTAATTCAATAAAAATTTCCTAATTTAAACATCCAGTGATAGAATATGATGAGAAGAAAATATCACAGTTTAAAATCAAAATAAGAACTGCAATACAAAATAAGCACTGAGTTCTGCTGCCAATCAACGAAGAACTAAATTGTTTTGTAAAAAACTAGGTCTATATTTAAATTGTATGATTCTTAGCTTAAAATGTTTCATGAATATATTTATGTGAGTATAAATATTTTCAAATAATCAACGGAATAAACTGAAAGCTGTTATATACGTATTTGTGTTGCACCTCGATGGTACTTTCAGCAATGTTACCTGGAAATAAATCCTCTTAACAGCTTTCCATGTTGATTTCTCCAAATATTAACACTTGTTTTACATGTTATTTTGTTATATTAAAAGTATTTAAATAATGTACATTACCTCAAACAAAATAGCAAAAAATACTTCATTCTTAATCTCTATTATATTATAAATTATTGAATATGCGTAGGGGGCTTCATCGCTGTTAAGTGGATATTGCTCACTGTCCAACTTATATATTAGAGAGCGTATCGTTGTATGTGTACATAATTATATAGATTAAATATGCCAATAGACAAAAAAAGTAACTGATTTTGCAAATTGTTTATTAAATGAGTATTATAGTAATATTTAAAAGAAATATTCATTTGTATATACTAAGTATATTTATATTTTACACCCATCAGCGCTTTTTTCAAATATTAAGTTTAATTGTTCATTTACGATTTATTATTTTTTCCGCAATTAAACACCCATTATATAAATTAATAAGGGATGTGCGTAAAACTATTGTCATTGAGTATATATTCATTAGTTACTATATGATTTACATGATTTTTGAAACAATGCATTTTATTATTTTTATGACTATTGCATTAAGATATATTTTGAGAATGTCATTATATATCTGTAACTTTATTTTTCAAATTGGTTTTGGGGTTTATCAAACGTATACGGTTTTAATTAAAAGTTCTTCCCTTTAATCCCCATCACATGCTTAGTAAGAACTATACAGGTATATATACTGTATATACTCAAACCTGTATATACTCAAAACTCCTTCACTGAAATAAAAATGTAGAAGTTTCTTGTTTACATGATAAGTATAAACAAGGTATCAGTTCGCCACACCACGCGTCACGTTCCAGTCTTTGTTGAGGCTGCTTTACAAAATTTCTAACTGCATGTCTCGTGCAGTGCTAAAATAACATTAAGTTGTACTCTATTTATTGTACGACTTTCTCGTTGCCATCACAGTTATCCATAATATTAAAATACGTTACAATACGATAACAATACCCATAAGACCAATGTTAAAATATTCGATATCGCTCAGCAAAGGCTCATGGAGTGACGTGCACCGTCATAAAACTCGTTATTACGGATTTAGAAGTAAGCTTTAAACAAAATTTCAATTCAGTGGGCCTTATATATGAAACCTTTTAAGGTTTTATAATTAAGGAAATCGGTCAGTTCGTTTTATAGATATCGTATGGACATACAAACATACAGAATTAAAATTTTTCAGATTCCTGACTTTTATGTTTCGATCACCTTCAGCCAATAATAATAACTAAACCATGCACACTATTGATGGATGCCGAGTACAAACGGTGTTCTCCCTTCAATACTAAATTCTTTGGACTATATAATATTATAAGAGTAAGGTATCCAAATTAATCTATAATACAAACACAAGATGATTAAAAATTATATTTCTCCTTCACATTTTACAGCAATTCATTCACTCTCTAATATTTTTAAAGACACATTTCCAGTTAAATAAACACTCTGGTTTTTATAAAATATAATTTCAGAAGCCACCATCAAGAGATGTTTCACATTGATTGCACACAGCAGGCCAATCATCGTTATCTAACGGCTGATTAAGTTTGGCGTAATCAGTTTGGAGTACGGAGGGAACTTAAGGAGGCGACACAACCTCTACCCCCCCCCCCCCACCAACATGTACACCTTAACTTGTACGTCCTACCATGTCATCGAGTTGTCCTGACTTGAGCCACACAGTATTCACAGTCTTTATTGGTCTTGCAAATACGTCTTAATGTACATAAATTTTAGTTATATCTAAATTCAAATCTGAATACTCATTAATTAATTTATCTAAACATTTATCTTCCAGCATAATTTTGAAGATGCCTGTTACCACGTTGGAATCATACTGTTATTTCAAATGTATGTCGCCAAACCAAAACAAACGTAAATAACAGTATTTTTTAAGTAAAACAGTTTTTTAATTCATTAACACTAATAACATCGAACATCATTGCGTCGAGAAAAATCTACAAAGTGGCATTATACAAATTAGAGGTATTAGTAAATTTAATATTTTAGTTTTATATTTTTTCAATATTCTATATTATTATATATCAGCTATTTTTGTACGTACTATGAAAGATACAGAAAAATTTGAATTCCACTGAGTCAACCCTTGGCTGTTATTCTTTCATTCAATTGTAACTAATGCAGAACCAATGGTGCGATTAGGCATTTATTTGATTGGTAAATATAATTATAATAATTTAAAAAACCACTGTAAGTTTGTCAAATACATTTCGGCTGGTTAAATTTCACATGTAAAAATTAAAATTGTTTTAAAATGGGAAAAAATCAAACTCTTTCCTTGTATTAAGGGCGCATTCTATCCATTGCCCGCAAACCACCAGACGCTGTACTGCGTGCATTGTATAGCAATTAGGTGCATAATATCTCTTTTGATCCCAATATTAATATAGTTATTTATACCAAAAGCAACCTACAAACCATATTCTAGTTACAAACCGTATTCACACAGACAGACAAACAATGACAAATTTTAAGAAGGGCATGTAAAATAAATAAAAACCTTAATAATACACCTTGGTTCACCTCTGCATATTAAGTACGTAAGATGCGACTTTATAGACGTTGGTTGGACTTTGGTACTGGACAATTCTGATCTAATTGAAGACACCTAAGCCAAATTTCGTTTATAAAAGGGGATGAAAACCACAGTGGAGTATTGGTATTCAGATGTTTAGTATCATTTTCTGAGTTGCCACCTTTCCGTGAAACGAAAATAGCGTACTATCCAGGAAACATTTATGTTTGAAAGTATAGTATTGCGGCCAGTAATTTCGTCTTCATTTCCTGTAAGACGATCATTTGGTGTGAAATTTCGTTTCCTCAGACCGTGAAGTTTTTGGAAATTATAGTTAATCTTACATTTTAGCCACTTAAGATATTAATGAAATAGTCCACTGAGATAAACATGTAACGTTATTTGGTAGATTAAGATAGTTCCAGAGCTTCAGGGACTACATGGAACCAGATATTCCTTTATCTGTTTATTACAATGTGGGTGAGCAAAAAATCATTCCTATAATATCTACTTTGCCAATATAGTTTTACTTTTCATTTAGGCTTTATTAGGCATTGTAAACAAAATAAAATGAAATTGCAGCAGCTATGTACATCGGCGGATGGTCTTGCCGGAAGTTCTCATAAGTCAATAAATACAACAATATATATAGTGCATAGGGAAGATTAAAGATAAACATGTAGTAGTCGTCATCTTTGTTTTCCATAATACCAATATAAAAATATACTTTAACATTGACTTTATGGCCCCAAAATAGAGTGCTATCTTGTACCAAGCGTACCAGATTCAAGTTTCTAGGACCTTTCTATCAAGAGGGACAGACAGTTACTATTTTAAAAAGGATCTGTCGGTTTTTTGTTATAATTCATTCTAAATGTGAGCTCAGAAGATGGATCGAGGAGTTAGGGCGATGTGTTACTGTCAAGTAGTTCTTCTATAACTACTCGTAGAAGAACCGTCGTGAAGTGACCCTAATATTGAGAATAGTTTAAAACATATAACTTTCCCATCACAGTACGTTAAGACTAAGGAGCTATTTATTTAGTTAAGACAATAATGCTTCTGGCTACTATGCATTATATTTAAAATAGTAAAACTTCTACAAGTTAATTTAAGAACATTTATTTTCTTATGTTCATTACAGACTGACAGATCTTTCATATATATATATATATATATATATATATATATATATATATATATATATTATATGAAATCATATATATATAATATTAAATCATATACCCATATAATATATCATATAATATATATATATATATATACCCACATTTATTACAATTTTTATCTGATTTTAAATTAAAGCAGTAGACATTCTAATCAATAGCGACTTAGAGAAATATGTATTAAGGTTCATAATTATAAACATGTCTCTAATACTTTTTGTGTTTAGTTTAATATAAAAGAATAATTTTCCATGACATATTTGTTAAATATAAACAGGATAATCGAACAGCACAGAAATAAAGTACTCATTATTAGTTTCTTCCAAATTTCGGCAGGCTAGATAATCTTAACTAACGAACGATGGAAAATATCGTTAACACGCTCTAAAGTATTAACGGACTGTACTAACGTTTGGTACACATAACTCCCAAACGTGTAACTTTAAATTAATAGAACATTTTAGAAATTTATATATATATATATATAAAAAACAATATATATATATATAAAACTATATATATATATATAAGTAACAATTTTCATGCATATAGTATATATTTAACTAATGATTACATAGCTGGAACGCATTTATTTTCCGGGAGCACAGTAGAGCTAAATATCACGCTTAGAAACATTACCATATTAAATCATTAGTTAAACAAATGTGTGAAGAGGACTGACTTACAACGTTCCAAGTAGTGTAAGTCGGCATTAAATTGGCATTATAATCGGCATTAAATTAAGCTTATCATGGAAAATTGTGTCATTGACTTTACAATGAACCAAATTGAGTGGTAACTATTTCATTCTTAGTATTATTATTATTTTCTCTTTCCAAATAATTCCAACCTCCACATTAATTGCTATTGCACCTCAAATTTTTAAACCAAGTATTAAATGTTTGGATAGATGAATGATTGTAAATGAACATTCGTTTTGTTCTGAAAAGGCTGGCGAACGCGGCTAATTGCAGTGACGAGCTCGGGGCTGAAAGTTAGTTTAACAGCGGATATTACAGAAAGCAGTCCCATGTGGACAACTTATCTGGCCGCGGGATAGGAATGGTCCCTCGCCCTACCGCCACAGTTGAAAGTCATTTCTTACAATTAGAGTTTGCATAAACAAGCAATACAGGTATATTGCGGGTCTACATACAGGTAGTCAGAGTAGACAAAGAACTCGTAAGCGTGTTACTTTGGAACAATGCTAAAAATAAATAAATATATGTGACAGCAGTCCTTCGTAATTCAGAGCCATAATACCCTGGTAAATGTAAGTTGTATCCCTTTTTTTAATATCGACAGTGTATTTGTTTGTTCGATAGTAAAATGTCATGTAATTTGAAACATGGTTACATACAAACAGGTAAAAGTAGTTGAAATATGTTTTAGTCCTTGATTGTAAGAGACGATCAAATATTGTAAAGTATTAATAGGATACATGGACACAAGTAAACAAACATAAATAATACAATGGACGATAGCTAAACAAGATTCCTAACTAGACTTTGTGACCGCACCAAGCGTGACGACGCGAGTTGACGTCGTTGATTGATCTCGTTGACTGATTACTACTGTCCAGATGGCTCGCTGAGAAATGGCTGTAACAGGCAAACTCTTTCTCTCTTTGGTGCTAAATAATGAACGAACTACAAACATTGCTATAACATATTTTTACACAACAATGACAATTACGTATCATAAACCCTGTTTAAAGTTTAATATTTTATCCGTGTCGGAGTTATACATGTAACAAATAACTGAACTATACACCCACATGTACGTTGTAATCACAATCACTAGAATGTTTTAAAACAGTTTTTATGAGAATCTGTATAAAACCCGCGTAATATGGGGTACAGTTGTAATACTCCGGAAGCCGAGAACAGAAGTCTGATCTTAGATATTATACGTTGTATTTAAGGCCAAAGTATTTAACAACAGCGTTCCTATTGTCTTTAACAGGAGTGTTTACAAGCCCCCTTACACATTCTTTCATTATATGTAATTCAAAACTGGTAAATTATTTATTTATTTAGTTTTATCGTTTCTGTGATTCCAATAAGTACTATTAATTCATTAAAAACCATAATGATGGTGTTTTAATGCAAGAGAGTTCTAAGCTATTTTATTATAAAAACATAGAAATAATGAGCAGTAAACAGTAAATATTGAAATTTTGGTAAGGACATTACAGTTTCTTAAATACATTATTCTCCTTGTTTCCAATTTGACTGTTCAGCAAAAATATTGAAGCAAAAGTTTGCATAATACTGCAATGAATGTAACAGGTATTAAATAACAACGACAAACTTCTACGTTTTAGATTTTTTAACCCATAAAACGACGCGACGTTTTATCACGATGTCTATGATACGCAACCCCTTTAGCGTTAAAGAATATGGGTTTTAAAACAATTAATATGTTGTATTATGTTTTTAACAGAACATATTTCTATCGATTTAAGTTATTATAGTTTAAGTTATAAGCCATATTTTAACATTTTGTTAGACGTGCTAGCTTTTTGTGTTGCTTGTTTATTCATCGATGTGATAATAAAACTTGTGATTCTTCTTTACAAGAATAATCCATGTCGATCACTTCAAGTTGTTCTTTTATTGCTAAATGTTAGGGAAATGTCATTCGAGGAGCCGTAAAAATCTGTCTCGTCTGTCTATCTCGCAAACGATCTGATCAGGACTTTAAAGTTCACCTCATTTTTATATAAGCAACACTGAGTGCGATGTAGTCAATGACACTCGATGGGATTTGGCTGAGCGTTAGCAAATATTTTTACATTGGGCTTATGTGTACCCATGACGGCAACAAGAAAATAGTGCAATAAATAGACGTCTAAAAGTATTCGTAACAGATTTAATTAACAGTTAAAATACATTCAATACTAGACTTTAAATTTAGCATTGAACCTCAGGAAATCCTGTTAGATGACATGTGGTGAGGCGTTTTGGCGTTATCCTATATTGTAGTAATAAAAACCTTGAAAAGTTTAATCATAATGAAGTCTTATAGAGGTTGTTTAGGCAACGTATAGCTACAAAATTTAGATTAATTGTTCAACTTATAGGATCGAATTTCATATTATTTATAACTTTAATACAATTATTAAAAAGCAGGAGTAGCCTTTCAACGCACCATGTGTCACGTAACAGGCTTCGCTCTTTTCGCGTGCAAAATTTCAAGTTTGTAGCTATTGTACTCAGTTTATTTATTAGAAGTTTCTTTATTCTATGATTTTCCCGTTGCCATCATGATTACCTGTCTAAACATTTTCATAAAATCTTAGCCCCATCCCATGGAGTTACATGCACGGTTATCGAACTTAATGATGCTTACAGAAAGGAATTTTGAAGTAAAATATTAAGTGTATATATTTTCTGAGATACCGTGTGGACAGACAGACATAGAAATGTTTCCAGCCCCAATCATAGGCTTCGTTAACGTGCAGCCAAGAAAGTAAAGTTCAGTTTTCTCTGTCATATAAGCAGTAGTTGAAGCCTTTAATTTCAAATACCTTATAGTAATGCGTGTTCAATATACACAATTCAATAAGTAATATAATATTGAATATATTGTAAGATGTCGTATATTAAAATAATGTAAAAATGTAAATTAAAAATATATAAAATTACATACTTTATTAATAGTCGTAAATATATATTTTTATTTACATTGGCTATATTAACCAACGTATCACAAAAAAGATATACCGTTTCATTTTTCTCAAATGAAAACCGGTTAGTTTTTGTAAAAGATGAAATGATAAGGCACGGTTACTGTAAGCAATCAGCGAATCCAATTAACTTAAAGTTGGCTGTGGAGTTTAATGGGTTTAACGAGTTTGTGTAACTATAATATTCCACTTATCGGCTGATGCTGTGAGAAAGCTGATTCGCAAAGTTGAATAAGTAAGCTTATTAGTATTACTAAGCCAACACTTAGATAAGATAACTGCACTGTGGTTAATTTAAAATGTCTTCCCGACTTTTCATTACAATGATGGTTCCAGAAATTATAGCTGATATTACTCTTCCTTTATTACCTCATTACAATGCACATCTCAACATTTTTCAGTCTTTAATATCGTTTTTATGGAAAGCTTTAATCAATGAAGAATGGAATTCACACTCAATTCAATATAGTCATAGAATTTATTAAAAGTGTGTTGTACTCTACATCACACAGATTGGAAATTTGATTTTCTATTATAACAGGATAACTACTTAATTTTATTTTAATGTTATTTAAGGTTAAGATATAAAATTAAATAGATATCCTACATCACAGTAAATATCAGTTGCTGTCTTTTAATTTGCTAGCAACTTATCCAAAACAAATGAGAACGAATATAATATGAAAGAGAAAGTATTGACTATAGGGAGCGCGGTGGTATTCCAAACTCTGATCCTTGTAATTTAAAACATCTTCCACACGTTGAGTAATTGGATAACGTTGTATGATCTTGTACAATCATAGATATCAAGCAATTGGATCGCTGCCTCTATAGTCCGGTAAAATAAGGATGCAACCTCGGGATGAAAGATAATAAGCTGAAAATTTGCATACGTCTTTATTTTGATGGTATAAAACTTACCTCAAAAGTCTCATATAATCACGTGACCTTTCAGATATTTAAGGTCAAAATTCACGAAAATCAGTTTTTTGCAAATATCTCGTTTACCTTAAGCTAAATGACTTTGAAGGTGGTTAGAGAAATTGTAGAACGGAAAATTTTCTTCAACTTTTGTCTTAACTAATTTTATGTACGTTCAACCCTTTTTGAGATACAGCGCAAAGAGTAGGGAACCGCTTACCTGTATATACGATAATGCGAGGTCAGCCAGTAGAATACAATAAATAAATGAGTTATACTCGTATTGTTGATTATTCACTTACTATTATTATTATTATTACTTAATACTATTATTATTATCATTATTATTAAATTATTAATATTATTATTTATTATTTAATATAATTATTTAAAATATTATTTAATATTTATTATAATAAGATATTAATTATAAATTATATATTCTCTAAATAATACTTATTTTATTTTTACCAAACATACAATATTAAAAGAAATACTTTTCGTCCATATTACTATATTACTATGAATATTATATCTCGAAATACAAATCTCTTGTACGACGTTTGCTGTTTCTGCGAAGCTCCATTGTTATATATGACTGGTTTTTGTGTGACTTTCTACACACCGTAACGAATGAGTTTGGAATTTCTATGTATAAGTACAGTAGTGGTGGTGAGATATTTTACTTTATGATGGGAATGGTAGGGTATTTCTCTGTGTTAGTATTTCTATACCGATAAAAATTTATTTTGTCCGTTAGTTGAAAACGACATCTTAGCATTAACAGACGTACGATTTTGAGTGTATCTTTTAATTGCAATGGCTGATTGTTGTTTTATTTGTAATAAATTAATATCAGAAAGTGCTTATGTGAGTGTTGTGCGTGGCTTACAAACAATAAAAACTGCAAGTATTGACAGAAATGACGGTCATATAAATTCTTTAAATACTTTGACTTCTGTGATGCTGCATGTTGATTGTCGAAAAGTGTATATAAGTAAAAATTCAATTGCTGCATCGAAGCGACGTGAAGAAGACGATGAAACTCCAATTGCAGAAAGTCCACCTCGTAAAAAACGAGAAGAGGTATTTGATTTTAAAACATCTTGCTTGTTTTGTGGTCAAGTAGCTGATGAAGTCGCAGAAAAAAAAGAAAAGTAAACGCACCGTCAGTAAAGTAAGTACTCTTGAGGCGACTTGTTAGGAGAATTAGTCAAAAATCGTATACTTTTTGAACATTACTTTGTAGCTGCTGAGGCTAAATATCATGCTATTTGCTACTCTGGAAATCGGGATTTCGATGCACTTTAATTTGTGGGCAGAGTAATGGACAATCATGCCTCAACGCTTCATCAACTTCGGATGATTTCAATGAAGGAAGTGAATATGCACCTGATATTCTTGAATCTTTCTATTCTGATACTTTAGTAAACGAGAGTGTTGATAATGAATCCGATATTGAACAGCCAGAGGAAGAAGAGGAAGAAGACGATGAACAAGAAGAAGATTAAAACAAAAATATTAATCATTAATAATAAAAAAATATTTTATATTTGTAATTTTAATAAATTGATTATTGGATCAATAACTAAATATATAATTAAAATTCATTTGAAATATTTCATTAAATATTGTATGTTTGGTAAAACTAAAATAAGTATTATTTAAAGAATATATAATTTATAATTAATATCTATAAATATGGTATATTAAATAATAAATAATAATAATAATTTAATAATAATGATAATAATAATAGTATTAAGTAATAATAATAATAGTAAGTGAATAATCAACAATACGAGTATAACTCATTTATTTATTGTATTCTACTGGCTGACCTCGCATTATCGTATATACAGGTAAGCGGTCCCCTACTCTTTGCGCTGTATCTCAAAAAGGGTTGAACGTACATAAAATTAGTTAAGACAACAGTTGAAGAGAATTTTCCGTTCTACAATTTCTCTAACCACCTTCAAAGTCATTTAGCGTAAGGGAAACGAGATATTTGCAAAAAACTGATTTTCATGATCTTTGACTTTAAATATCTGAAGTCGCGTACACGTGATTATATGAGACTTTTGAGGTAAGTTTTATACCATCAAAGTAAAGACTTATGCAAATTCTTAGCTTATTATCTTTCATTCCGAGGTTGCATCCTTATTTTGTCTTATTTTACTGAGTTACTATGATATGAAACGGTCCTAACAGCGGTGCTCGGCGCAGCTCCTAAGCCAACTGAAAGTGATTTTCGTCACCCGAATCCATTAACTCAATGCATTTCCACGCGCTCTTTCATTTATTTCGTCTTTTCTGGAAATATATACCTGTAAAAACCAGCAAATATATTTTGCAGTAACTATTTTACATTAATACGATGTACTACATATAAAATATTATAACGTTAAAATAAACCCATTTTGTGTTCGTAAAAACTTTCTATGACATACCTATGGTACATTAAATTTAGTATTATTAAATTTAAATCTCAACTTTATTTTGTACGGTATTTTATATATGACTCACATATTTCTCAGTAACATTTTCCACTTTACGCCTTGAAAAAGAAGACATTCAAAGTGTTATTATAGTAAATTGAGACGGAGTATAAAACTTGCAAAATAGAGAGAATTTCAAAAACAAACAAACCAACTACGCTTTGCTAAATTATATCAGGGACTATTGACGTATTGAAGTGTATTTATTTCATCTATTCAATATTAATAAGGAAGTAACGAAATATTGTACATCTGTTCATCGTGAAGCTCGATGCCTTCAGCATTGTTGATTTAGTAGGTGAAATGGTTGTCATGATACAATGCTTCATAACATTGGAGGTTTTGTGGCCGACCTTATTTTATTTTACTAGCATAGATTTTCTTAGGTTGTCTCAAAAACACCCATAAGAGCCACAACCATTAAAGAGCCACTGATGTATAAAACGAAAAAACCGCCTCCGTAGTTTAACATGACGGTTTCACGGTAACTCTAATATATGTTATAGTAGCTGAGCGTTAGCGAAGCCTATCACTTATGAAGCTTGAAAACTTTCACTTCTGTCTGTCCGTAACAATATTTTCGTTTAAAACGAACAGACTTTTAAACTTAAATTTTGTGCATGATGCTTAATTTGTATACGGTGAACATTGGTTTTGATGATAGAGCAAAGTCACTCCATGGGATTTGGCTCAGTATTAGCGAATACGTTTACAATGGTCTTATGGTTAATCGTGTTAGCAACGAGTAAATAGAAGAATAAATAAATAAATTTTTAAACATACTTCGTACACTCATATGAGATTTTTATCATGTCAAATTCATATATTCAGTCTAACTATAACAACACATATAATATCATTTTATAGTGACACTATGTATACTTTATTATTTAAACACTGATATGAATCCCAATTTAACGAACAAAGGTGTTAATGAATTATACCGAAAGATATCTTGAGAAATATTTCATCCGCAGCCTTAAATTTTTGCACAAATATTACGTGTCTTCTACGTGGATAAGATGATGGTGCATGTAAGGTGAGCACAATTTCTTTTCTGTTTGCTGGATTGTACAATTAATTTTCCGTATAAGTGTCATATCTTTTATGTATTTGTCGTTCCATCGACAATAATGAAATAAACTATAGACTTGGAATTTAACATTGAAAGTGAAGCCTGTTACGTGACACATGGTATGGCGTACTACTACCTTGTTTACTTGGTATCATGCAAACAATCTGTCTCAGTTAGCTCAAGGAGGTAAGAGCAAACATTTGTGTTGATGGTGAGGAAATTGACAGTTTGTCGGTAGCAAACTACGAGTACATACACAGCTCCTGGATACCTTTGAAATATTTACTCTATGAAACGTTTCATCAATAAATAATTATTATTATGTTATTACTTATCATTACTTTTTACAGCAGTGTTACATACATTTAAAATGGGCAGGACTTAATTTTTAAATTGTTAACAACCTAACCTGACATACTCAGTTCCGTTCAATGTAACTTAAATATGGTTTTGTTATAATTTATTCTTTAATTTGCCATTGCTTCTGAGCTATATTTATCCCCCCATCCCATTTGTACCTCCATCAAAACAAGCGTTTCTGATGATCGATTTATTTACTATGGAAAATTCATATATAGATTGCATCCAGGTTGTGTTCTCAGACAGTGCAAATTGGCTGAAAGCTCGTGGACTAAACAGTTGACCTACTTAGAAAGATTGCGACAGTTCTCCAGGAGAGTAATAACACAATAACCTGTGAACATATTACGATAGAATAAGGTAACTACCGGCACAAGCTGTAAACCGTTCACTACGTGCGGAAATACGATTAATGAAATTGGGTTACTACCGTGGATACCGGTACCTCTCTCGTAGACCTTTTCTTCTTATTTGTTTTCTTTTTCGGTACAATAGTTTCCGTTTATGTTGCTAGTAATAACAATTAATGTATAAGAATCTATGAATTTGGTAACATTTTGGGAGGTTATAAGGATTAATTTACATTAGATCATCAGGTTTGAGTATAAATGTTTATTTTATAGGTTCCTTTAAACTTATTACTTTAAGGGTAAATGAAGCCTATCATTTATAGTGGCTAAAAATTGTCGTTTCTGTCTATGTGCCTGTCTGAGTGATATCTCGGAAACAAACTGACCACGATACAGCTAATATTTTACGCAAAGCTTTATTTATACGTAACGCATATCGAATTCGATGGTGGTATATGTCAATTCATGGGATTTGGTTGAGTGTTAATGAACTATTTTATATTTTTCTTATGTGTAATCATGAAAGAAAGAATGATAGAATAAACGGATTTATAAACATAAAATCATATGACGATGTCATATGTGCTATTTAGTAGACCTAATTTGTCTTTAAATTACTAGAGGAATTTCTGTTAAGAAATAAATTTATAATCAGCTACGTTTGTTTGGTGGATTTCGGAATAAGAGGAATAGAAAGGGGTAACAATATGAAATAAGATTTTGTAAACTCGACACACCTAAAAACGACATTCAGACACGGAAATAAATGTTAGACCGCTATACGGACCCTTTAAATGTTAAATTAACGATAATACAGTAGGAAACTATAAATTTATTAAAGAACTAATGCAGTAAGATATAATTGTGTTAATCTATATTTAATAATAGATCCCACAATAAAAAATATTTATACGTATTTATTTGTGCATTTTTGTTAATTAAGCAAGTACAGTAGCAATTAATATATTAAAGCATGCCTACTCATAAGTTAAGGTTGCTTTCTTTAAAAAAACCCACTTCCATGAATACCAAACAAAGGCTAAATATAATGTAAAAGGAAATTTGTATCTTGACTGCTTGATTTATGTTTGAGTTAAAACCTTTGATGAGTTAATAAATTGAAAGGGGAATATTAAGGACATTTTCGGAAAGTAAAGATTTAATACGCACATAATCTATATTCCAGGACCCTTTACTGACAAAGCTGAAAGCGTGAAAAGTATCATTAAATTGCACGTAACGGCACAGTTTGATGACTACTTAGGGAGATTGGAACGTCGCTAGGGCCATATGTAGCTAATATTGTACGGTACTCATAATGTTTTCACGATAGCGAGACCAATGGCAGATGGAGAGTGTGCGGTTTACGAGTTTATGTAAAACCTCACACACTCCCGAGAGGGCATTCGGCTTTAACTGTGTTAATTACGTGCGTAACAGAATATTTACTTCTGGAGTACTCAAATAATTCATGTAGTAAGCACATTAGAAAAGCAGTAACATGATATTAAATTGAAATATATTCTGGGGAATGTTAGAGTAGAATATATTAATTAACTCATGAGTGCCCATAGTTCCAATATTGGGGCAACATGGAATTCGAGAAAGTAGTCGATTGCTTAAGTCCTCTATAATCCTTGGGTTTATATTTGTTAATATAACGAAATGGAATAATAATGTAAAATATTGGAATCTAATTCAAAAAAAGAAAGAAACTAATACTGGTTAAGTAGTTTGATGTCTTATTAGTTATTGCGTGAATATATGCTAAAATATCTTCAGTGAGATTGAGAGTTGAGATTGAGATCTTTACCTGTACTACGCTCCTTTCATAGTGAGCTAAATCCTTGAGACTTATTAGGAGCCGCCTTCCAGCACCTCAACAGGGTTGTGAGGTCTGTCAAACATTCGTGAATATTGACGGAGAATGAATATCACTAGATTCACTCTCATCAAGAGAGATTATATCTCTTTCTCAAAAGAGAACCCAATAAGTTCGTACTAGACCTCAGGGGCGGTCTTACTTTCAAGGCCGTACGGGTAGTGGCGACCCCGAGGTACCCTAGCTAATGCTCCAGATCCCTTCTCTTCTTGTTCTGGAGGCCTATGGCTGGCACACTTTTCTATGTGTCAGCCTATCTTTCTTCTTCACTCTCTTCTATCTGAGGTAAACTTCCTCAACCCTTCGATTTAGTTTTCCTTTCATTTCTCCCACTAGGGGCCAAGCAACAGTGGAACAGCATAGGCCAGGGCTGAATGGCTGGTGGCAAACCAGTTTGTACTATGCGGACTCTGGACACCGGCGACCCTCCAGTTTAAAGCAGCTTACCCAGGCATGCGGGGCTCTGTCTGGGTCAACCTTCCATTCCCTAGCTACTCGTGGGAAAAACATGATAAAAAACAAAAACCAAAACCAACCAACCCTTGAAACAGTTCCTGAAGCTGCTTTTAACCTACCTCTTCCTGCTGAGGTAGCTCCTGAAGCTACCTCGCACACACCATCACCTGGTAACACAACTCAAGAGGTTGTTATGCCAACATCCCTACCCTCTCCTCAACAAAGTGCCTTAGGAACACAGGAGGTTCCATTGCACACTGAAGCTCCCATACATGGCAAGGCTTTATCTGAGGAAGGTAGTACAAGCGCTGAGGAAGCAAAAGCCCTTCAAGATATAGAAGATCAGCTCCTCAACAGCCCAAGCACTCCCATGTCTACAGGTACGCTGGATGATGCCACAGAGCAACTCGGCAACCTCAGAATGAAGAGGCCTAATCTCACCACTGCTCAAAGGAGAGAAGCACTAAAGGCTAAACTTCTTGAAAAGGGTGAAGCTTTTAACCCTTCCAAGTGGAGGAGGGGGAAAAAGAAGAAAAAGAACCCAGAACGGCAGGAGGTCTCAACTCCGGGCCCAACTGAGGGTACCAAGGCGGAGGAGGGGTCGGCCAAACGCCCCAGAGGCACCTTGGTCACCCCACCCTCCGCTGAGGGGCCCGCAAAGAAGGCTAGGAGGGAAACCCAAAAGCCGGAAGCCCACGTTCCCGAGGCCTCTGGTAGCACACCCAAGGCTACCTACAGAGAGGTCGCGGCGATCAAAATGGCCATAGCCCTTGAAGGCTACCCGGAGGCGAAGCTTAGTGCAGAGCAAGGAGAAGCCATCGAGGACGCAATTATGGAAGAAATCCAACCCCTGGAGGATGGTTCCGTTCCATCGTTTGCGGGCACCTACCAAGAGAAAGGTGTTTTAATTGCTTCCTGCATCAACGAGCACACCAAACGTTGGCTGGAAGAAGTTATTCAAAGAGTAAAACCTCTGGGAGACGACATCTCTCTGAGAGTGGGTCTGCGTAAGGACATCTTGAGGTCCACTAGGGTGTTTTTCAGAGCTCACCCGAAGCTTCTGAAGAAGACACCTGAAAAGGTACTTGAAATGTTCAAAAAGCAGAACCCCAACCTAAATGTAAACGAGTGGAAAATCTTTCCATCCAAGCCAGATCCGAAAGGTTACGGATCGTCTGTTTCCTGGACGAGGTCTGCTACAAGGCTGTGAAGGCTTCCAACTGTAGAGCCAACCTAAGACTCTGGCAGGTCTCAATTGTCTCCTCGACAGTCAAGGACAATGCCACGAGTTCTACAAATCAACCTCCAGCACAGTAGGGCTGCTTCGGCAGCCTTCTGCCAGTTCTTCCTCCAGGAGGGATTTGATCTGGCATTGATTCAAGAACCATGGCTTCACCAAGAGAGAGTGGCGGGCCTAAATGAAACCAAAGGTAAGTTAATTTACTGTACCTCTCTAATGAATGTCAGGACCTGCATCCTGTTGAAGAGAGGCTTCTAACCCTCAACGAATTCTGCTCCAGAGATCTCACTGTGGGCATACTGACCTGGAAGAATGGAGGCATAGTACAGAGCACAATTGTAGCCTCCGTATACTTGCCATATGATGCCAGGGAACTCCCTCCATCAAGAGACCTAGAGCTCCTGGTGGAAGAAGCACAAGCCAGACATCAACAACTTCTTCTAGGTTGTGACGCCAACGCCCATCACTCTGCTGGATGGGGCAGCACCAACACTGACCCCAGAGGTGAGGCACTTTTACAATTTCTTCTAAGTAGGGACCTATTTATATGTAATAAAGGTAACCGCCCTACGTTCACAACACGAATTAGACACTTGGGATCTTTAAGGTCCCAGGGAGGTCAACACACTTCCGGGTCTAGTGATAGCCTCAAACTTCTCCTTGAGACTCACTTCCCTGATTGTATCTTTGAGAATGACGACACCGGAACGTCTGGTAACCACGAGGCAGGCTCATGTCCAAGAGCTTATCGCGGTAGCTGGGCCATTGCCAGAAGGATTGTCACTGTCTCAAAAACAAAATGGGCAATTTCTAAATTTGCCCCTTTCAAATCTGCAGGAGGGATGGAATCTTTCCGGCCCTGCTTCAACGAGGGCCGGAGAATCTCCTTACCCTTCTATGTGAACTATTCAGGGCGAGCCTAGCTTAATGGTACATACCACAAGTCTGGCGTCTCAACAGGGTGGTCTTTATCCCTAAAAAAGGGAGAGCGGACTATTCTGTCCCTAAATCTTTTCGTCCCATCAGTTTATCTTCGTTTCTACTGAAAACATTAGAAAGACTGGTGGAGAGGCACCTGAGAAAGGGAGTTCTCTCAGACACTCCCCTTCATCGCAACCAACATGCATACCAGCAAGGCAAATCCTGTGAATCAGCACTGGACCAACTAGTCAGTAGGATTGAGGATAGCCTGTCCGCCAAGGAATTGGCATTGTGCACCTTCCTAGACATTGAAGGAGCTTTTGACAATGCTAAATTCACTGCGATGGTAAGTGGAGCACAGCGACGAGGCCTCGAGCCAGCTCTGTGCCGGTGGCTTAGGGCCATGCTGTGCTCCAGACGGATCAGGGCCGATCTCAATGAAGAGTCGCTTGTGATCGCACCCACAAGGAGATGTCCTCAAGGAGGCATTCTGTCACCTCTACTGTGGAATCTAGTAGTAGATGGTCTACTTGAGGACCTTACTAACAATGGAATCTATGTCCAAGGATATGCAGACGACATAGTCCTTATGGTACAGGGAAAATATACAAATGTTGTTGTTGATATCATGAATACCAACCTTCAACATGTACACAACTGGTGTCATGGAGAGGGACTGAAAGTAAATCCCTCTAAGACAGTAGTTGTACCATTCACTAGGAAAAAGAACCTAGAGTCTCTTTCTAGGCTGAAACTCGCATCCACACAGCTTGAGTGGTCAAAGTCAGTCAAATATTTAGGACTGACTCTAGACCATAAGCTTACGTGGAACGATCATCTTAACAATATCCTGCATAAAGCAAAGTGGGCGCTCATGACGTCCAGGAGACTTGCAGGAATCTCATGGGGCGTAAAACCCCATATAGCACTATGGATTTACAAAGCAGTTGTAAGGCCTCAAATCACTTATGGTTCATTAGTCTGGTGGACAAAGGTGAATCAGGTAACTGCTAAAGCCAAGCTCGAAAGCTTACAAAGGCTTGGCACAATCTTTGCAACCGGAGCATTTAGGAGCAGTCCCTCAGCGACCCTCGAGGTGGCTTTAGGACTTCTACCTCTTGATGTCCATATAAAAGCTGAAGCGCGTAAGTCAGCCTATCGGCTGATGGTTGCTGGCTTGTGGAGGAATGGCGCGTCTAACGCGGGCCATGGCTCCATCACTGAAGCTGTAAACCCAAGCGCTATTCTTGAAATGGTCTCCGACATAATGAGAACGGAGTTCGTATTCAATAAGCCATTCTCTGTTGACTTCTACTCCAGAGATGAGTGGAAATCGCAAGATAACATCCCAACAATAAGAAAGAGCTTTATCTGGTACACGGATGGCTCGCTTATTAAGGGCAGAACTGGATATGGAGTGTTAGTCAATCCCCTAGAACTGCCCTTTGCGGCAGTTTGGGACGGAACTGCACCATATTTCAAGCCGAAATCTATGGTATCCTGGCCTGTGCCAACCTAGGCCTCACCAGAGGGTACCAAGGAAAGAACATCTGCATAATGTCAGACAGTCAGGCAGCTCTTAAAGCTCTTGACTCCAACAGCATTTCATCCAAGCTTGTGTGGGAGTGCTTCAACACTCTCTGCAAGCTTGGATCACGCAACTTTGTACGTCTTGGTTGGGTACCGGGCCACACAGGCATAGGTGGCAACGAATGCGCCGACAGGCTTGCCAAAAGCGGAGCAAGCATGCCATACACCGGTCCAGAACCGAGTTGTGGTATAAGCAAGTCAGCTGCTTACCAAAGTATAAACAAATGGTCCAGGAAGACACACCGCTTGCGGTGGCAGAGTCACCAAGGACAAGCACTCGGCAAAAGACTGCGTGCTGATTCTAGCTCCGGCTTCACGAGATGGCTGATGGGGCTGGGCAGGGATCAGGTTATGCAAGTGATTGCCTTGATCACTGGACACGGCCACTTCAGGAAACACCTAAACACTCTAGGTTTACGAAATGAGGACTCGGAGTGTAGACTCTGCAATAAGTCTGAAGAGACTGCAAAACACATAATACTGGACTGTGAGAGACTGGGAGCAAGGAGAAGGGCTCTTTTCGGTGATAAACAACCAGGCGACGAACCAGATGCTAGTATCGGGGAAAAGCTTCTTAGCCTAATTAAGGGCACAAAGATAGGCTTACCCCTCTAACATCAAAGGGGCACACAATAAGCTCAGGTTGACGTGTGAGGATCTGTGAATCCACCCCAATACCCCAACGCAAAAAAAAGAAAAAAAAAGTTCGTACTATCAATGGACATCCCCGTATCCACAATTTTTGCACCACCGTTTTATAGGCATCAGGACTACAAAATAAATACATCTCCTAAGTTATAAATAGTCAGTATCGTGTTGCATAGGCCACACACTAAACACGTACAGTTTACAAGAACTCACCCGTAAGTAAAAAACCATATATTTGACCCCTTTCATGAAAACTACTTTAAAATCAATGTTTTTAATTCTAGTATTATAGTTTGTTTTCATTGGCTGAGCACTAGCGAAGCCCATCACTAAAGTGGCTGCAAAAAATTAAAGTCGCCCGTCTAGCCTTTCCGCACGATACGTCACAAATTAACTGAAATTGTGCATAAAGCATAATTTCAAAATAAGAAATACTGATTCCCATATGAAAGCTTGAGATTTGGTTTAGTATTAGCGAATTACATTGTCCTTATGGGTAACCATGAAGGTAACAAGAAAATAGAAGAATAAATTTGTAAATAATCACAGTGCATTTACAAGAGAATTATTGTGACTTGTTAGCACATGAGCAAAGTTGTGAATGCTAGATATCTTGAGAAAGATTTCATAAGTAGAATTTGTGTATGAAACTTTCTTTCCACATAGACAAGAATGATTATATGATGGTTCATGTCCAACCTCTCGCATCTACCGTTTTCCATCTCGAGGTTTCAGCAACCTCTTAGACTAATGTCTAAGCAATGTCCTATGAAAAAATCAGGATACAAATTGTTTTTTGGTTACGGTTTTTGAAAGCTATATGTAATAATCTTTTTAGGATAGAAATATTAATAACAATAATCTAGGTTTGATTGGGAAAGTGCACTAAGTAACTAATCGCACGGAAATGCGGCCGGTCCTAACTCACTGCACTTGTGTCTGTGTGGAGTCTGCATGTGTAGGTGTACAACTTTTGCTAATACTATATATTGTCAAAGAAAGTTTAGATTGAATGTTCTTTACAGGTATAGAACGACACCTTTTCATAATTCAGAGTTTAAATTAGTAAAATAGTTAATTTTTCCATGTATTAATTATTTTTCTCAGCATAGCAAATAAATTAACCTATATAAACTGAAAAATAGTACTCTGAGGTTTGTTTTGATCTAAAGAAGTCCGATCAAATACCAAGTTAACTTGAAAGGCATGGTAACAATCAACAAACAAAAGCAATAAAATGACAACCAATATTCCTGACTGTATATAAACAACATATATGAGAATATTTTGCGATATTCATAGATACATGCATACTTTATTAGTTGAGTATTTGGATATTATTACCACATTGTTGCATTGAATTATTGTGTTTGTTCAGGAATAAACTACATTTTCTTATGGAATTACAGAAGTTCAGAAGAGAACTATGTAACAGAAAAAACAGCTCAAAAAACTATTAAAGGTTCGGTAAAAGGGAAAAAGGCGTTTTCTTACTTTAGTACCAAAAGTTGTCTGTGATGGTAACTGATGGTGTAACATAGAACGGGAAAATTCCTATTGTAATTTTTTCATATTGTACAAAATCATAGTCATAAATGTTTTCATATTGAGAAATTCAGTTTCACATTGCTTTGTTCCTAACCCTTTGAATAAGTTAAGTGGGATAATTGGATTTCATAGGTACGTGACGTACTTCAAAGAGTAGAATTTAGTAGTTCGTGAAGTGACGAGTGATAGTCATAGATTTACAGTCTGCGCTACTGTGATACGTTGTAGCTAAAGCGGGTGATCTTTTGTCATCGATTTTGATTCGAGATGGTTTTAAAATTGAGAGGAAGTCTTCCTTCGACCTTCTATTCTTTGCCGAATAGAAATTTTTAATCTCAATTTTTGGGAGAGAATTATGAATCGGGTAAAGCGGGTCAAATTTAAGAAACGTACGACGGTTCGAGCTTTTTGTGACTCTCTAGTTTAAGTGAAATTAGAAGAAAGACAAAATCAAAAGTCAAGTAAACAGGCATCGTCACTCGGGCATTACAAAACATTCCTAAATATGTCAATGTTTCCACTACAAAATTTCACAATAAATAATAGTTTTGTATAAATTAAACTGTCACGAAATTTTGACTGATAAAACTGGTGTAAATATTCTCTAATGTTCCAACGCATTATGACTGCATAAATAATATAATAAATTGCAATATCGTATAAAAATAAAGACCAACTGCAGTATGCAAGTACTCTGATAAAGCCCAGTAACAAGTTCTCAATTTAAAGTTGCTATGAAAACGTTTGATAGAAAACCGTGATTTAGATTGATTGGATTGGATCACAAAACATGGACCAATTTAATTTTGCAGGTGGACATTGTTTGCAGCCTCTATAACTGTTTGTTCAGTGGATTGGCGACAAGCAGGCAAGCCTCGCTGATCCCTTTTTTGTTTGAAAAACGACTATTTTAAGTATGTTATTCCTCTTTTTCTTGGAATTTTATTAGCTTTATAACAACTATAAAAGTAACAAATACGAACAAAACTGTGCATAATTTATTGCAACAAACCTGGGAAGACTTTACAATATTCAATATTCATAGATACATGCATATTTTATTTGTTAAATACTTGAGCACTATTACCACATTTTTGCTCGAATTCACTACCTTTCTTCGGAGAGAAAATCTTTGAATTGATTTTCTAATAGAATTCCTACATGAAGGGAACGCTCTATTAAAGGCACACAATTCCTAAATGTAATCATACTTAGTAGCGCTATTCATTTAGTTGAACATATATCTTATAACACAAAGTATAGTATAAAAGCAATTTATAAATTTAATTATAAAATTCTTAAAATTTCTTAACCCATTTATATACCCATAAACCATACTCAATTATTATACTTGCTTATTTGCTGATTTTTTTGTATTCTAGAAAAATAATTTGAAATATATAAAAGTTTAAGAAGGTTAACCTTGTGTTACTTCGAAACAATTTACGGAAAATCCTCATCAAAGTTTTGTGATAAACGTTTGCAGCAAATATTATAACTGTTATTAGAAGTTTTTTTATTAGTGTCTTATCAGAAGAATGGTATCATAATTGTAACCTTGATATTTATCAACTTCGCTGTGGAAATCCACCTTTAGTCAAGAGATATTTCAGTTTTGCTGGAGATGGCCCCCTATAGCAGAATAACTCTTGGCCATTTGTGTTAGCATTGTTATGGTGTAGTGTGGACAGGAAAAAGATAGCAACAAAAGTATTTAACTACACTTTGGCTTGACTGTTCCGTAACAGTGACTTGGGTAACACCCCTGTTACTTTTATACTAGTAGGCTACTACGCTCCGTAACAGGTTTCGCTAATCTTCGTAAGAATAACTATACCACCTAGCAGATTTCACTTATTTTAAGATTTGCGCGATTTCTGGTTCAAACGAATTATTTGGTGCAACAGTAGAGCTTTGGTTGCTGCCCTGATCGAGAAAAAATATATATAGATGTAAGTTTTCATCTATCAATAAGCGCGACCCTTTTCTACTGCTGCATTTTTCTGTTCTAAAGGGTAGAGTTGAAAATCCAACTTCCAGCTGCGCCTTATTATTCAATAGACTAGTATTAGTACAGGGTTTTCATAAATGAATGGTGCAATTTTGAATGCTTATAAATAATTTGCTATGCAAGGTAGAAAAATATGGTTGGCACCTCTGAATTCTTCAGCTCAATTAGTTTTATTGCTCTGTGTTAGAAAACAGCTGTTTCATTGTTGTTGGTTAAATTGTGCAATAACTTCAAACATTTGATTCTGATCTAGAAACATGTTTTCTGATCAAGAAAAAGCCAAGTGTGTCCTATTGTTTAGTGAATTAAGGTCTTCTGTTTTAGTGCAAAGGGCTTTTAGAAGATTATTTAACAAAGATCCACCTCATAGAAACAACATTACGCGTTGGAGTAAACAATTCGAAGAAACTGGATCGGTACAAAAACGGAAGTCTTCTGGGAAACGACTGTATCAGAGGTAACAATTCAAAACGTTAGAGAATCTTGTCTTAGATGTCCAGAAAAATCTCTTCCACGTCGGAGTCTGGAGCTTGAATCCCAGTGACAACTCTGCATAAAATTTTGCATAAAAGGCTGCATTTTCATGCCTATAAAGTTCAACTGTTGCATGGGATCAAACCGAATGATAAAAATAAACGTGTGGAGTATGCAACTTACATCTTAAATCAGATTGAAGAAAATGGATCATTTTTAAATGATGTTATGTTTACAGATGAGGCAACTTTTCATGTTAACGGGTGTGTGTTAATAGACACAACGTTCGAATTTGGGGTTCTGAACATCCTCATGAGATCATAGAAATAATCCGAGACACACCAAAAGTAAACGTCTGGTGTGGACTGACTAAAAACAAAGTTAATTGGACCTTTTTTCTTTGCCGAGAAAAGTCTTAATGTAATGTGTATCTGGACATGCTAGAGAATTTTTGTTTTCCTCAAATTGACGATTTTTATAATGTCAATATGGTGTATTTTCAACAAGATGATGCGCCACCCCATTATAAGGACTTTGTTCGTGATGCTTTGAATGACAAGTTTGGACAAAGATGGATAGGTCGAGGTGGCCCAATAGCATGGCCTCCTAGAAGCCCGGATTTGACTCCATGCGATTGTTTTTGTGGGGATACGTGAAAAACATTGTTTATTTTTAGAAGATCCGTGATTTAGCTCATTTAAAGGAAAGGATTTATGAGGCAGTATCATCGGTTACAAGAGACATGCTGCACAGTGTATGGGCCGAGATCGACCATAGATTAGATGTCTGCAGAGCTATCGGTGGTGGACCCATAGAAATGTACTAAATGTATCAGTATAAAATTGTTTTTAACGAGGATTCTAATGAAATAAATATTTTTAATGTACTTCGTACGGTTCTCTTTTTATTTTATGTTTAAATTGTACCATTCATTTATGAAAACCCTGTACTAAATATAATTCTTGCATGTCAACCCATTTTTGAAACAATATGAGGACATACAGATGTTTTCATTTAAACTCCAACTATACTACATTAAAATGCAACGTAATACATTAACGTAATATAATCTTATAATTATTTTAAAACCCCAAATCTTCCTTCAAATTATAACAAGTTGTGTGTCATAAACTTTGTTATGAGTCTTTTTGTTGGTAATAAAATCGAGAATGTGGAAGTTTTCAAAGCTATTTAAAATATCTTAAGTTAATTTAAGTAGTAATGGTGTTGAGTTGAGAATGAAAGAAAAATTTCAATTGAATAAATATAGTGTGTTTGAAAGTCTGGAACGCCTTAATATTTTTAAACCATTGGACACAAAATGTGTAGGCTTTACACGGCGTCATAAGCTTATTGTAACTACTTTTTAATGCAATAACCATGAATGCTTAAATAAATAGGAGGGCCCATGGAGGGTGTCATAGAAATCTTAAACTTAAGCATGTGGAGTTAAATACCGCAAAGCACAACTCAAAAGTTTCAGCCAATCAGAAATTGAGGTGTGTGGAAGAAATAAACTATAAATAAACAGTTGTGTGAGACATACGTTTTATATATATATATATATATATATATATATATATATATATATATAGCGGAAACTTAGAATAACAATTAATAAAAGTTAAGCATCACACAGTACCACTTTAACGACGAAAATTAAAAATTGGGCTGAGAAATCTCAAATAATTTAAATTCCTTAATTTTCATCATATGTTAGTCTTTTGGCATCATTTACTTACCTGTCACACACTATTCTTTTACTTATATTTATTAAGGAATTGACAAAGATTTATTAACATTGTATCGCTGTCCGTCCGTTTTACCGTGTGTGCGATAAACTAGTAATAGAAAGTTCAAAAAGAACTTGAACCTTGTGTATAAGTTTATTTTAATCCAAGTAATGACTGTTAACTTTTGGGTTATCATTTCAGAAGTCCAGCCCTTACTACGTTCAATCTATCTTTCTTACCGTTCTATTGAGTCTTCGATACTCAGTTATATCAGTTTATTTAAGGGGAAAATGTTAGAGAGAGCGGATTCAAAACATTATAGAGAGTAGGTTTTGCTGTCCATTTAGACTGGAAGATGGTGAAACAGAGCTATCCACCTCCGCTTTCAAGGAAATATGACAGAGATATGCTTGTTATCCCTTTCATGGAATTCAAGCAGTACGTAACTTCCACCCTCAACCTTCCCCATTCTCAATATATTGTTAGTCCTGAAGAAGCGCAAAGGTCTTTATAGCACTAAATTAAATGAGGTGTTTCCACATGTTCTAGTCCTAAGTGATCATAACACATATTATTACATTCGTATTACACATGACTGATCAGAAAAAGTGTAATGACCATGCCACCGACATGAACAAAATCCCTTCCTCACCCCAGAACTCGAGTCTCAACTCTCTTTACCTTGGCTGTAATTAGTCGCGACACTCTCTTTGAAGTCTTGTTGGTCCCATTGAAAATGTATTGTGTCAACTGACACCCTTTCTCAACAATGGTCACTGACTACCTCGTTGTATAGTTATTTATCTTTTAACGTTCGCGATTCAATGCCAAAATATGAATGTAACCCTAATGTTCAACACTGATATGCCGTTAAATATTAGACACTAGTACCAACATTATTAATTGAGATCTATTTACGTTATTCATTAACTGAAATTTCTTTTCGCTCAATAATTGTATTGATTCACCCTTTAAAGGCCGTGGAGCATAGCCCTACTTTCGGATGAGAAACCTGAGGAATTTCGACAAATCTGTGCATTATCCCCTCTAATTTGATGCATAAACCTTAAAGATCGGTGCATTAGTTACTGAGAACTGTTATAAAATGAGTAGTTATGTCAAGTATCTATTAGTAGAAACCTATTTAACTCTTTCAATCTAGCGAGCAAGTTGTGGTTACTTACAGTCATGAGCTACTACTGAGTGCCAACAATTACTGTATCATTTGCAAAACTAAAAATTTATTTTCTAGTAACACGATATCAATAATCTCTTTGTTGTTTTATGTCAAATGAACTGTAAAAGGAAACATGATTTTTTCCGGACATTTGCCATTGTTGAGTGATCCACTACAATGAGCAACACTACGTTTCGAGATCTGCAATCTGATATCTCTTCCTCAGCTTCATAACTAACACAAAAAACTCTATGTTAACATAAACAAATCAAACAAGAGCGTTGCTACACGCATAAGTAAGGAACCACAACAGTCATGCTGTCTATAATCTTCATGCACACTATCTCTAAAAATGCTCAAAATAAAAACGAAACCCTAATTAATTATTAAAACTGAATTAAAGAATACAGATCACAATAGGTGTGCACTGAGTGACCAACTAGAAAGTAGACTATAGGTAAATAGCAACTGATGGGAGGTAAAACTAAATAAATCTTTTGGATCAGTTTTATTCCTGAATAAATTTCAATTTGTATTGTATAAAAAAACTAGTTTGAGTCGTCTCCCAATAGGACTTCAACTAAGCACTCTAACTATGAAATGTCAACAAAATGGTCCTACTATCTTGAATTCTTTTAAATTCCAACATCTTGTATCACATATTCATTACTGTTTCATTCCAATAATACTAACATTTGTTTGATTTTAGATTTAAATTATTTATTTCTACGTTATTTTTATACATACTGTATTTTAACTTCACTTTAAGCTATACGAGCTACATCCTTTAAGAAGTCAACGAAAGGTTAAATTCAAAAATTACACCATTGGGCAATATTACACTTACACTTAATGAGTAAAAGCGAAAATTCAATGTCACGTTTCTGTCATTCTTTAACCTTTTATTTCTTTCAGATTCAAGTAATTTACAAACTATTTTATTACTTTATATGTATGACTTATCTTAGAATAAGAGATATGTACTTTGCCAATTTAATATCAAAGGTTTTGTATATCTACACAAAATAAAGTTTCATTTATTTGTTATGATTCAATCGAATACACAATACATAAAAACTTCAATTAAAACCTTTATTTAAATGTAGAGTTTAAGAATGGTAACTCTTAATACATCATACAAGTCGTAAATAGTTATGGAAAGTAGTGAGTGAACTGTCAGATGGTTGTATAGCTTCAATCAAGCCTGAGCCTATTGTAAATGTGCAAGAAATTAAATTCATACCTATAATAGGTTTATTTCTATATCAATAAAATTTGAACCTAGCAAGATCTTTTCAACCTTGATTCATGTTTTACAAGCTCCCCTTCCTCACCTAACAACCACAGCTAACGGAATCCACAAACAGAATACGTGTAGACCTACTTTGGTTGAATCGTCAAGCATCAGATAAACGCTGTTCCATATTATCAATGCACTTTTTAAACGGTTTTAAAGTACCAACTATTGTAGAAATTGTATCAGGGAATCTTTTGTAATCATAACTATGTTAACTACTATGTAAATTTATATAACAAAACAACCACATCAATGAAAATGTTCGAATAACACTTCTTGAATAATCACCGAGAAATATTATATTAATATTATATATTATTAATATTATTTTTAAGTTGTATAAACAGCTGATTTAATAAACATATCGTTACTGTTTATACAAAAATATAATTAAAAGTAAATTAAGGTTAATTAAATATGTTTATTCATAGGGCTAAAACAAATTTTAATTGGAACTATAGAGTAAACGTACAACATGTATACTACTTTATTTACCATTACATAAATTTATCCAAGATAATTATTTTGCTTTTAATTTACTAAAATGTAACTGTCTAAACATATACGATTGTTACTAAAAACACTTTTATTCCAATGAATACTATTGTATCTAGGAAAAAGTTAAAATACAATTGTGTGAATTATAAAGACGGTAAATTTTATATATTTCACCGTGTGTTAGCATTTAAAAAACTTAGAACTCCCATAATATTGAATATTTCAAATTGATCCTAGATCCCTTTACTTTTTGACAATTAATCGTATTCTATACCAAAATAACCCAGTTGTAATTTGAGTTACATACAAAAATAAAAATTTTTATTGTCCTACGACTTTACTTGTTGTTATGTAATAAGTTACATTTAACATTTTTTCAACCGCCATTTTTAAATGGAAAATAAAATTATGTTTCAGTTTTACAAAATCATTTGGCTTACAAATACATTTCAACGGTGTGTATAGGCTTACATCTGAAAACCCAAAATCCAACCCCAAACCTACATATATTGGGACTCTGTAATTAAAAATCCATAAGTTATATTTAAGCTGTAACTATCGACGGATAGTTTGGTGGGAAAACTGTTTCCTATTTTAAGATAATCCTTTCTATAGAAATATATTTGGGATACCTTACATGGAACACTCTGTATACCTGAATATCATAAATATAACAAAATTTTAAAGATATTCATAATTTGATATTGCAGTGTACAATCAGTTTAGAAGTAAATACTATCAAGGCTAAATAATAAATAACTCAAGAAAATCAATGATACAAACGAATTTTAAAATGAGTAAATAAAATGAGATAAATCCCTTGATTCCTGCATATGCAGGATGGAATTATCTTGCAATCGTGAATTGTAGAGATAACAATAATGCCATGGCTTAGATATAAGCAGGTTGTAACTGAATATAAACATTATTTCCGCCTTACCAACTAGGCTAAGTACTCAATACAGTACATAATATTGTTCTTTTCTCTATTGCTTTATGTTATGTATAAATTACTTGAATTTTTAAGAACGAGCACGTTTTTAAGATCGAATTCTAATACTGATGTTGTTACCGGTATTCCACTCGTAATGTTCATCGTTTTCATAAGGTACTTTATACTACTGTGGAAATAACCGAATTTCAAAAGAAGTTTTTACTTATGAACTCTTAACTTATGAGTTCAGATATAAATGGTCTCTAATTTATTTTCACGGTCTTGTAAAAAAAAACCCTCTAAAAAGTTTTTTCTGCAAATAAAAGAAGTGTTTATGACTTTTAAGGGTTATTTGACCTTCAAAGCGATGAAACTCGAAAGAAAACAACACATCAGCAAGAAATACAAAATAAATGGAAAACATTTTTCACCATACCTTACCGCGATATACCAGACTATTAATAGATAGATTTAAGTTCACTACATTTTGTAAAAAATTTATATTTAAAACTTTAGGCGTTTTTCAATTGACCTTAATTTTGAATATACAACTCTTTTGAATAAAATATATCATCTCCGTCTGTATGTATAACAATGATACACCTAGTATCAAATAAAAATGTAATACTCGAAAAATTTAGAAGCGCAAAGAAATATAATCTATTTGAAAATCCACATAAAAGTGCTCACAAGTTCCCCTGGTTTTCGAAACAACACCTCTTACATATTTAGAGAATATTAGTTAGGAATTTACGAGAACACGAAAATCGTGCTTGATGTAGATCCCTAACTCTCAGGACCTGTATTATTTTTTATAGTGGTGCATACGAAGTGTTACTACCAATCATCCCAATTATTGGCTGAGCTTCATTCGTGGGGCTGGAAAAGTTTCTTTTCTGTGCCTGTCTGTCAGTCCGCACGATATCCGAACACGAACCTATAAGGTTGAAATTGTGCATGAATCTTCATTGCTACATGAGGAACACTGAGCTCCATGATGGTTCATGTCATTCTATGGACTTTTGCTAAGGTTTAGTGAATATATATTTAAAATCACCATGAAAATAGCATAATTAATAATTTTTGTAAACAAACTCAGTACATTCACAAGAAATTAAAGGATACGATATATTAACAAATGTAGCCTTTAACATCCCAAGTCATACATTATTTTATAGTGACTTCACGTGTAGTCTTTTATTATTTAAATAATAATATAAATATTTGTATTTAAGGACTAAATATCTGAACGTGTCATGTACTAAAACAAAGAAGATATCATATGACTTTAGTTCTGCATGGAACATCATTTCTTTCAAGAAAGAGTTATATGATGCGTCATTTCCATGTCAATCCCTTTTGTACGATTATATAGAAAATAAAATGACGTATAGATTTGAAACTATGCATTCATACTCAGCAAAGTCTGTGACGACACATGGTGTGGCGTACTTCTACCTTTTTAATATTTTTAAGTCACTTTCAGCTTCGCAAAATTTTGTTACGCAACCCAAAATCTTTAACTCTTAAAATAATTTCAGTGAAAATCACAGCAATACTTAGTTATTGCATGGACAAAAACATACCTCTCTAAGAGTTTTTATCTATGGTTATGAACAAATCCTGTTTTTCTTTCATCCTCAGAACTGTCCCAATGTTCATCAGAATTGTGTCGACGCCTCATTGTTGATGGTTGATGTAGACTGGTTTTAACCTGAACCCTGACGGCTCTCTCTAACTACAATGGGCGATGAAGCAGCTGCAGAAACTGACTTATATTCAAGTATATCCAAAGTAGCTTATATTCAAGGATACTTGGGGTTTTACCAGTGCAGCCAAGAGTTAAAACAACCTCGATGAGCAAGGGCGGTTTTATAAAAACGTCTTTACTTGTAGGCTTTTACTGAATTCCAAGATTTTCCAAACCAAAAATAATGGCTGGGTAATGAGACTGCTAAATACAACTGACCAAGGTTAAAGTAGCCGTCTTTAAGCAAGTATTTCTACATTTGAGTTCATATTATTTTCGTACATTAAACGACAGCTGAATGAAATAATTAAATTTAAGTAAGTGACACCAAAATTTCACTAGGTAGTAGAAAGAGAATAGCCAAAATAGAAAAGGACTCGTTCCATGTACTTCAATATTCTAGTCACTGATTTAATCACGAGTATATGTTGTGATTTAGCTTGGCTGTGATTGTCCTTTTAAATATAGATAGTTTTCTTCTACAATATCATTTGACCAATTACTTTGTTCAAAAAACTATAATTTGTGTTTCAAAGAGAATTCTGTTTTAACATTAGTTTGTTTGTCCCTTTAAACCCGTTGAAACGTAAGTTGTATTGAATTACTGTACTTCTTTACTTTCCTGGTTTTACCCATATTTTTTAATTTTGCTAGTATTCATTACCTGAACTATAAGGTGCTTTGAACTAAATAATATAAAAACCAATTTATATAATTTACTAAACCTTAAAAGCTTGAATAATATACTGAACACAAAAGGATTTACCTATATAATCTAAACTTTAAACATTCTTAGCAAACAGTTTCTTAACAGTACTAGATCTAATATTTTCAAACATATAATGTGCTCAATTAAGTATATTAATTTTATATCACGTGACTAAACCTGGAGTTGGTTGAGTGGTTTCTACTTTGTTACTTGTAAGATATATTTTAAAATGTAATCGACAAAATTATATCATTGTGCTCACTTTTCACAATGGAAAGTTAAATACGTTTAGATTCTATTAAAAATTCAAACTTTTGATTTGATAACAGCTATTTTATATCAGCTATTTCCGTACACACTTGTTAGCAAGAGTAAAGGTAGCAAAAAGACATCACAATCATTATGTACAACATTATTCGTTGAATCCGTAAAATATATACCTTTAACTTTACAAGAGGATGGCAAATAAACAAACGTTGTGTTGTAATTTAGAAACACGGTTAATATCCGGAAGCCTCACAATTACAGGACGTTTTACAAGTATCGCAAAACTGCATGAGTTTACGTTTGTTGGCCGCTCTAAACTGTACCATTTCATGTTTATTGATCACGCTGAGCTTTGTTTGTTCAGGTGATATAATTCTATTATCTGATCATCACTACGATGTAAAATGCACAGTAGCATGTGTTTTTATAATATTCCTATTAGATCTATATTCATAACATCTCGTTTTAGAATCATACATTTAAAATCATCTTGAGATAGTGGTATACACAGAACTGTAAATTACCCAGTGCACTTCTCTTGCCTATGAGATAGGGACCGCATTTTTTCTTCATTATTCGTAATCTCATTTTCAGCACGTTTTCTAGTGTTATAGGATAAATTTCAAAGGTTTTAATTGTTATATAATTGCTCTTTATAAAAACGTGTTTAAATGTTTAATTATCAAATATAAAACCATTTTACAAAATTCTATACATTATGGGATATTGAATCAGGTTGTTCCCATAAATAGAATGGTTTTCCCAGTTTATAAAATAATGTGATTGATTAAATTTTTTTGCTACTTTTATACATATATTCGATTATCTAAACTATATATATATATATATTTTTAGAAATTTTAACTTCAGAGTAGATGGAGGGAGACATGAACTTCAAACTCGTTAGTTCGAGTTTAAGGCCGCGAGGTTTTCAAAGATACCATTATCTGTATTTATTCAGACTGTGCAAACTGAGTGTTATCTCTTACAGATGTTATAAATGATGCATTGTTTCTCATATATCTGGGCAGGGACCACGAGGACATACCAAACCCTGGTGTCCTTGTAGGATTTACTCAAAATAGTATCACAGGTCCTAGGATGCGCAAAGGATGTTAAACATGTCCGACTGTTTGACTGAAGTCAACTACGAAACGGGAAGAGCCAAAGTTCCGCTTTTATTAAAAAGAAAAAAGAACATTCTCCACCTTCAGACAGATCTTTCTGTATATTGATCATGACAGAGAAACTTCTCGGGAAGAGGTTGGAAAAAGCAGTTGGTACTGGTAACAATGATCCAAAACATCGACGGAGGCACGTGTTTAGTTTGCCTTCGAGTTAGTTCAGCACCCGGAAGATTGCATGCCCCTACTTCTCGTACCGGTCGCACCTGTCTTCTCTTCAGTCGCGTTAAAGCGCGCGGAGCCAATAACGTAGCCTACTTCTTCCTATCTTTCAGGAATTCCTCAAACTGATCACATACTGATCGAACGTTGGCAAGCAAGCAATGAGTCACGCACTAAATTTAACTGGTATAGGCTACTGAAAATACAGCCATTCTTTAGTTTATTCGTCTAATGGTAAACTAAATATAAAATATTGATCGATCTTTATCAAGCTGCGGTAACAGCCTGGGAACACATATATGATATGATGGTTAAAATGTATCGAGGCTCCCTCCATCATACCTTTCCTATGAATTGTGAGAAATCTACATGTTACTATCGCAGCACATACCCATATCAGAAGTTCATGGATTCGAGAAGGGATATTATCAAGAAACTCCGTTACCTAAGGAATAATTTCCTAAACCCCTTACACCATTACAATCCCAAGGTTGTCCTCATGCTATGTATAATCGTCTGTTCTGTTGTATCTGACTCTACAACTAGAAGATCCTTAGATTTGTAAAATATAACTATTAATTTATAACTGTTCTCTTGACTGTTTACGTGTAAATAAAACATCAATAAATATACTAATATGTATATCTCCTAGCAAAATTATATTAACCAATAATAATACTTTAAAGTTTTTTTTATATTATTTTTAATATAAATATAGTTTAAACGAATCCACCATTCAAACGTGAGCCTCTCTCATTCAACCAGCAAAACACAATGTCTGCATGTTACAGGAGAAAGTTTGTGTTGTATTTTGGCAATATATATTATTTACATCTCTATTTTATGCAAAGTTGAAGTCAACAAAAATGAAGACGAACATCGCACCGAGCAGCAGTAAACAGCAGAAGTTTAGCGATACAGCTATCAACTTGACGGGCATTCCAAGTCCATTATATCAGTTTGGAATGTTGCGCTTGTAGTTGGTTTACAAGTTATCTGCGTTGATCAACAAGTAACATCTTTGTAAATAATAAAACACTTGTAAAACCATATTATATTTTCTGATATAATTTATAATTATTATTTTGACTTTTAATAGACCGAGTACGATTCTGAACGTTTACTATACAGAAGGCTGAGACATGTGTGCACAGCTGTGACAACACCTCCTGTTTGTGTAGGAGCGCCACGTGAACTGTTCCCATTTACTGTCCTACAGGCGTGTTATCCGGCATTCAGGAGCTCTTGTTATCACACATTTTCCTATTTACATTAATAAATATAGTAAAGAGATCTGAACGCAAAAACTAGGTCTAAAATATTTACAAGTTAGTTTTTCTCATTATTCAAAAACTATTATAAATGTTATCAGAATTAATTTCTAAGTATTCTTTTAGAAAAGAATAATTGTAAAACGGACACAAGTCAATATTTATTTTAATACAATCACCAAAACACAAAATATTAAATAAGACGATATTGCTGTTAAGCACTATTTGTTCCACTTTCGCGAAAGGGGATCGATAGAACAAATGGCTTCTCTCTTTGTATACGTTTTACAAAGTGTACTGGCTGCCCTAACAAGACGGTTTCGATTGCATTATCTCTTTGTATTCCGAGTTCTTGTACTTTTCACTTTACATTACGAATACATTATGTGACATTTATATCAATGTTTCCAAAAATAATCAATATTTTATTTTATGCGGCAAAAAACATAATTACATACAACTATGACAAAAATAGAGACCGAATGGACATGAAAAAACGTTTATAATCTATTTAATTAAAACGTTTTACTCATTAAAAAATGTGATATGTGACCCAAACTCTTGTTTCAACCAGTTTCCTACAGTTCTCTTTTGAGAGAGAACAAAACTTTCTTATTCATAATAACTGTTTTCATGGAAATGGAATACTCTTCTCTTTAGTTAACTGTCTATATACGAGTAACAATATTTTTACGATTTAAATATATTGAAAAAGTCACCACTCAATACTTTATCTTCGGCCAACCCTACTATTAGGGAATTGCTGCTATAACGAACCCTTTACAACTCTTGCATAATGGGAAGGGGCTCCATCTTGTTAAAATACATCATAAATATTAAACACATAATTACCATCTGGTGTTACAGTTGTTACTGTTAAGTTCTCGAAAGCTAGAATTGTGTTTTTATTGACTAATTAAGACATTTAAAATGATATGATGCAAGACTATATGTGATATTTGAAAATTTGGAGTTACCTCCCACACCCTTTCCCCTGAGGGTCGAAAATTAGAAAATTATCATTATTAGAGTAGCCCTTTGTAGCTAGTAGGAGTGCCGCAAACATATTTAAAATAACAACAAAGTTAAGTGGGCGTGGTGCAAGTTACTTTTCAATCACCCTGTATATATTTAGGAATCTTACAAAATATAGCTACTCACCTAGTTAACTGAAGAGGAAGGAATTCAAATTCTATGAAAATAGTTATCATTTTAAGAAAATTAGAAAGATTTGTTCTCTCTCAAAAGAGATCTGTAGGAAACTGGTTAAAACACGAGTTTGGGTCACATATAACCTTTATACCGTTCGGTTATATTATACCGTTTTACACCGTGGGATCGGTAGAAAAAACCTCCGAAACGCGAATTTCGGCGTCTTCTTTAGTTTCTTTTGCGGTTTAATTGTTTTCGATTTACTTATAACACTACAAGCCTGCGCGGGCCTGTGCGTAAGTTGCTATTTTATAGTCGAATTACGATTTTCATATGGGAAATTTGTTGTCAACTAATGTTACCTTTCTTTTACAGGGATTTATTATATTATATTGACACAAAAGGGAAATAAAAATATTTGAATTCACTTAATAAGTAACGCAGCTTTTCAAGAGAGTACATGTCGTTCCAAGTACAGTTCAAAGTAAAGTCTTTTTTATATTATTTAATTAGTATTTGATAAATGTTAATATTATTTAAACGTTACATGTAATAACCATTGAGTATACCACAGTCAGAATATTTTTGTATGCATCAAAATACAAATTGTTTGGTAAATATTTTTTGATGAAACATAAACTGTATTAAACTTTGAGTCTGGCCTAACAATAACAGGTAGTGAATCAAAAAGGTATGAAGAATTTTTCAGGTAGTTTTTATTTCTGTTTTATTCAGCCTCGTTCATTATAGAGAAAAGTATATTTATTTTGAATTAAATTATAAATTGTACTTCATTTGAGCTTTATGAGAAAGTTAAATTTTAGTTCGATTTTATTTATGGAAAGAAAACGTTACCTTTCAATTAATGGATTTTATTTGAAGGTTTCTTGACAAACAAAGGTGGTTGTGTAAGCTTTCGGAAATAAAATTTAAAGATCTTTAAAAGCACAAAATTATGTAAAAGGATTTTGTAAAACTTCTACAAATCTCTCTACAATTTCACTATTATATAATTTTATTTACCCAGTACTTGTGATATGTTTAACTTATACGTTTGACTGCAAGTTTCTGTGTCTATCAATATATTGTATATGTAGCCAAAACGTTAACTTACTGCAAATTGTTGATATTTTTAAACATCTAGAGTTTGGAACAGACGAAAATGAAACGTTGTATTGCGTATTCTAAATTGAATAAATGAGTCCAAGTCCCGGCATGCGGGCGGACGCGAGGTAATGAGAGAGGCTCAATCAAAAGCACTTTTCACCGCCCGCTGCCCGCTCTGTTCTACCGCCATTCACTCACAAACAAGCCATTTTTCTGTGCGGCTCAATACCGAATAATTATCAGCCTGCCACTTGTCCTTTCGTTTTCTCTTTTGAAATTGGGGCCGTATTTCCCCATTGATTCAACATCAGTTAATGAATAAACGTTATAATAGCTAAAGCTGTTCTCATGTATATCATTGTGTGAAATACATCATATTCTTCTGGAATTAAGGCCAATAATAGTATTACAAGCCTAAGTAATTTAAGTGAACTAATTTAAAGAAGATAATGAAAATTATTTTAGTCTTTTACACCTTTGATTTCTAATAACTTTTTTCAATACTCAAAACTGTACCCTTGATAAATTAATAAATATCCTGCTCTAACGAATTTTAAATGTATATTTATATTATTTAAAGAAAACCAACGGGCTTTATCAAGACAGTTAATAAAGAATTTATGGTTATGTGAATAATGATACATAGATAGAGAGTTTACTTCACAAACACAGTAAAAAATATTGATTGAAAATGTACCCATTGGACTAGATATATACATACAATCTATAGGTAACGTGTTAATATAGTAAAATAAATTTGTTAAAAACAACATGATGGCATTATTGAACGCATTGTTAATGTTACTAATGACTGATTCACTACTGGAGATTGTAATTAACTGCTGGTTGTAACTACTTACCTCAACCGATTCATCTTGACCTCTACTGAGTCAATCAATAACCTAGTGTCTTCAAGGTATTTTGTAACATTGTTAAATATGAATTTCAACTTAAAAGTCTCTCTTTTTTAAGTTTTTTTTTTAATGAAAAAGGAAAATTTGTAATAATGTGATGTTTCAAATTAATTACTTTTTTATGGTAACTGGATTTGATTTTCTAATTTCACAAACAAAATTAAATTCAACAAGAATCAGAAAAATTGTAATATAGGTTTAAAGGAGAGTTTAGAAGATGGACCCTTCAATGTGGCGTATTATTTCTCAAGAACAAAAAGAATCCCTGTCACATTTATTTCAACTTAAAAATAAAAATCTTTTAAACATTTAATACCATTAAAATAATGAAATTATTTATTATAAGGACAATTCATTCCAGTTCTTCAATGAAATTGAAATTATATATGTAGAAACATTGATATTCTCTGTTTTCCCGCCAAATTCATTTGTTACTCTATTCAATGTGTTATTTATGAACGACTTATTTCAAGGAATATATTGTAAATATGTTATATCTTATTTCTATGTTTCAAAAGAAATACTTTAATCAAAAATATAACAAAACCAATAAAAACTAAAAAAATAACTAAAACCCCTTTATCTGTGTTTTAAAGCTATGTCCATTTTCTTTCCGATAGTAGATTATGGAATAATACTATTAAATTAATAAAGAATAAAGTTTAAAATATGGTTTTAACACTAACTTAAAAGAGTAAACAAATTTATTCATTAATAAATCACATTCATAATATGTGTAATAGGGACTTTACTTAGCATGAAATATCTGTAAAATAAAAACTTAGAATATAACAAATATGTGTTTATTAGATATAGTATAAATAATTACCCACCATATGTTCAACTCCATACTTTTTATACATTTTATTATTTTGCGTTTCTCTTGTAGCAATGATGGTAATCCATAAGAGCGATGTAAAAATGTTTCATTTTTAATATTTCTTAATAACTTACCAAATTCATTGTATATGTTGCATAATATTTCATTTTTATTCAGTTCTGAGCTATGTTCAAAATCTAGGAGGCGGCCGCTACTCCGAAACCTGTCCTAAATGTCATTTCGAAAGAAAGCGAAAAATTCTTTTTGGGAATCAGTGCAATGATATGCTACTCATATTATTTACATAGAAGAACATGTGTTCAAAGTGTCAAGTGCCTGCATGTTTTCAAAGTTGGTTTAAAAAAACGATTTTACTAAACAAGACTATTCCAGATTTTTTCATTCTGATTTATTGTTTCACTGAACGATGGCAATTGTTCGGAAAAATCCTGTTTCCTTCCCAATCCTTCCAGCGTCAAAAATGAACTTCAAACAAAGAATTGACTAAACAGATAGACAAGAAAGCGAATTAATAATAAAAATATAACATCCGGAGATAATACGAGGTAAAATAAGCTAAACTGTTAAAATTGCATTAAATATTCTGTTTCAGGTTTGTTATTAAATCATGATGAAATTGGGTGTACGGAACAGGAGTCCCATTTCATCGTCTATATGTTAGCTGGGTTCGTCCTGGATCAGGTTATCAAGTATCACTAAATTTCATTATAACCATTGAAGAAATTATCCGGTACTGCTCGTATGTCTTGCTGGCTTCACCAAGGCTGGAGCTTGAAGACTCTAACCGGAGCATTATTTTGGCACCTTTCACTGGACGGCGACTGTTCCTGGTGGCGTGCTTGAATACTGACACAGTTACTGTAAATGAAAAAGATTCCCAACTAATCAATCGTCTATTTTTTTCGGTCCTGAGAGCTTATTGTCTTCCACCTTATTTGACTTGTGCATGCATTCCTGAATTTTTGGTTTTAGACTATGTGGGCAAAACACCATCCCAGTACTCCATTCGTTCCGTTCTCACATTCAAATCAGAAAACATTGGAGTCCATCAGGAGTATTACTGAACATATGTTTCTGGACAAGACTTTTCCCTGATAAACGCTGTTACTTTTAGTACAGGGTGAAAATTCCAAATCGCTCATATTTTTATTCTCACTTTTACCAGACTTTTTGCAACAGATAACAGCAGCAAATACCATCTTTAACATGGAGACAACCTTCTAGATATTTAGTATGGATTTTAGACTAAAGTCGTCACTTAAATGTCATAACAAACCATTTATTATCAGTCTGTTTGGCAAATATAAAAGTTGTGTGCAAAACAGTTACACAAATGTGTCTTACCTTCTACACGGTCATCAAAGATAAATAAGAAATGTCTTAATGTTGTTTCAATTTCATTTAATTCCCTTGAAAATACCAAGCTTCATTTTTCCACCTGATTGGTTTAAAAATTATGTATTATTTATCTATAATTATAAAGCAAGGGATAAAGATTTGTAAATTTCATACTTTTTCTGTTTTTAGTAATCCCAAGAATGTTTATGCTTTAATTTTTAATTTTTGCTTTACAAATTCTATTCCACGTTATAATGGCCACTATTTATTGATTCTGTTTTTATGGAACAATAAGAATATAAAGAGTGCAAAAAAATTAGTCATACCTTTGGATTTTACAAGGAATTTTGCGTTGTCCTAAATATTCAATGTGAAATTCACTCTAGTTATTTATAATTGGTCATGCGATTTCATATAACTTTTATTAATATATTATTATATTTTGAAACATTTTTTTTAATCAAAAAAGGTTCTCTGACGGCTCATTATTTTCGTTTTTTGTCTATTTTGAAGAAATGTAATAAAACATATGTAGTTTAATTGAAAAAACTGCAGAAAAATTGAAAATAAACAAAATATTGACATTTTTCATTATACATTGTATTATTTACGTGGAAAAATTGTTATTATTTATTTAAATTATAATTTTTTTATACCAGTGCTATTTGTAAGTATTAAGCAAAATAATAATGAATCATGCATATTTAACAATTACGTGGAAATTTTTAAATACATAAAAAAACAGAATTCGAGTCTTAGTAAATTTTTTTTTAATTTGTATTTTTCATCATATATTTTTTATTTCTTTAAAATATTTTTTACAATTCTTATTGAAATTGAATCAAGAAACCATTATTTCTTTCCAAAAGTTTTTTTTTAAATATTTATGTATTTTTTTCAGTGAACTTAAAAATATAAATATCTTTTTTTTCATATTCTACGTCATCTGATCTTGATTCATACCATATTCTACTCAATTTTTTCCCTGCTTTTTTAAATGTAATGATTGTATCTCCTTTCATTGCAGTAAACACAAGATCGTTATCAAAACTATCACTAAATTTTTTTGTAAATGTATTTAATGTTGGGATATCACCATCAAAATCTTCTTTAATTTCGTTAAGGGAAAATTGGCACTCGGATGAATTTTTTTTAGATAATACACGCAGTAAATTATGAAATCTTTAGAATCCACACTCGATGTATGTCTACAAGATGTTGAGTTTGTCCAATCATAAAAAGATGACATGCACCTATTATGATAATAAGCTTGAACTTCATCTGATTCTTTGAGAAAATTCAGTCTAACTTTTGTTAAATGATTCTGAAACATCTCTTCCCTTTAAAGTTGATAAAATTTTTCTTTAGTCTCAACCTTCTGCATGCCGCGAAATGCTCTATTTTGGTTACAAGGTTCTTCACAAAAAACACAATGATGCTCAAAATCAAAATCACATGCTTCTTTCATAATCTTCTTCCCAATAGATTTTTTTTCTTGTTTGTTCTTTGGAAGCTGTAACAATTGATCGAGGTCTATTGTATGCCGATTGACAACCATCATGAATGTGTGCTTCAGTCAATTTCTGAAATGTTTTGTACCGCTGATCATTGCTTTGTTTACTTGACGAAATAAGAGTATCTATCCCTCGACTTTTTATTTTCACCAAATCTCCATCGCGGCTTTTACAAATGGTACAAGAAGGTACCTTTTCCACCATTTACATGAATCTATAAAATGCAGAAAGCACGATAAAATTAGTATACTGAAAATACGTAAAAATTACTAGATAAATAGCATGCGTAAAATTGTATGTACAGAGACAAAGATTTATGATCTGTATTATTTTTAATAATTTTTATTGAATAATTTGTATAAAATTTTGTTTCGCAAAATTTTAAAGTTTTACTTACGATTTGTATTTTATATGGACAAAAATCTTGTAAAGTGCTAATCACGAGGCTTATTTCACGACACTACTCCAATATAACTTGACTGACGACAAAGCAGCTGATTATTGAATGCTTAGAAACATACTGAGACCCGCATAATATAAGAATAGGATTGACCCCGCCCTTTTGCTTCAAGGACACTATTATATAACTGTACTATATATACCTGTAACCCAACTTTCACATTCAACAATGTTTCTAAACTTTTCAAAATATTCGAAAATTCTTCAACATAAAAAAAATTATAATTTAAATAAATAATAACAATTTTTCCACGTAAATAATACAATGTATAATGAAAAATGTCAATATTTTGTTTATTTTCAATTTTTCTGCAGTTTTTTCAATTAAACTACATATGTTTTATTTCATTTCTTCCAAATAGACAAAAAAAACGAAAATAATGAGCCGTCAGAGAACCTTTTTTGATTAAAAAAAATGTTTCAAAATGGTGATTGAAAATTATCAAAATATTTTTTTAAAGTGAAATTTTATTATAACGGCTGAATATTTCTTAATGAAAAAAATACAGTATTTTTAGAATAGAACAAAGTATATTTGATCAAACTTTCAGCTCAATCGAACCATTTTTGTAAAATTAAAAAATTAAAAACCAAAAAAAACGGTTTTTTTTGAATTTTTGGGGAAATTTTTGAGGTTAGGGCAAAAATGATTACTACATAAGTTGTAGATTTTTTTATTTCCAACAACTTTTACATTTGACTTTTTTTAATAGGATGCATTGTTTACTCACAAATTGCAAAAAACCATTTTCACCCCTAAAAACCACCCCTCCTATACCCCCTAATAGACGATTTTGGTTCGGAATGGTTTTTTTTATTTATTTATGATGTATTTGACTAAATTGTGCCATTAGTTTGCTGTAAGAAAACATTTATTTATTTGACCATTTTTAACTTCTATTTCTCCTGGACTAATAAGTCGAAGCGGGTTGAAACTTGGTAATCAGAAGAGTAACTTGAGCAGAACTCTGAGAACTGGAACTTTAAACTGATTAGGTTCATCATTACTGCCTCTATTATAGCGTAACACTTATTTTACCTCAATTAAACAATCACATACAAGACAAACAGAGACATGCTACAGTGGCGTGTGGAGTTGGAGTGGATCGGAACTTGGTAATCAGAAGAGTAACTTGAGCAGAACACTGAGAACTCGGAACTGTAAATGGATTAGATTCACCTTTATACTGCCTCTCTTATAGCATATACAATTCTTTTATTTCAAGTAAGCAACCAGGTACAAGACAAACAGAGACAGTCAGAGATCGGACGAAGCAGAGTGGGTCAGAAATTGTTAATCAGAAAAGTAACGTTCTTTGGATCTCTCCAGTCGAACATGACTCCTGATTCCAGAAGTCAAGTCTAATACATCGTCAGATACTAGACGCTGCAATAAAAGGAAGCTAGGTTATGTAAAGTAATCTGTACATATTGCTGTATTGTTGTATTATATATTGTGAATTTGTTCTTCCTAAATTCCGATTGTTCCGGACTTTTTCAAATTTAATGTTTTCAAATATTTTATCAGCCTTCCTGAAAATGTTTTTCATACGCCTTAGTGAAAACTAGAGGTATTGAAAGAAGGAGGTAATTAATTGGCTGCAATAGATCGCACTTTTTAAGATTGTAATGAATTTAGTAGATTTGTAAAATTGATGGGAAAATCCTTTTTTTTAGAGTAGCTGATACATTTTTTAGTGATATTACAATATGCATGCAACAACCTTTAATCAACCACACGGACATACCATTGATGTCAGAAGGTCTTTTCAATTCGGTCTATGTACAACATAGTCTATGTCCAAGTCCACCTCGCTAACAGGAGTCAGCAACATAGAGACACCGGGCCTCGTGTATGAGGAGTGACGGTATTTAAAAGACGGATCAGGTACAGTGACCAATGACCAAATTTTAGTTAACTCGTGGGCCACTTTCTTTGTTTCTTTAATATGTTTTCATTAACTTTCAAGTGCTGACTATATTCACTTATGGTCAGTCCTACATGGTTTACGATTTTTGGAAGCAAGTATTGAAAGTAAATAGTAAGTAAATTAAATTAATAAAGTGTAACAACATATTACCTTTATACTATAGATGTTTGAGCGAAAGTTCAAAATAAGAAAATAACATTCCAGGTAGTTTGTTTTTGGGGAAAACTGTCTGTTTTTTTAGACTGCTAATAATGTTTTGAGCTTTCGCAGCTTTGTTATTGTTTATGTAAATTCTTTTATAAGAATTATAATTTTTACACTGTATCTCTTAATAAAAATACCCATTAAGAGGATGGTGATTGCTTCACATAATCGAGAGTCTACCTGTGACACATAAAATAATTATTTAATTGCTTTAAATTTCAACCCAATGCTTTCTTGAGACATCTAGTTGTGATTTTACGTGAGAATATTTGCTTCCTGACGCTGAGCCAACGAAACAGGGGGCGGAGACTAAACAAAAACGAGTTCGCGATAAAAATAAATCACACACTGGAATGTTTTAAAGTACATTTTTACTACAGATTCTACATGTAACCAGTGAATTGAGTGAATTTAACAATAAGAGCCCTTTGTCAGGTACAAGAGGGATAAGTCGGAGTGGGTTGGTACTTGGTAATCAGAAGAGTAACTTGAGCAGAACTCTAAGAACTGGAACTTTAAACTAATTGGGTTCATCATTACTGCCGCTGTTATAGCATAAACAATTCTTTTTTTCTCAAGTAAACAATCAGGTATAAGACAAAAAGAGACATGCTATAGTTGCGGGTGGAGTTGAACATTGGTAAGCTGGCATGGTGTGAATGACTTTGATTTTCAACTAAGGCCGAACATAAAAATAAAAATGTACCCTATTTTTAATCAGCAGGGTACATAAAGAGATAGAGTTGCACAAAGAGCGACGCCGGCTCCATCGATCGGGGTCTCTAAAGTGATGAGACGGTCTATTATCCAACTTCCACAGCCAACCCCGACACGTAAACGAGAATTGTTTGTTTTCTTTTAAACTAACTCAATAACATACGTCGACGTGATATAACACTTGTATAACTGGGTAATGTAGCAACATGTCGTTTTAGAAACGGTTGTAATAATGTTGTATACATACGAGTAGATTATACTAACGCCTTATCATGTCCACACATATGATGACAAACATTTTTAAATATGCATCTGTTTGTTAATATCATTACAGTATTTTTTTAAATTGCTAGTAATCTCGCTAAGCAAGGGAGTGTTTTTGTCAATAAATCTTTATTTATATTACATTAGGGTACTACCACTTGTACCAGTTTATTAAGCTCGAAACAAAGGATATTCCCATTCATTTTAAGCCCTTGAATGTTGGCTGAGGGTTTAAATTGTGTGTTGAATATTTTATTAAGATTTAAATTAATTGTGTATTTTTTCTGAGACAGGTACAGTCAATTTCTCCTATCAAGTCACATGTTAGCTAGTTAAGTCCCCCAAATCTGTAGTTACATAAAAGCGTATATACATCTCACTATGGTCTGAGACATTTTTAAAATTATTCCCTAAAGATGCATTTCATTAAATATTTTAGTTTGTTTCCTTATTTGATTTATAAGGATAAATAAACTAGTTAGGTCGTAATTCACTATCCCTACATTAAAAGGTAAATATCTGAAAACATGCTCTTTTAATTAGTAATGTTACCATTTTGATTTTGGTGCCTTAACAAAATTACCTCTCCTTAGACATTGTTGTGAATAGAGGGGAAGTAAAGGTGGCATGTGTGCGCATTGAAGTGGTCCATGTTAGGGCTATTCAAACATTTTAACGTAGGTTATTTTTAGGAATTAAAAACATTTTAAATTAATTGTTTGATGAGAAGAAATAGGTAATGCCATAAAAGTATATTTGACAACCCTATTCTGAAGCAACTGCTTCATTCTATGGTAGAAAGTATAGACTTTGGTGGACGGCTAATGTAATTTACTATTAGATGATAGTTTAAAATAAAGGATTATATGTAACAAAATGGAGGTTGACTACAAAATATTTCACTGAATATAAAATCCATAAAATTTGTATTTGTTTTAATGTACTATAATATATTACGTATATCAAGCATACGTGGCCATTTTATATACACAGGTTATTTTCTCTTAATAAATATATGTTATGGTTTTTCATCTATATAAAATACAATTCTCATCTTCTACCATTTGCGATGCATTATTAACTCATGTACAAGTTCTCTACGGATGAGTAATGCAGAGTGTGTTTCCTTGTCAATTCCACGCCAATTGTTCCTTATTTTCAGACAACACTATTTTATTTGGGAAAGCGTCTGACAGGTTTGAAAATGGTCTTTGTGTTCTTATTCAAAAGCATAAAAATCGTATCTAAAACAGTTTTGCATAAGTAAACCTTTTTAGAGAAAGCTCTATATGAAATAATGTAATATATGGAATAATTTCGTTTACAGTAGTGCAATAATATGAAATTAACTACGTACATTATGTAATATTCATATAAGTTTATTCTTGAATGAATATACGTTTTAAATCAATATTTATGCCAGGTTGAAGAGTTATAACACGTCTTTCCATTTATTAGATGTAATTTTTAAGTAATGATTAAAAGTAATTCAGTTTCTTAAAATAATATGCTAGCAGTTACATACACAATTATAATTGAAAACTTATGCTACAAGTAAACAACTAGTGTTACAATTAATTTTTTACTCAAAATGTCCTTAGAAAATAAATAATTTCTTACACTGTTCTGTATTTACTCGAACTCATTAACAAATCAGTCTTTGAGTAATACACATATAAAGTATGTATTACAAGAAAGTAAATCTTAGTCATATTAATATATAAAATTGATTAATTACAACTTTGTTGTAGTGGCAATTTTGTGATATCTCACCGAATCTGAACCAGGAAGTGTGACAAATTTTGGCCGGATCACCTTGACGTCATTGCGCTAAATTAGTTTGGTGATTTTTTATAGGGTTACTTTTCGTGCCATGTTAATTAATTCAAATTTTAAATACATGAACCGTATGGCCGCTGGTTCTTTAAATTATAGCTATGAATTATAGTTTTATTTAAGTATAAGTACAATGTCACAAAAGCTACCACGTTGTTTTTTGTCTTAATGCCTTGGTTTGTAAAGAATTAATATTTTAAGTTTTAATATTTATATGTTTTGTTGTTTGAATGTTTGATAATCAATCATACAAAACTAGTGGACACATTTAGATGAAACCTGGCATGTACATCGATTAAACAGGAGAATAATACAGACTTATTTTATTTTAAAATACTACTTTTTATAAAATACTTATTTTTAGAATTTGTACTAGCATGAACAAATTACAAACCGTCGCAGTGTTCTTTAACTAGTTATGACGAAAGTATTGTCTAACTTTAACTGTAGATAGGAGCAGTGACTAGTTCAATGTATTTAGTTTTTAATACTCGAATTTAATTTCCTTTGACATTGTGGAACGGCATATCTGCAATAGTGAGGGAACAATAACAGAGTAACCGGACTCTATGATACAACAAACTATTCACTCTTTGACTTTAATTTGATAAAACAAACGACTGCAGTGGGTCCGTGTCTATTGCAAAATTAATGTAATCACAAAGCAATGCACTATACACAAATTTTAATTTTCATAACAATAAATCTTGAGGGGGCAGTCAGTACGTTTTGCATTGAATATAATGCATATTTGCATTTAAAATACAATAATGATAAATAAAATACATGAATATGGACATTTATATAACTTTCAAAATGATCCAATGAAATAAGATGATATAATGAACAATGATTGAAAAGTAAGCGGCGATGTGTAGGTACTTTATCGGGTTTATGTATACCTTTGAAGAACGTAAGACGAGGTTACAAACAAAATCTTGACAACTGGATGGCCAAAAAAGTAGGGAACTTTCAACTGCATGCAAATCGGTCAACTGTGACTACGAAAATATAACTAACTTCCAAACAGAGTTATAATTTATAAATAAGAGACAGTGAACATTTTGCCTCTGCTCTGATAATCTTAAACATAAACACTAATAATATCGAATTCGTACATGCCTATGTCTTATAATAGAAGACCATTACTTATAACAGAAGAGTTCTGAATGTCGTTTAAAGTGGTTATGCTCATAAGACAGTGGCATAGAAGGAAACTGCGTGTAAAGCCGTGGGTAACTGATTTATTTTTACATTTATTTAATAATAAAACATATAGTATACAGATTTTATGTATGGTTTTCCACATTATGTATTGTATACAATGTTATAGTTAATTTACTTATGTCAAAGGTATTATACAATTACTTGGAGAATTAACTTAAAAATTGACAAAACACAACCCATTTTAAATGAAGAAACTGACTAAGCAATTCGAGATACTTTTTATTTCTAATATGGTAACACTAGTTAACATAAATATTCTCTTTTCCACAAAGAAGCAACAAAAAGTATTACAATCGTCAATAAAAAAAAAATACTCGTAATTAATATCCTCATTTAGCAAATTATGTTGTATTACACAGTGTTACAATAGTGATTATGAAATAACAATACATGATTTGGAAACTGGTGGAGGAGGTACTGCAAATGGAAAGTAAAAAACCAACTTAAACGTAGATATATGGGTGTATGCAGCCAGACCACCCTCCGTCCACTGTTACTGTTACAACGAATCTTTTTGATATTCGAACTCTATAAAACATATGTTTTAACCTATATATATTTAAAAATTTAGGACTGTAAATATACAAAATCATGTTAGTGAATAAAATATATCATATATGAGCATTGTAAAACATAAAATAACACAGAAGCCATTTAAAATGATTCAATCATAAAACCGAACAACACGTGGTCTAAGCGGATCGATGTAGCGGAATGTACAGTTACACATTTACACACACTCGTCTCTCCTCTAGAGCTCTCAAGTTAATCCCACGTAGTCAGATATTGTAAAACGTATATGTATAACAGTAGTTATTTAAGTTGAATAAAGGCCACATTAAACAACACGTGGTCTAAGCGGATCGATATAGCGGAATGTACAGTTACACATTTACACACACTCGTCTCTCCTCTAGAGCTCTCAAGTTAATCCCACGTAGTCAGATATTGTAAAACGTATATGTATAACAGTAGTTATTTAAGTTGAATAAAGGCCACATTAAACAACACGTGGTCTAAGCGGATCGATATAGCGGAATGAACAGGTACACATTTACACACACTCATCTCTCCTCTAGAGCTCTCAAGTTAATCCCACGTAGTCAGATATTGTAAAACGTATATGTATAACAGTAGTTATTTAAGTTGAATAAAGGCCACATTAAACAACACGTGGTCTAAGCAGGATCGATATAGCGGAATTTACAGGTACACATTTACATACAACTCGTATCTCCTAAAGTGTCCTCAAGTTAATCCCACGTAGTCAAATATTGTAAAACATACATGTACCACAGTAGAGATAAATTGAATAAAGCCCACATTAAACAACAAGTGTTGTAAGCTGATCTAGTCAGATCATTTCATTGCAGTAGTCATCTGAAGTAATTTATATACTTTGAACAATACTGAAAATTGCTAATGAATAATTGTTGATTAGTTTTTTTTTATTTTTGTTATGGATGAAACATTCCCTAAATTCTAAATATTTTAGTATAAATTTCCTTTTAAACTTAATAACGTTAAAATTCCAAATGGGGATTGGAAGCTGTTTTTGAAGCCTTGTTTTACGTACAAAGATTTTTTCATTGGAAGAGTTTTTATTAGGAATGTGTTTTTAAACAAAACAGAACTAAACATTGATAAAATATGTTTCTAACATTAGTGTTTGTTTAACCTGATCAGTAATAAATAATTTACCTTACCAATGACCTAACTATGCTCTGTTACAGTGATATGTAGAATTCTGTACTATGAGAAGAAGCCTAGTTAAAGGAATCACCCTAGTGATGTATACAAGTTGTACATAATGGATACTAACAATAGAAATTTAGAGTTTTCATTGCACAGTATTTCTGAAAATTAAAGCATACACTTTATTTCTAAACAAACTTTTAGGTTAAAGTCATCTCAACAACAGAATTCATTAAATTTAATTATGTGAATTCTTAACCTTGTCAGACATCAGATTACAGAAACCTCATTTCCCCATTGTTTTAACATTTGTGATTGTGAGAATTAGCATGAAATGTTTAATAGTGATGTTAAATAAATAATATATCTATTTTATGAGGTCACAGACTGTTTAGAGAAGATGTTGAATAAATGGTGAATTTCTCTCAACGATATAAAAGCTGTCTGCTCCCACTCAAGCGTTCCACTTCAGTATTGTAGCAGACTCCGTTGCTGCTGGCTCCGCTCCTCTAGTCTTTTCCAACTGGACAAATTACCTTATTCCTGAATTATTGTTCTTCTATGTGTAACACATTTTTAGCACATATTGCACATTATTCTCAAAAGGAAAATAAAATTTTTTGGTACACTACGAGTGTCATAACAGGTTCTTTTTGAGGTTTTATGCCAAATTCAGATTCTATAGCTCACCATATGCTTATCATATGATTGTACTCCATTTACCTAAAAGTAATTTTTGTTTTTCAATTTTATGTTAGTCGGAATAACAACCTTAGGATAAAATAGTCTCTACGTGCAATATTTGGGCATAATTGTCCATAAGACCAAATCTCATTTAGTGATAAGCACCATCATCGAACTCAATTTTACTACAAGCTTCACCCCTTTCGTTCTCAACATATTTAGTGGGCAGAGATACGGTCAGATGGAAATAACATTTATCCAGCTGCTCAAGTGATATGCTTCGCTGACGCTCTACCAATAGCATAAAATCCTAATTTGAAGCGTGATGTTTTAGAGGTCATAAACTATCATTCCACTAATGTCGCGTGCATAAGAATTTACCATTTTACAATGATAATAGTCATTACAAAACGGTGAATGTAGCTTATTATTATTTTACAGCTCAAATTAAGTATTTTATTCATTTTATTATTTTCCTGCTTCTAAATATTAAGACTATAACGACGTTTTGTTTTCGAGTGTGCTACGAGAGTAGAAAAAGTAGCTTTAGATACTGACGATGATACATTTCGACCATGATTTGAATAACTCGTACAGTTGTAAGATGAACACAATATATAATTTTTCACAGTTCCCTCTTGTGCTAGTAATGACTGAAGGTAAGGAAACTGTTATCATCATCATTATTATCATTTTATATTTAACTAGTGAAATAAGGGATTAAAATATTAAAGCAATCATTTCACACACACACACATACACACACACACACACACACACACACACACACACACACATATGATGTAATGAAAAGTACCTAAAACCCTTTTAAAAAATGTTTTTATTGACATACACGTGTTTCGGTGTGTGTTTATATATACACATATATGATACAACTATTTTGGTCTATAAAACTACGTAGGAAGGAATTTTGAAGTACCATTACAATACTCCTCTAATAAAGGATTTAAATAATAAATCAAGAATTACACTGATTTATTGCGTTAGATCAAAATTACGTTAGCAAAGCTTTAGCGGTTACTAATTCTATAATTTAAAAATCGTTGTATAAGGATTTTAAAAATTATATAAATTCAATATAATGTCCCTTTGTGGTACTCAAAAGTTCTAAACAATTATAATTATTACATATCCTGTTATATGTATCTGACATATATATAACCATGTTATGGGTCCCTTTGATAAAGCAATGCCATAATGTAAGTCACAAATATCTCAACCCATTGATATAATTCCCTGTAAAATCAGATTCAGGCCCAATCAGAGCTGTGTCTACGTAAACTATACAGACACTACATTTAAACTCTCTATCAGAATTAATTATCCTTCTAAAGTGCTTTAGAAGGAATCAAAATCAAAGAGGAGGACCCCTACAAATTGATGGGCATGTTTTCGAACAAGTGGAGAACTTTAAGTACCTTGGGGTCACAATATCAAATAAAAACACAGATGAACCAGAGATACAAAATAGGATCAACTCAGCAAATAGATGTGTATATGCATGCAATAGGATACTTTCAACAAAATCTCTCTCACAAAACTAAAACTAGAATATACAAAACAATTATATGTCCAGTGCTTTTGTACGGATCCGAAACGTGGAGGCTAAATAAGAAGGATGAGAAAAAGCTTCTAGTTTTCGAGAATAGAATTTTACGTAAAATTTATGGGCCATCATATGAACAAGGGGTATGAAGAAGAAAACATAATAGAGAAATCAGGGAGCTCTACAATAGTACGGATGTAATAGGAGAAATAAAGTGCAGAAGACTCCGTTGGGCAGGCCATGTTTTGAGAAGAGAAGAGGAATGCAAACTAAGTAGGGTAATGTACGGTAACCCAGAAGGAAGACGACCCCGTGGGAGACCGAAAGTGAGATGGTAGAACCAGGTGAAGGCTGATATGGAGAAGGTGGGCGCTTCAGAGGAAGATGCAGAGGACCGTTTAAGATGGAGGAGCTTTGTTGGTGCGGCTAAATATCACCTCCGATATAAATGGCCCTGGGAGTAAGAGTAAGTATCAGAATTAATTATATTCATGCAGTCCTAATCAGAGCATTATGCACCTACAGTATACAGATATTTGGGGCTTCTATTTTTTGCCTTTATTTTCATGTTACATAACTAGTGTCTAATTTCTAATATGGTTAATACAATATCCAAATATCTTAATCTAAATAATAATAACATTGTCGAGTCTTAGGAGGTAGGAGAGAGTGCCAATCAAGTGTCAATAAATTACTAAAATACTAAATAACATGCAATAACAGTAACAATAATTAAAATAGTCAATATATACTAAATAACATGCGATAGTTAAAATAGTCAATAATAAATAACATGCAATAAATAAATAAAAAACACATGGAAGATCAGTCTTGCCACTGCTGGACGCCGGACACATGAGTGACATATATGTCCCGGCTCCAGCGAATGGCCTCGGAGACGCAGCGACGGGAGAGGGATGTGCCGTATCTACGGTGGACCCCGAGGCGTGCCAGGGTCCCCCAGTTGGCGCTGTCCCACGCACCCAGGGAGCCGACGACGAAGGCATCCACGGAAGTCTTGTATCCTCCGGCCGTCAGCATCCGGGCGAGTGGTCCATAGGTGTCCAGCTTCCTCTCCCGCGCAGCTTCGATGGCCCGCCAGCCGTCCTCGTACGGAACGGCAATGTCGACGATCTTGACGATCTTGTTGTGGGCGTCGATCATCACCACATCCGGACGGCAGCGCACCATCTCCTCCGGGAAATCGTCTCGGCCTTGGAGCAGCGCTTGTAGGGGCACCCGCTGGTTCACGCGGACCTCAACTCCCTCCGCAGGTCTGATGGCAGCGACGAGGAGATCCTGGACGGCGTTGTGTCTTCGCGTGATGCCAGTAGCGAGGCTGGAGGTGCAGTGGCAGAGCACGTGGGCGGTGGTCTCGTCGTGTTGACCACACCGCCTACAACGCCGATCGTTGACTCCCCAGCGTCGGCAGCCGTTGAGAGGGAGGACATTCAACCTGGCCCGGTGAACAAACCGCCAGTCCGCAAAACGTGTGTAGCGTCCCTCGTGCAGCATGTGGTTGGCAGTGGCGCAGGTGGTGGTGACCCTGGCCACCCTTCCCTGGTCGGGTTTCGCGGAAAGGATGGCCCTGAAGTGCTGCTGCAGCGAGGAGCGCAGATTGGCGGACAGCGTGTGACGGGAGCCCCTGTCGACGATCCTGAGGGCCCTATCCCCAGGGATCGTGATTTGAAATGTTGCCCTGCCGGCACACCAACCCCAGTGCAGGTCAGGTAGGCGTTTCTTCAGCCTATTCAAAGCTGCCCGCGCGGCAGAAAAAGTGGTGGCGACATTGGAGTTCCCGGGGAAGTCGCCGTTGAGGTATCCCACAAGGAACTCCATTCCGGCGCGGGCAGCACTCCTCTGGCCCGCAGAGGCCGCTAGTCCCTCCAGCGCAAGCGAAGCCACCCTGGCATCCGGTGAGGTGAGGAGCCTGAACGCGTGGTTGATGGCGGCCAGGTCCGAGAGGTCAGCCAGCGGGACGAGTCCAGCCCCGCCGCAGGAAGGTGGAAGATAGACCAACTCGGCACTGGCGCGTGAAGGGACGTTGAAGATCTTCTTCACACCACACTTAATCTTTTTGTCCAGGCTCCTAAGTGCAGTCTTGCGGATCCGCGCGGTCTTGAGGTTAAACTCCAGCTGCGGAACGATGAAGGTCCGCAAGGCGTGCAACTTCTGCCAAGGTGCCAGCACACTCTGAAGGACGGCCTCAGTCTCGGCTTCCAACCTGGCGATGGTGGCGACCGGGGTTTGATCCACCTTCATCCCAGTGGGGACTCCAAGGTGTTGGTAGGACTCCCCTTCGCCGAGGACCCGAAGCGGCGCACCGTAGATGATGAAACTCTATCAGTGTCAGACAGCATACTGTGCAGGATAATAGTACTAACAACATACTTATGTAGTTATTACACTGTAAGGAATAAGATGAAACATATCGATGGATGTGACTTAAATAATAATATACTGTAAAACCTCAGTTTTATTTCTAAATATGATACAATTTATTTTGTTTCCTTGAAATACTCCAGATGCACTGCCTGAATGAGGGTCGACTCATTTTCTACATTAGAATATAACCGGCATAACCTTCAAATACATCAAACATTTAACAAAATTAACTTGAATTGAGCGTAATTTATTTCTTGGTAAACATATAGTACTATAGAATGTTGGTATTTAAATGAAACATATAAAAATATTACATTATAAACAGGTAATATTTATTTAATTAATTCATACTAACACAAATACGTGAATTTTATATACCTACTTTCATGGTTGCGATGAGTTTAATGTCAATTAATGAATTCATGTTACCTATCTTCTCTGTCGATTCTATTCTCGCATACACCCCTCCAATACAAGTACGCATGTCTTAATAATACAAAATGTAGCCCCGCTGTTCACACGACACGTGGTTTGTATTCAACATAAGTACTTGGGTTTGAAGTACACACTGTCTACCAATGTCACGTCATAATGAAAGTACTGTACACTTTAAAACTTCATTTAATGTTAATTTATTTGAACCAAAATACTTGATACATTTATTTTAAAACATACAAAATTCGTGTACACGGCTGGCTTGCGTGTTTTTGTTTTCTGTACTACGGTCATTATGATTAACAAACCGAATACTTCCTTATATTCAATTATTAATGATATAACATAACATTGAAATTGGAACAGGCTGTTCAAAATTAGTAATCAAACACATTAATTAACTGGAACTGCAACAAATAGATTGGTTATTTGATATTGTTATTGAGGTATTTGTACTGGTGTCGGCTTTATCACAAGATAATTCTGCAGATAAATTGATTAATCAATCGCATCACGTTGCAGACATCCACATCCCACTCATCCACAGACATCCCACTCCTAGACATCCACTGGGTATCCCAGATAGAGTACCACATTGTTTTTAATTGCATCCGGTGTAAGTTCTACTGGCAGATACACACCAGCCAGAAATGAACCCTCCTGGGATTTGGTCCTAGTTAGCAAACTCAGTGAGAATTTGAATTATCTTTGCTGCTGAATTTCGTATCCATAGTATCCAGTCACGCTAGACATTTCTCAATCAGGGTTAGTGACAGTCTTAAAGACGATAGAAATAAAGTGCGTACTTCCTTACTGTCTTGATTTCTATAAACCCATTTCCGATCGACTATTAGTCATATGTATCCAAGTTATTCTTTATGAGAAGAATATAGGTTCTTATGGCATAACTGAACTGCAGTTTGTTTTTACATAAAGCTCATTAAAATTAAATTATTGCAGAAATGTTTGTACAAGAAGAAGTATTTATACGAAAGGAAACGTTAGAATACGATGAAAATGTCATTACGCTACTTCTTAAATACGTTCAATACCAAGAGTATATTAAAGAGTTATTTAAGTTCATACGCAAAAACCTAAAGTATATGTCATCCACCCTTAGTTTTGAGTAGAAAAATTATATTCATAAGGGTGATTTTCGTGGAAAATTAAATGAAATGTGGATAATGGTGAGGAATACCAATAACATTATTGTGTTAATTAATGGTTTTTATAAATAGAGTATTTTTGGTAATACAGCAATGTCATTTATATATAAAAAATTAGAAAAATACAATTTTAGATTATTTAAAACTCTTTAAAAGTTGTTTCCGGGTTTTTAATGCACCTAGATAGTTCCATTTCGAAATGAGTTAACAGGTAGTTAAAATTGACTTAAAAATCTATATTTTAATTAGATTCATTCTATTTTATCGTGTTTAAAATAAATAAATCCATTGATTTTAATTAGATTCATTCTATTTTATCGTGTTTAAAATAAATAAATCCATTGAATATTCAGAGAGTATATTTTTTTTGCACAACTACAGCACAGTGTCTGAACTTAAATTGGAAAACTCTGCAAAGAATTATGCATTTTTATAGATCTGTCCAAGACCTACACAAGAAGACGTCAACCTTTTAAAATGAATCCGAAATCTTAACATTTCTGCTTAACCGTAAAACATCTGTTTATATAGCTCTAAACACTGATACTGGAGAGGAGCAGGAAATGCCACAGCCATCTGACTCGCTCTCAAACAGAGTGTTGTAGTTTCTAAAGCAACACACAGACATCCGGATCATTTCGGTCATTTTGGCCACAAAGGAAACCATCAACAGTCAGGTACAGGTACATGGGTTACCATTGTGCCACGATCTTACTCTCAGTATACGTAGCATTACGAGTAGATATGTTTATGATGTTCTGGAACGGTTTTTATTTATAACATGAAATAATGCACGTTGGTAAAAAAAACTTTTAAAATACTTATTATATTTACGGTAAACAAAAAGTCTAAAATAAGCCTAATTTACTGAATGATATAACAATTATCGTTTCTTTTGTGTCTTTATCAATGTCGTTACCTTACTGTAAGTGTTTAAAACGTCCATTTCATTAGTGTCAATCATTTTTGTACGCAATAGAGGTCACTTTCATAGGTGCATTCGGGTTCCGTGTTTTTTTTTTTTTACTTTCATAGATATAACAAAACAATAAATTCATTCCCATGTGTTTTTCAATGAAAATATAAAAGTACTTTTTATGATGTGTATAATGTAGTGTATATCGTGTGTATGTAGCCACAAGTTTTATAAACACCATTATGAAAGGTTTAACAATGTTGTTGGAAGACCTTACTTCCATACATACAGAAGTATTATTACAAAATGAGTTTCTTAATTTACAATACACGGAATTTTATTTTTTCTATTACATGATTAAATTAACATTATGAGTGTAACTGTGACGTCTATTAATTTATCATTTCATTTATTACACGAATATAAGGTAAATTTACTACTACATATCTCAGAAAACTGTAAAAATTGTATCAACGTGAAATGGGTGCTGAATGCAAATTTCACCCATTAAAGATCTTATAATTGAAAACCATCTTTATAGCTCCCTCGTGTATTGCTTCAGTAGCCCAGCTGGTATTCTTTATATCCTTATTGAATGAATAATAACTATTGCTTCTTATCAGATTAAAACCGTAATCTAATACACTATTAAATTACATTATTTTACTTAATTTTACCGTCAAATATAAATTGTATAATCCTATTATACATTTTTTAAACTAACATGACGTATAAACTTTCATTTGTAAACCACCTAGCTTGAATAAATAATTTGCTAAATAGCTATATATCAAAACTTATAGACTTAACATAACTAATAATAAATAATAAATGTATTTCCAAATAACAACAAATAATTACAATAAATCCAACAGTAAAACAATAATTCAAAATAAGGTGAACATTACATAGCATATAAAAAAAACATAACATAGCATATACAAAACAAAAATTATTTGCTCAGGCTGACCAAGTTTACACTTACCAGTTAATTAAAAGGAAAGTACAATGAACAGTATTTTTGTTGGTTGTTTTTGGAAAATGAAACCTCCAAGGCAAAGCCTGATTGGAGGAAATACCGTGTACTTATTGGATAAGAAATTGCCGTCAAGTAATACAGGGCTCTATATTCCAGTATCATTGACCCAACTCCCTAAGAATTTAAATAATATATGAAGCTAAAGAATTAACATGAGCTAAATAATTGGTTTCCACTTGAATTTTTAGATTCTTATCTACAAATTTACCTAAATTCAAAATTATATTATGCTATATTATTTTTTTAAACTTGGTTTAGTGTAAACATTTTTATTTACGTTTAGAAAGTTTTTTAAGGTGTTTCTTCTATTGTTTATTTTATTTAGTGTACGTTTATATAGTGTATTTACGAAAGTTGCTATATTACAACGAAATATTGCACTATCAATCGATCAATAGTTGTAGTTTTCTTTTAAAACTGCTCTAATTATTCAATAATACCTAGTTAAAGATTAGTGTAACTTGAAACCAACCCACGTATTTCCACATCACGTGTATCTAGATCTCACAAAATGAAGATCCTCCTCCTCAAGATTCTCTGCATTATGTATAGTATTGCAGCAAACAAAAAAGTTTTGATTTTCTTAATTTATTATTAGTATTTATGCACTGCTGCTAAATTACTATGCATTGTGTAGTAAAAATAATTTTCATTGATCAAGATCTCTATTTCTATGTTATTTAAATATAGAACTTAGTATGCAGTCTAAAACTACCCCTCTTCTTAGGAAATTTAAAACATTAATCTTGTGTACTAATTTTCGAATGCCAAGAAGAATTTCACTTCTCTAAAAACCAAAGTTTGTTATTTAATACATAAAGTGTACCACAATCATTACTCATATGGGTTTCGAGTTTTATTAGCAATATTTCCCTTGGTTTTAATTTTAGTAAAACGTGCTTGAATTGTTTGTTGAAACTACGATAAGAACTAATTACTTTATTGAAAGGAATATTTAGTTTTGAAATATTGGCTGAAATGTATTAACACTAGCAGAAAAACTTTTAATAATCAATTACGAGGACGTGAACCATAGTTAATAAGTAATTAATTAATGTTTTATTGGAATTTAAAAGTTAGCTTGCCTAAGGTAAATTTTACCATGAAATTTGTCACAAACACACACACACACACACACTCACTCACACACACACACGCGCGCGCGCGCGCGCACGCACACACGCACACGCACACACACACACACACACACACACACACACACACACACACACACACACACACACACAAACACACCTTAAGCTCTCAACGGGAAAAAAGCACATTAACGTCCTCACATAGATTCTCTAAAATGAGATTTAACAATGATGTGACGATAGCTTAACAGTTTTCAAGGATATTGAGATAAGTTTCAGGCTCCATCCTAATTGATAGGATACATTAATTGAGCAATTAATAACTGCTTGTCGACGCTTAGCTCGATGTTGACCTTTTTACTGTGTAGATTGGTTTCTAAAGAAAAATGGTGAGTATTGGGTATGTAGCTAGTGTCTCTTTTAGATTGAAATATGATTAATCAACGATAACGCATAGTTATATTCAATTGTCAGATTATTACATTGCAAACACATAGACATATGCATATACATACATTTGATACGAATTTTTGAAGCCTATAATTTATTGACGAAGCCGTTTATTTAATCACTTGTGAGGTTTTTCCAGGCCGTGTAAGGCAGGATAAAAATGTCATAATTCATTATACTTAATGGAATAGAATACTTCTGCGTTAGTCGTCGAATATTGATCTTATAATCGTTTTCTTGGCTTTGACATCTTGCGTAATCAAAGACAGAGATGGAAGTGTACTTTTCTCTGTTTACAGAGTGAAAATTCATTCACGAAGTTGTATTTACTTTATTCGTATCCTCCATGGTATTTTGCCCTAACACAGATACATATTACACACTATACAGATTAAAACTAATATTAGATTCACCGTTGGGAATTCAGAATTGCCTTATACGTACGATGGGTATACAGATTACCTGATAATGTGCAGCACCAACGTTTGGTTCTTTGTCTTAATTTGGCTGTGAAATATGAAATATATAATCCTTATGCACCAAAGCTAAGAAAATATATTTTTTACAGATAAATTTTATTTTAAAAATCATTCAAAGAATTTTTTTAATGTGATAAGTATATGATTTTTGTAACTGTAACGAAATAGAAACATTTCAGCATGAGCTTAATATCTCAAAACTTATATGCACTCGAAGTTAAAGCACCAGCTATGGTTTTATACAGAATTAATACTTAATCGAGAAACTTACAATAACAAAAAAACCCAACGACATGATAAAAAATATTTGACTAATCCATAAAATTCATTAATATACATAAACATACATTTGGAGTATAGTGAGGTGACACTAATGTATGTTAATCTCCGCTTCCTTTATGAACCAATATTCTCTAGAACTGCTTCCTAGTACGACATCTGAATAGCACATCTATCTCTCAAATTATTATTACCATTATTATTTACAAACTAATATAATAACAAGACCACATCAATATAAAAAAGACTACTGCAGATGGTTTCATTCCAATTCTGACATTCGTCAATTTGGGGGATGTCTCTTTATAAGGATGGCTTTGGCCTGTTTTATGTTTTCAGCAAAGCTTTTAACGCTGTGTTCTGAAATGATCATTACATTATTCCGAAAACTTATAATGTAAATTAAATAATGTAAAATCTTATGGTAAATTGTTCTTTCATGTTTTCGATATTATCTGCAACATCGCATTCAGTGTGGTTTAAGATGGAAATTACTTTTGTTCTGAATTATGCTCCGTCTAACTGTCGTGTCCAAACAGCAGTGTTTTGATTCTTGTTTCTCTACTATTTATTCAAGCTATGTCAACGATATGTATATTTTCACTTGTGTCCGTTTAAACCTAAATTATATATCAATAAATCTTTCCGATTAGTTTAATCATCGCCACATAAACATCACAGCTACGTCAAATATATTTGTATGATAATTAAAACTTCCGCACATTTCGAATAAAATGACGAACGACTTCTCTTTTAGTTGCATCGCACTCAGATTTTTCTATGTTGCTGTGTTCGATGCTTGTTCGTACCTTCCATATATCAAACAATCTACAAAGTCTGATATATTTTTTGGGTAACTGGTAGAGACGTCCCCTCTCTATAGCATCAGAGAATAGTTTGAGAATAAACTGAGATATTGAATAAATCTTAAGTAATTACAATGAAACCTTGTTAGACATAGTCTGTGTTCTTCAGAAGTAGTTTCTGAGTATATTTTTTGGATTAAACCATATATCTGTCTGTTTTTATTTTACCATAGCTTTAAAAAATTAATATATGTTACAATTCTTTCACAATGCACGTAACACATATGAAAAACTATGACAAACATTTTCATAGAATAACACATTTTATAGTTCAATATTCTGTTGCAGGCCAAAAACTTAACTACCTTCAAAAACTAATTAAGACCATATCGATTAAGCATTTAGAAAATTCTTAAGAGGCTAGCAAAGAGAGCCTTCTATTGTCTTAGTGAAGTTTTACTGCTTAGATAACCTGTTTCAGACATGTGAATATTTACTAAACTGACAACCTAAATTGAAAATTCATAACCCATTTTTCACCAAAACCCCTAATAGATAAAGTGTTCAGTTTTATTTTGACGAGCACAAAAACAAAATGATACATCGGGTAAACAATATCATTGTTCACTATCAAATCAATATCATTCAGTCACTTAATAGCACAACATTAGGAAATATATTCGCGTATACAAACGGAGAAATTAAAACAAGCATAGATAGGAAGAATATATCAAATAGTCATATAAAAACACAAAATCTCCTGGCTTCTCCGGGATCCCCTTTTAATTTTTTCAAGTGACTTTGCGGCATCGATCACTTTCAACCACCTGAGAACTTTCTTTCACTTTACTTTAAGGACATTCCATTAGTTTTTACTCCAACCATTTCATTTATCCGTTGTAAGACAATACATAAAATTCTTCTTTAACAATTGTCGAGCACCGTTGTTGGTGCTATAACCATAGTTGTAATCATACTTTTAACAAGCTATAAAGAACTAAAGCTGAAAACTTCTACTAAAAGTAAGGGCTTTGGGAATATTTATTTACAAAGATGTATTTGCATTTAATGGTTAATTTTTAACAATTACTTTATTTTGAATATATTTTCTAAATAACTTTAAAAAATAATAATTAGAAATGTTGACGTCTACACGTATTTTTAATGCAAAGATTAACTTACAATATAAGTTACACTTGCTCAGTAAATGTTCCTATGAATATGTAGTGAAAATGCCAAACATTTTACTCAAAACTTCATAATAATTTAGGTTTTAATTAAATAGTTATATTTGACTCTAATTTTGTGATTGTGATATATTTATAACTAACTGTACACTTACATTCTGCTTAGTTCGTATGTTGAAAATAGTTTTAATTAATAAAATGAACACAGGTCTAAGGTTGTGTAGAGGGGAGTGGGTAACATGATAACAGGTCAACTGTTAACGTCGCTGTGAAAACATTGAACAGAGGCAATCGTGCAGAAACTGCAAGAAGCTTCCGTAGATTGTTAAAGATCGTGGCCGATATTCTTTATTGAGAAATATAGAAACGTTACTATTGTTTACAATGTGTTTGTATTGTTCATTAGTTGTGATATTTTATATTTAATCACTGAAAAACATGTTAACAGATGAAACTCATTTGTCTATTTTATTTTAATAAAATAAATACTAAGGTTTTATTAATAAACCTAATTATTTCTAAATTTAATTAATTTGCAATTTTTGCATTAAAATTTTATTGTTTTTTGTTTTTCAAAACAACGTCAATTTGCTTGGCTATTAGTTTTACGAGACAAATACCTTTTTTGTACCACCCATCACTACACTTAACTAAATAAAAGAAAACTACTATTACAGGCTATTGAAAATTTACATTGCCACTTTTACATTCATAGTTCAGTGCTCTTGTGTAACAATTCCGTCCATCAGTGTTACACTCATCTCGGTGAGAGTCTCTCCAGCTCACTCTCTAGAACTCGTCACTGTGGAGCATTCTCAACACCAGGTACTGTGACTCTTACTTTCACTTACAGACAAACCTAGGAAAATATCAACTAACGTTACGCGAATACAATATTATGAACATTATTTAATTTGATAATGTTGCTGAAACATAACCTTATTTAAACCTTTATGAAAGATATATTACTTAAAGAAACTTTCCAATACAATTAGGGACAGGTCATACCATAGATCTGATTATACGGGTTAGCAATAAGTCAGAGGGTGGTCGGTGGATACTCTGATTCCGCACAGCTACTCTCGTAATTCTCCTAAGCAGGCTGAAGTCACTCCTAAATTAAAAAATGAGTGGGTTTCTCAAAAGAGAGTAACTTAAGTTCCCAAAGGCAAATTGGTTTAAGAAAAATAAGGGGTTTCTAGTAATTGGTGTCTCACAGAACTACGGGGTTCCATATACATTGAGCTGTAAGTGAAACTGCGTTCCATTTTTGACATATGGCCTTTAAATGTCGGAATCAAACACAATCTAAATGTTGATGGAATTTTAACTTTGTTATCTTTAAGTCATTGTTAATATCCAAGAAAATGGTACTAATTTTAGTATTCTAAACATCATAAAAACAAAAGAAATAATTAGACAATTTAAAGAGTTAAATGTGTAATAGATAAAGTTTTGAATAACACAAACAAATCTATTTATTTTAGTACCATTTTCCAGATAATTTACATATTCACTTGGAAGAAACGTAGTATAAAATGGATAAATCTATAATAATAATCTTATAAACTCAACTTGGGTTTATTTTTCTTATATAGAAATTTCCACAAAGTTTAAAAGAGATGTGAACGTGGTTTATTCAGTGGGGAAATACCTTTGAAGTGTTGGAGCATCTAATTAAAGTATCAGTGGTGGTCTTGTTTTTCGCTTCATCAAATCAGATTTTTTATTCAAATTAATTACATAATATATTTGGAGTAACTAAAATATTAATTCTTAGAATTTATAACTATAAAGTAGTATTTTGTTAAGTTTAAGTCTTAATTAAATGCCGTAAAAATTAATCTAGTGTTAAATCAAAGGTATGTCAATCACTCACTCACGGACTATACCGTGTTGTCTCTAATTACTTTCAATTATTTTCAGTATCATGCCCATCTTCTAAAAGCCTTATTTAGAAATATGAAAAAATATTTTTCAAAAACCGAAACAATATAGGTGCTTACGTGAACTTGATTCATAATCTTTCACTCTCGAGTAAGCATGAAACAGACATTATCTCATGAACACGTGCCGTGCCTTACTTTCATCTTTAGGACAAACCTAGGCTAATATCATGTACACATATCTTCAGACAGTAATAGCAACAACATTTGTCACATTACGTCAAAATAAATAACTTATTTCTAGTGTCTTGGAATATCTTTAATCAGGTACAAAACATATGGTAACTGAACGAGAATAACATCATTGCTTCCAAATTTGAGTGAACAAAAGCAATATTGTTTTGCTTTAAAAGTGCATTATATTTCAGATAGCTGTATAAAAAATGTCTAAAGCTTTCGAAGGATTTTTTAAGAAACCTATCCGATACTGAGAGAGAGAGCTACAGGTGTTATGTGAATCTCACAAGTGTTCCTTGAAATTCCACTTCTGCTTTAAACTCTTATCAATCCTTTATGCTGTTGTACATTCCCGTTCACAGAGTAATACCCCAAAATTAAATTTTATTTCGCATTTCTTCACTGTGTCGAAAGGTATGTTACCTGATATATTCATAGTTTAAAATATTCACAACTTTGTAACAAAGTAGCATTTATATACTATTAAAATAACTCTGTGTCATAATTTTAAAAGTTTAATTTTTGGAGACGGTTACGTTATTTATACGTTTAACGTGTAATCACGAAATGTATTTTCTCTGTTCAATCAAGTATAAAAATACTAGTCAACTGTACATTCCAATTTTACAATTCATTCAATTCATTTCAATATTAAATTCCTTAGCTCACTTTTAAAAACACCAACAGAATTAATATAAAATTTTACGTTTGAAGCTTCTTCATTGGTGTCATTATTGGAAACAGTAGTTTTTTAATTACAACCAATATTGCCATTTAATAGAAAGGATTCAAACAAAAGCTCTTGGAGCTGGCGAGAAGTTTTAATGGAACGCTCTGATTGAAAACTTCTTTAAGCCTATGAAACTTTGGCATTGTTTCAATATCAATCTGACAAACTGTTTATAATCCTACACGTTATTGTCTTTAGTTTCTGTTGTACACTCGGATCTGTTTTCAAATGCGTTTTTATTGTTCCAGAATAGTTAACACACACCTCACTTGAATTACAATATTTTATCATATATTAGCTTAAAAGCTAGGTTTCTAAGGTTTTTGTTAATTTTTTACTGAGAAAATAACCAGTATAATCTTTTAACAACAAACTAAATATTTCGAATTGTGATGATATCAATAATATTTTAGGGTATTTGACGTCTGGATTTTAACAAAGATTCATGAATTTAATTAAGATCTATTATACATATCTAACATACTTAAACATAATCGCTAATTTTAGGGAATGGAAACATTTCGATTCTGTATGTCTGGCTATCCACACAGGATCTCAAGAACGAACTGACCTATTGCCTTGAAATTGTTCATGAAATTGTGTTTCCAAACGTACAAGAACAAATTCGATGATGGTGCATGTTACTCCATGAGATTTAACTGAGCGTTACTGAACATGTTTACATTGGTCTTATGGATTGCCATGAAGGCAACGAGTAAATCGCAGAATACATTTATTTTTAAACAAACAAAATAGAACCATATGAGATTTTAACAAGTAACATAATAACACACTAGACATTTTTGCACTTGTGTTTATATTCCAAGACACTTAGTATGCAGAATCTTGAATTAAGTGAGATATTTATACTTAATGTGACATCTGTTATATTTCTATTACTGTTAATGCTCTAAAAATAGCCTAATGACTAGAAAGAACTACGAAAACTAAATTTTACGTAGTTTCTGATAATCGAACTTTTGATTCTGAGAGACTTGCTAACCACACTTGTCTATCACTCCTATTAAGAAAATTACCTAGACATCCCTTGTTTATGTATCGGCTCGTGAATACAGAGAACTAAGCTATCTATAGAACATTATGGTAGATTTGGAAGAATACCAGTAAATATGTGTCAGTAAAATGCTGGTTACGAATGTACCATACAGAGAGGTCAATTTCTCACTTTGGTTTTTATTCATTAGTGTTGATCATCCCTATGTATATACTAGCATTAATACTAAATAATAATGTTATATTAAATTTAATCTTGTTCAGAAATGCTACTCTTATTGCGTTATTAAAATGGATGACATCGCTACAGCATCGTCCCGGAAGAGTAAGTGAATGAAGCTTTCCTTTAAACTTTGCTAAGAAACAACTAACAAAGTTCACTTCTATCTCTCCTCTTGAGTATATTGACTTGGTAAACTTATAAATACAGTTACTGCTCTTAATATAGAGTCCGGATTGTTTATATTGAAGTATAGTTTACTATTATCCCCTTTTTTACGTTATTTTACAATTCACTAAGAGTGAGTGGCTCTACCTGGGAAAACTGTTAAACCTTTTAATTATGAAATTCAAGTATACATTGTACATAAATAATGTCACATAGCCTAGGTACCGTTAGTTGAATATTTAAATAAACTAAATACAAGAAATAATAATACTCTAGTAATGTGGCCAGTTAAATTCCTAGTGCATGAAGGAAACAGGACTTTTCCGGACATTTGCCATCGTTCAGTGAAACAAGAAACCAGTAACACTACGTTTCGAGATCTGCAATCTGATCTCTTCTTCAGGTAAAGAACTAACCTAATACATCATTACAAACTAGGTTAAAATAAACAAATCTTACCAAAGCGTTGTGGCACGCCTAAGTCAGGAATCACAACCTACATGTTGTTTGTCAACTTCACTAACTCTATAAACGCTTTGGTAAGATTTTTTTATTTTAACCTAGTTTGTAATGATGTATTAGGTTAGTTCTTTACCTGAAGAAGAGATCAGATTGCAGATCTCGAAAACGTAGTGTTACTGATTTCTTGTTTCACTGAACGATGGCAAACGTCCGGAAAAATCCTGTTTCCTTCACAATCCTTCCATCGTCAAAAATAACCTCCTAGTGCATATTCTTTTCTATTGTTAGTTATTGATGAAAATAAATCTCATTATTCAACTTCCAAGCATAATGTCAGGTTGTTGTAAAGTTGCGCTTATTGGTTGGATGTTATCAATGTTTATCACTCGATGGATTGGAAGAAATTCATTTCTGCCCGTCTGTCAGACTGCACGATATCTCGAGAGTGAACTGACCTACAAATGTGACATTTGGCAACAATGTCTATACAATGAAACTCGAGTTTTATGATGGTGCATTTCACTCCACGGAATTTGGCTAAGCGACATTGAACATTGTTATGTTGATCTTATTGGTAAACCATAATGGCCGCTAGAAAAATATAGAGTAACCAGATTTTCGAACGCACTATTACAGGCATATAACTTGTGATATATGGTGGATTGGTTTGTAAGACTTTCATTACATTTTCAAAAATCAGTACTCCGTTGACTGTAGACAGGATACAGTTCAATGATGGTGCATTTTCCTTCATAGAATTTAGCTGTGTCAACATATGCCTATAACTTAGGCTGATATATCGAGAATGAACTAAGGAAGAAACATGAAATGTTGTATATTTGGTTCAGCTATAATTACGGAAAACATTCCTCTTATGTCTGCCTATCTTCATGTGTGTCTGTTTTCCGTCGGATATATCAACAACGAAGTGAACAATGAACTTGAAATTTCGCATGCACTGAAAAGAAAGTTCTACATAGACAACGTCGTGTTTAATTCCTCGCTGGGATTTGCATAGTCTAATTATTCTCAGGATATCTCGAGAACAATTTCATCTGTAGATATGTAATTTTTCATAAAACTTCGTTTATATGTATATAATAATGATTTCGATTGACATGACTGCACATGGCTGATAAACAACTGTGATTTAAGTTTCATTAAATGTTATATTATTATTCCCCAGCTAAGATTTAAATTATTAGACGTTTAGATATTCGTGAAACTCTTACAACATTCTTTGGTACGAACTGGGTAGCAATGTTAGAGCTTGTTTGAAGTCTATCTCTCAGTTAGCTGACACAATCTCGCCTTTGTCTGCCTCGAGATGTAAACATTCCTTTTCTGTGTGATGTCTGTCTGTCTATCCCTCCACAGGATATCACAGTTTTAATGAGCTATAGACTTTAAATTTTAAACGTGACGTTAGCGAAGCCAACGTATTACAATATTACTCCACTTCAGCATTGTTTCCTATCCTCCACCTTGACTATCCACAATTTCCTTCTTAAAACGTCAATACACAGACGTTTATATATCTAATCCTAATACGTAATGACTGTAATGAAATTTTACACTGACATTCTTACGGTCCCTGGGATAAATATAGGGCTATTCTTATTTCGAAAATTCCTTCTGGCTGTGCCCCACTGGTTTTAAAGTAGCGAAAGTTTTTATCTTGGTCTCTAAAGTTGTGAAGTATTAATTAAAAGAGCATGGCAAATGTAATCAACTGTTCTGTGTAAATCTTGTTAATTTTTTTACTTTCGCTTAAATTTATAGTGAGTACTAATATTTTTAACGCCGTTTATATTTCAGTACTCATCTATCTTACAAAATAGCCTAAAACATAAATGGTCAGAATTTAACTCCGAAGACTCCTTATGAAGTAGTCGGCAAGAACTATGGTAGATGAAATATTGTGGACTGTTTTTTTGAACAATAGTTTTAAGAATATTTTTAGTTTATATTGAAACAAACGCTTAGTGTCATTGTCTATATACTTTTAACTTAATATTTTTATCAAATATTAAGTATTAGATCTAAAAGGCAATTTTACTATCCAACTTTTACTATAAATTGAAAGAATAATATAAAACCCAACTTATTCTACGAAAACTCCCGATACTATGTATTTAGATAATTCTGTTGGTACGTTTAATCTGAAAACAATAATGGACTTGAACCGTGGCTGTAATTGTACAAAGCAAAGAAAAGTAATTACGAAAGAAGGCGTTTATCCCTAATTACAGAGGGATTACACGCTTTATTGTTTGAGTGGGGTAGAGACAGAGAGCTACAGTCTTTAGTAGCTAAATACTGTACATCCGCCATCTCTCACGCACTCGATCTTCCATATGGAATCAAATTTACTTATCATACGAACCACCTTAAACAGGACTCATCCTTGACCTCAGGATATGGCAAACACATTCCCGCGATCTCCCATGTTTTATTTCTTATGTTCAAAAATTCTTTATTTCTCACACATTCAACCTTTTACACAAATTTTCTTACGGTCAACTTTTCAATCCATTCAACATTCATATATATATATATATATATATATATATATATATATATATATATAATATACATATATATATATATATAATATTGATATAGATTAAAGGCCTATTAATAAATAAACTAAAAAATCTATCTCAATAAAATTATTTTAATGTCAGTATAGCTAATTCTGTTAAATAAATACAGCATTGAAATAACATTTTAATATTTTATAAGAAATCTAGTTGTGCACAACTCCAAAAAGACCTGCAACATTATAGATATGTTATTAATGCCTAACCATTAGAAGCCATGGGATACAGACAGAGAACTGTGAATAACTCATTCACCCCAGAGTATAGCGTCATCGTCTACATTGAAATATAGTACACCAGTCCAACGTTCATTCCTATACCCTGAAACAAACTAAATGTTTGTATCAATGCAGAATTATTGCATTTTTGTAACTTCCTGATTATTTGCTTTAATTTTCAGAGTTGCACGATAGTATCTACTAATTAGATAAATAAAATAAAAAGGTACTTCTACAAGAATCATGAAACTAATTTAGTCTTGCCTTCCAATGTAATTTAGTTCTGCCTACCGAAGTCTACATTCATTATGACAGAAACAGCAGACTAACTATATGTATCTATAACTATATACAATAAGGACAGTACTGTAAAATGTGGGAATCTGTAAAAGTGGAGCATTCTTTATTGATATAGATTTATCCAGTGGTTAGAAGTTGCTGAAAGATTAAAAAAGGTGATACAGGAATCGACGCGCTGGAAAAACAGTGCGGATAAAAGTAGACATTGGTAAAGAAAAATATTGGAGAACGGTATGAGAAAGACGAGGTCCTAGACAACCCATCTTGTGGAGCAGGAATGCATTAAAGTGGGCTTCTGTTTAAGAGCTGTACTAACCTGGCTTAAAATTGTTTACAGAAAATAGAATTTGTAAGCTTCAGTATACCTTTTCTGAACATCAACCACAAGAACTATCTGGAGAATATTTTTTCTAACTAACTCCTCTAATTTAAGCTCTAAATATATATATATATATATTATTTATATTATATATATATAATATATATTGTTGTTAAAAAATTGAAAAACTAAAACAAAAGATTGTGTACCAAGCTACGGTTGCGATAAAGCAAATTAAAATGCAATGAAAAACAATATTATTAATGACGCTGTAATGATTTAGTAATAGGTAAGTGTAACTAATATATCATAGGTAATATAGGGGGTGTTAAGAAATGAGAGGAAATATTTATTTGGGTTGAATAGATTTTAAAAGATAAACGTTTTTTATAATACTATTGACAATTTCACTTTAATTAGTATCTGCTTTTTGTCTTCATTTGTAATTTTGTAAATATCGTATCTCATAAACGGTTTTAGTTACGACATACGAGTTCTAAATTATTGCCATGGCCTTCCCAATGTGTCTACGGACCCTTTAAATTATATAAAATTTCTATAAAAGCCGTTTTGTCACGTTCGAAGAAATGTTGTAATGAACTATACGCTTTGTTTGGTGAGAAACATTTTGTCGATATGTGCTTTTATGAAGGTAACATGTTCTTAAAGATTTTTTATAACATGCTGCTTTATGATCTGGAATAAAGAAGAAGCTTTTTGATTACAAATTGTTTAATTAATTAATTTGTATATTGTTAATTTAAATAAAAAGAAAAATTTTAAATATGCAAAAGTGTTTATATCTTTACTTTATATGTGTAAATGTATTAAAATAGTTTATAATGAAACTGTTCTTAAAGATTGTTTATCTCGTTACGAAAACACATTATATGATAAGAGGTTTGAAATCTAATCATTTTAGTGAAAGTCGCAAAAAAAGTAAGAAATATCAAACTATGAACAGTTGCATATCTCATCTCCAAAATAACCTATTACTTTTTGATCCTACACTTTAAGGACATTGTATATAAACACGCTCAAAACATATATGAATGTTTTTAAATTATTTAAAGTTTAAGGGGGTTCGGTATGCCCTATCCTTCCCATGTTAATTTGGCCAATTTTATGTACTTTTTTCTCAGAAACCTTTAAAGCTATCATCATCAAACTTTAGGACACTACTATTTAGACCTTTGTTAACATTTAGAGCGGAAGACATTATAAAAATCTATTTTAAATTTTTATTAAAAAAATTATAATTATAAATTATTTTACAAAAAATTTATAAATTTTTTATTTACAACAAATTAAATAAAAACTTTTTTTTTTTACTTTGTTCCGCTCTAAATGTTAACAAAGGTCTAAATAGTAGTGTCCTAAAGTTTTATGATGATAGCTTTAAAGGTTTCTGAGAAAAAGGTACATAAAATTGGCCAAATTAACATGGGAAGGATAGGGCATACCGAACCCCCTTAATAAAATGGAGTTTCATTTTAAACTACAACCCTATTCCAACTAGTCAACTACTTTAATAAGCCAGTGTATGCTAATCATCAATATTACATATATTTTATGCTCAGTTCATTAATATTATAAATTTTGAACTCTTTTTGACCATTTCATTTTCATTCATTCTCAATAACAAGCAATGAATGTTTCACCACGTATTATATACTTTGTTGATACTTTAATGTATAAATCTCAATAATAAGAATTCTACAATGAGGCAAGACGTCTTCATTCTTCATATTTAATTAAGAGTCTGTAGCTTCTGAGTTTACCGTAAAACCAGTATTCATAAATGATGCAAAACGTTACAATATGAAATTAAGTATGAAAACTAAACAATTAATTAACTTGTTGGGCATATACATGTGTATGGCACATTTGCTGTTCTTTTCTCTTTGTACTTAAATATCTAGCAAACAGAAAATTAATTTTTAAATCAAAATTGTATTGAATTATTCAATGTAAAACAGTGATCAAAGGCTTTGGGGTATGAAAATACAATGTTTTCATTGTTTACACGAACAATAAATTGTTGTCAGCTTATTCGTATATTTCTCACTTATTGTTTTGATGTACAGTGAGTAATATGAACAAAAGCTTGAATTTCGTTGTTAATATCCATTGTGTCATTTGACGAATATCATATTTGTGAACAAAGACTTATTGATATAATTATTGTTTGTTATATAATTTCAAGAAATACTTTTGGGAAGAAATTTAATGAATTGCATTGAAGATAATTTTAATAGTAACCAGACAATGGTTAAATATTATGATTGCGTAATAGAATATAAAATAATACATTTTAAATAGTCAATTGATTTAATAATAAATCAGTCTGTTTCACAATAAATCGTGTGTGTGTGTGTGTGTGTGTGTGTGTGTGTGTGTGTGTGTGTGTGTGTGTGTGTGTGTGTGTGTGTGTCGTATAATGAATACTCAACTAAACCCCTTATTTTAAATGATTGTATTGCCATACGCGTGTTTCGGTATTCAACCATCATCAGTGACTGATGGCAATAAAATCATTCTTGTTAAAAGGGTTTTTGTTGAGTATTCACTACACTAATATAAAGATAACCCTGTAATGTGGAGTTAATAACATAAATGTTTGGCTAAATTAATGCGCATATCAATACTTAATTTTTCCACAATTTACAGTCAAGGAACAGTTAACAATTACATTCTGGATGGCATAATTTAGATACATTACTGTCGTAATAAGATTAAAAATTGTATAATGTTAATTCATACTCTTATTTAAATTTTAGGTGTTATAAATAATACTATTCCCTTTACAGCTCTCTCGTTTATTGTTTCACTAGTAATCTAGGTAGTATTCTTCATATCCTTGAATAAGAAGGACCTAGAAAACTGATAGTAAAGCATCAATCAGTAGGAAAAGATTTAATTTCAGTCTGTCTGTTTATCCCCATGATATCTGTAAACGAACTGACGCATGACGTATAGACTTCTATAAATTTCTACATTGGCAGCACTGAATTCGGTGATGGTGTTTGTCATTCCGAGGGATTTAGAGTTTTGGAGAATATCTTTACATCGGTCTTATACATAACCAGGATGGCTATGAAAGAGATAGTACATTATACACATTTTCAAGTTTAATCATTTCGTTTGCTGAGATTTCAACATGTGACACTTATATTCATTGATTAAAATGACAAAACATTAAATTATAAAGTCAATATAAAAAGTAGTTGACAATATTTGATTTCAGTGCACTCTTGCGTTGTAACACCCTACCTAGCTCGCCTGAACCTTTATTATTTCAACACTGCTATGAAATCTAACTTAATGAAAAAATATGTGAATTTATCATTTTGAAAAGCTATCTCAAGAAAAACTTCACCTGTAGATTTTAAATTTAGCATTTAACTTTATTCTTACACAGACAATAATGAGTCTTTTATGATTATCGATGTCCAACCATGGATTTATCTGGGTCAATAAATCCTGTTTGTCAATAGGCTGACACAATTTCTATAAAAAAATGTATGCATAGCTTTTAAATACTTTTTATGGTATATGAACAATTTATTGCCACGGTTCGCTAAATACTCATTCAGTACGCAAGTTCTAATCGCATCCAGAGACAAAGTTACGACTGCAGCATGAAATAAACAAAATTATAATATGAGAAATGTAGTTAGAACATGTGAGAATATCAAACAGTTAGCAGAAATCGAGTAAAAAATTAGTGAATATTTTACATACTGAAATTTATTGTGCTCAGATCAAAGAAGCGAGGAACTTTTAAGGACAGGATATTTAATGATTTAATTTTGAACAAGAATCTCTTTTTTGAAATGATGTTTAAGCACAAAATTATATATTAGTTTAGTTTATAAAAAAATGAAAGATGTTCTAAAATGACAATTATTAAGAATAGATAATTGCATTTATAGGAATAAAACAGTGAATAGGCACTCCTAGTTGGGTTACGATAGTACAAAACTCCTGGCTTCTCCCGGATCCCCGTTTATTTGTTTCAAGTGACTTTGCGGCATCGATCACTTTCCACCCCCTGAGACCTTTCTTTCGCTATACTTACAAGATATTCCATTAGTTTTCACCTCAGTAATTCATCTATCTATTTCAAGACTAGTATATATTTTCTCATCCGACACTGGAAGCTTTTTTATAACTCATGTTTTTTAGCATTTCATTTTATTTTTACAACCAACGCTTACAAATAATCTTAACATCTTTTGTATCAACCTAGGAGATTGAATAGTAGTTTTCAAATTGAACTGACTGAATGCATGTTATTATAAAATGCACAGCACAGTACGTAAATAAGTACGTAAGTACCACAAATACACAGGAGAGTTAGTCGATAGCTCCACATCCATCATTAATACCCTGATATAGTATGTCCTGAAATGGTGGGGAACATAATATAATAGGTTTATTGTGAGGTCGGGAAATAACGTAGTCTAAATTAAATAAGTCTTAGTTCAGTCTCACAAATATGAATTTTTGTATAAATATAAAAATATTTTCCATAGTATCACCAATTATAGTTCACTTTTACAGTTCACTTTTAAAATTTTCTTTCTTCTTCTCATAGTTGGGAAATATGATAACGCATTCATCAAGATAGTATTTTATATGAAGATTATAAAAAGTTCTGTGGATAAAAATTTAATTTTTGGGCAATAGTAGAACGTCTTAAGCAATCGGTTTATATTTCAAAATTTATGCAATCTATGTAAATATTTATGCAATTAGGTTATAAGCTAATATAAAAGTTATACAATATGAATATCATTATTCTACGAGTATCATTATTCTACGAGGACAGCTATTTATATCTCTGGCCTTGGTAACATTGATTGTTTCTACACACCGGCTGACGTTTCTAGTGTAAAGTTCACATTGTTAAACATAACCTCAACCAAAAATGCTGTTATTGCATTGCTATTAGTGTTATTGACACCAGTTTTAAAAATTGATATTAGGTGAAAATGGTATTAAATCATGAACACAAAAACAATAAAACCGATTTTATCCTTAAATTCTTGTATTTTCATCCTTAGGCCAGAAACACAAATAGCAGCACTCGTATGTGTATTTGAAACAAATCTGACCTCAAAATATAATTCAAATCCAAATAAATGTTACATTCAATTAGTTGTTATTATAGGATTAAATATAAATATTGTTGTATTGTTCAGTATAAAGACAAGTTAATTTAATGGTTGTTAGGTACGGCAGGTAAGTATGTCTGAACCGTCGATTACTGATTCAACTAAACTAAACTGGAAATTGATGTTATAGCCGATTGAGGGCTGATGTACATTTCTACTTTAAACATTCACTTGTAAGTGTTCTTGCGTAACAATTCTGTCCACTCGTCACGGTAAGGGTCTCTCCAACTTCCTCTCTAGTACTCGTCACTGTGGAGTATTCTCAACATCAGTTTCTGTGACTCTTACTCTCATCTGTAGATAAACCATGTCAACTAACCTGTAGATAAACATGGATCAACTAACGTCAGATGAATATAGTATTCCAAACAACACAAGCTGTGGTAATAAATATTTTATTTACTTTAGAATTGTAACTCGCAATTTTTATTTGGGAATTTTAGAACAAATATACTTAACGACGTAATGGCTTCCACATTAACAATATTTCTTTATGGTCAGAAATATTAACAAAACTCAAATATTTTGATTGTACAGTGTACTTTTAGAGGTAAGTAAAAAAAAAGTTTATTTTGTCAAAAATTAGATTTTTATAAATATTATCTAATGTAAAACTTCAGTATATATATATATCCATAGTAACGCCAATTATAGTTCACTTTTATACAGTTCACTTTTAAAATTTTCTTTCTTCCTCTCATAGTTAGGAAATATGATAACTCATTCATCAAGATAGTATTTTATATGAAGATTATAAATAGTTCTGTGGATAAAAATTTAATTTTTGGGCAATAGTAGAACGTCTTAAGCAATCGGTTTATATTTCAAAATGTATGCAATCTATGTAAATATTTATGCAATTAGATTATAAGCTAATATAAAAGTTCTGGAATATGATTATCATTATTCTACGAGTATATTTATTCTACGAGGACACCTATTTATATCTCTGGCCTTGGTAACATTGATTGTTTCTACACACCGGCTGACGTTTCTAGTGTAAAGTTCACATTGTTAAACATAACCTCAACAAAAATGCTGTTATTGCATTGCTATTAGTGTTATTGACACCAGGTTTAAAAATTTATATTAGGTGAATATGGTTATAAATCTGGTCTCAAAATATAATTCAAATCCAAATAAATGTTACATTCAATTAGTTATTGTTGTATTGTTCAGTATAAAGACAAGTTAATTTAATGGTTGTTAGGTACGGCAGGTAAGTATGTCTGAACCGTCGATTACTGATTCAACTAAACTAAACTGGAAAATTGCTGTTATAGCCGATTGAGGGCTAATGTACATTTCTACTTTATACATCCACTGCTAAGTGTTCTTGTGTAACAATTCTGTCCACTCATCACGGTAAGGGTCTCTCCAACGTCCTCTCTAGTACTCGTCACTGTGGAGCATTCTCAACATCAGTTGCTGTGACTCTTACTCTCATCTGTAGATAAACCATGTCAACTAAACTGTAGATAAACATGGATCAACTAATGTCAGATGAATATAGTATTCCAAACATCACATGCTGTAGTAATAAATATTTTATTTACTTTATAATTGTATCTCGCAATTTTCATTTAGGAATTTTAGAACAAATATACTTAACGACGTAATGGCTTCCACATTAACAATATTTCTTTATGGTCAAAAATATTAACAAAACTCAAATATTTTGATTGTACAGTGTACTTTTAGAGGTAAGTATATATAAGTATATATATATATATATATATATATATATATATATATATATATATACTGAAGTTTTACATTAGATAATATTTATAAAAAATCTAATTTTCTGACAAAATAAATTTTTGTTTTTGCTTTAGAAACGCTTTGCCATCCTGAACATACTACCACATTGAGAACTACCGTATACCGAGTAATGTAAAGTGACTGTATAGTGTTTACTATCCATAGGCTAAGTTGTAGAAAGAAGAAGGTTACGTCAATATTTCTCTTCTTTAAATTATGTAGATATTCTCTGTTATGATAAGGATTCTGACATGTTTTATATTTAAGGTTAGTTGACTTAATATTGATATTATTATGTGGTATGCTGTATAGCAACATTACACTTAAATTTTTCGTAATTCAAACGACAAAAAATTATAGTTTTGTGTTTCTAGCATTAAGAGATCTGGGATAAAATGATGATGTGTTTACACTTATGAAATTTATCATGAGATATAAATGTTGATTTAGGATTTAGGTCAAAACCGATAAAATATTAATTGTAGTAATTAATTGGTGTAAATTTAACCAGTAAGATATAAGGCATTTTCATTAAAAACTATAACACAACTAGTAGTCATGGAAATTAATCTAATAACTTAACTGAGAGAACCATCAATTCTTTACATGTTTATGCAATGTACTTCGATTCCATTAAGTAAATTGTTAATGTAAAAATAGTATTTAAAATATTTATTATAAAGCTTTAAAACCTAAAAAATATTTAACATATAAAAAGCTTATGAATATTGTACTTCCTTTCACTGACGATGCAAAATGTTCAGTAATATTGCCTTAAGTAAACGTAACTGTGAATTACATGTTGGAGTGAATCTTCAAAACTATATTGTTTACTACATGGAATCTCGTACCCTTTTTTAATTTAGAACAAGTAACTGAGAAATAGCATTTAGTCCTAAAAGTATGGCAGGGACCGAGATCCACAAGGAAAGATTTTTGGACATTAATCTCACTCATGTCTCCTAGAAAGAAGGGGAGGTCAGCTTTCTCCAATCTCTCCAGTCCAAAGTGGGCAGGGATGGCACGCCCTTATGTCTAAGCTAGCAACCACATTTAACAATTATAGAGACCCACTAACTCCAACAGACATCCCCCGCAGAAGACTAGATCTATCGATCTACTCGTCCACTCCATTATCTCGAAATTTTATGTTAGAGGCAATCCGTAGGGATCCATAGGATTGTCCACATTTAAGTAATATATCAGTTTTTGCTGCACCCAGTGTAGATTCAACTGAAAGGTATGAACCAGTCAGAAGTAAAACCTCCTGGACTACCTTCCCTTCGTAACTAAAAAGCTTATATTCATTGCAAAAAGTGTTTCATAAAATGTTTGATGCTTGCCTAAATAAATTTTAGAGTTATTACATAAAAATATATTACACTTTTTAATCATTAAGACAGTTTCATTATAAGACCTTAGCTTATATGATAATTATATGGTAGATAACAATAAGTGTAAAAAACTGTTTTGTTATATGGTACGTTTTACTTCAGTAATATTGTTGTAATTCTGGGTGAATTACATTAGTGACAGTAGTAATGAATTATTCTCGTTTTATTTCTATGAACACGTAATAAAAGAAATTGTAAAGACTGAGTAAAGGAAACAATAAAATTCGTGTAATTCAAAGAATGTTATTTTTATTATGATTAATTTAAACTAGTAAAACTCATAATATTTTGGTTTATTTTCTTCAAATAGTGTACTATAAGACTCAAATTTGTCTTGTTTGTATAAAAGCTACTATTTAAAAGAATTCACCTCTTTTCCTTCAAGCGCTTACACAACAAATTTCTTTTGATAAGAATATTATTTATTCAGTATATAAATCCATTGACCTATGAAACTATATACAAATTAGACTTTTAATCACACGTTATACTAACAGTAGTGTTTTATTTGGAGGTTAGGTTACGTTTTATTAAATGAGTAATTTAATTGTAATTTATAACAAAGACGAAACAATTTGGGTCCTGCTACCATAAGTTAATTAGTTACTGGCAATTTAATGTTACAAAAACTAAAAATAAAATAACTACTTCTAATGCATATGCAAACATATAAAAACATTAATGAATGTATGTAGCTTTGGGTGAGCTTGAACGAGTAAGCAACTATGTACGCAAAATAATATAAGTTTAGGAAAGTTGTGATAGTTTCTTTTATATTTATAATTCCAAAGATTTATTTTTTAATTTTATTTGTTTCTGTATCGATACTAAAAAAATGTTGAGTTCTTTGAAAATAAAACATCAAACCAACATGGAAATATGATATTTATCTCTGTTTGCAAATTGATAAGACAATTGTGTTATAAATAAACAAGATAATGTGTTCATGATTGGCGAAGGGCAGAGCCCAACCATACTGCTTTATGTTTTGAAATATTTAAGAACTAATGACTCCAAGACATAAAAAGGCCTTTTCATATGTTATAAAATAAACAGCAATGTTCACTGATTTTTTTCATTTAGGGCAGAAGAAGGAATTCAATGACCTCTTTATTGATACTTCATAGAGTTAATTTCAGTATTAGCCGCTTAAGAGGTACATAGTGATAAATTTAAGTTTTACTCAACAAATATAAAATATACTTATTATGTATGAAGTGCCCTAAAGACGACGGATGATTGGAAAAGATGTAAGAATATGAGTATACTGTCATAGTTATGAGTAAAAAAGAAACACTGTACACTGTTTTTAAAAACTGTTCTTCTTCAGATGTCTATAACTATTCTATTGTCAAGAATGTGTCTTGAAATTTGAAACTCTATGAATGCTTAAATCATTAGGGATTTTCACTTGACGTAGGTATCAGATATCAATTCGCGTTTTACATTTTGTAATGATTAGTTAAGGCAAATTTATCGGAATTTTTCTAAAACTAGGTTATTTTTTCGCGCACAACTAAATGACTATACTATGTTTCCTGAAAACTTTGTCGCTATGTGTTGATACCAAATTTTATACTTTCAATATTTTCAGTAGGTGAAGAAGTACATAGGGCTTTTTGTGTAGTAAATTTATTAAACACGGTACTTTTTGCAATCATTCTATAAATCCTATCAATTCTCGTGTTAATGATGAATTTACTTGGAATTTAGGCTCTACCTTATAAAAGAAAATGTGTAAAATATATTCAAAAAATATTGCCAGATGACCAACTAAATATATACTGAAGTTTGTCTCATTGAAGGATGTCAATATTTGGATGATCTGTGAGGAGCAAGCCAACATAACAAAGTTAGAGTGTTTACTTCTTTTTTAAATTAAGGAAAAAACATTGTTGGGTGATAAATATATAATAATAACCTACCTCCTCTAATGCTATAATATTAAAAATTCTACCCTTCTTCAGTGCTTTTATTATTAAAATTCCAATTTCCAGGAAATGCTTTGAAATAACAACTTTGATATCATTCCCGTTATAAAAGGAAGAAATTAAATAATTTTACAAATATTTAGAGTTCCCAAGAGTGCTGCTACAGTACAGTCGAAAGACCATAGCATAGTAATAATATAAGTGACGCAAATTGTATTTTAGCATCGTTTTAGTAGAAAGAGAATAATTAGGCGGCAAAAATTTATAATCTCAATAAACTTCTTGTACAGTAAATGTAAATTTTCGTATTGGTTACGATTTAGTAACTATTTTTATGCAAATGTACAAAACACCTTCTTACGAGTAATTTGACGAAACGTAAACGTAAAAGGATAGTCGTACATTGTACAATGTTTATTTTGTGATGAATACTACGTAATTTAATGTCTTTTACAACGTTACTCCTATTTTTAGCTGAATATTTGGATTGATGTACATTTTAAACGATTTATTTATCACTACACGGTAGATTTTTCACTGAACAATTTAGGAGTTTTAGATATTGCGGTATAGAGAGGACGCTCCCTAATTTATTTTCTTTAGTTTTTGGAAGGGGCTGCAGTCCTACCATCTTTATCCACTTGTTGAAAGTGTCCTAAGCAAAAATGAACAACCAACAAACATTTAACCTGCGTTTGATGAGTTGGACAAGGCATGTTCCACAAAGGCATTAGGATGGTCATCTCTCCATACACAAACGGTATGACGATTTAAAATGTCCCAAAATGTAAAAGAGAGTTTCATCATATACGTAGCCTCAGCTTTGACACCTGTTTAGGCCAAGTAATGATTATTTATTGAAATATTCATGTTGATGAATGTGCAACCGAATTAAATAAGTAAATGAAGCTATTTATACAAATGTAATAGATATTAAAAGTAAAGTCGTTTCGCAGTCTATTCTACGATTACCGTTTATCTAAAATTCAGCAATAACTAAGTTATTTTAAAAACAGATTTGGAATAAGATACCTTTATTTATTATATTATTTATTATTAAAATAATTTAATTATTTCGCACGTATCTTATAACGTAAAATAATTACAAAATGGATAATACAATACAATAGTTATAATATTAAGCTCGAATACTAAGCGTTTACAAAACTTGAGCGGTTTACTTTATTGGAAAGTAGATTTAATCAATCTACCTGTATCACCGGTGAATCCAAAATATAGAGGATTATGTAAATAAGTCAAGGTAAGCAAATATGCTCTGGGTTTTCCCCTGAATGAGATGACGGTGGGAGGGAGTCAGATATTTAAGCATCACAGCACTCGGCTATCCCAACTCTCGTCTCTATACGTGTATTTACAAAACGTTATCTTTGATTCCAAATCTATAGTTGTGTGTCACTTTTACATTATATTCTCTGCTTTATTTGAAAGGTCTTATTGGAGATAATGCCATAAAGTGGTACAACTTCCCTATTAATGTGTATTAATGTCACATATTCACAGTATTGTGTTTTTATTTGGGGGGGGGGGGTCATTATGATTTATGTATATCTTCTCAAAAACAAGCAAATGTATTAGGCAAGGATCCTTTGTTTAAAAATTCCTAAGCCCCTTCTTCATCCATACATTTACAAAATAATAAATAATTTTAAAATTATATTTTTCAAATTAAAATTTATTTTTTACGCAGTATATTGGTGCGGAAGAATAAAATATTGTTAGTAATTTATTAGATAAAAACACCCAAATTCTGTTGTATTTAATTTAACTAATTGTCATACATCTTAACACTATTATTATAACCTCCTACTTGCAGCAGATCAGAATGGCGGAACTGTAATAACAGGTTGTCTAGAAAGTCAGTTAAAACATGTTAAGAGACGTAAATCCGCAGCAGTTCAGTCAACAGCAAGGATGCACATCTGGTAATGATATAAATATTCGGAGTACATATCCCCTGTTTACTTTCCAATACTTAATCAACATTCCTGACGTTACATATTTCTATATTTAGTTCAGATGTTGTAAGGAGCATCAGAAAGTTTGGTACTTAGGTATTATCTGGTAACCACAATTTGTTGAAGTGCATTTCTTACCGGATACCAAATATCACTGCATTATTAGAAATAAGAAATTTTATTTGACTTACTGTGAAAATTGCATTTCATTACGACAATCTGTTCTTGTTTTCTGCCTCCCAAAAAAGTGATGTGGGCGAGAAAGAGGCCAACCTGTTCCTGTCTACTATCTGGTATGTGGCCATATAAGTCGGGAAACACATACGTATGTATTAAAATATATAAACAGTTAACAAGTGCTCAAGCGATTTGAGCTTGAACGTAGGTACTATCTCGAGGGATGTTGTTCTTGATCTTTATCCCTCGAAATAGTAACAAAATTCAAACTCAGATCACGTGGGAACCGTAGAGGTTATCTATAACTTTGGTACTACTAGTAAACACACACACACACACGCACGCACACACACACACACACACACACACACACACACACACACATATATATATATATATATATATATATATATATATATATATATATATGTATAAACCTATTATAAACATACTCATATCATGTAATAACAAGTATTATATGGATACAAAGAACCAATCGTCATGATGACATGTAATTTTAACAGTGAGTCTAAAAAAGTCTGTTATTTCTAATAATGTAGCTTTTTTAGGTGCTCGATAAGAAAAACTCTTCAAAAAATTGTAGGTTCCGGATAATACCAATTTAATGAATGCGTAAATATAAATTCCGGTTGAAGCTCAACATTAGTATTATTTTTCTAGATGTACATCGCATGTAAATTTCTCCTGCAGAAGTGTCGCGTCTAGCTTACGAATTCTCTATCGTATTACAGAGAAAGAATATATTACAAGGGCAGGATATAATATATATATATATATTATATATATATATATATACATATTTTAAGTAAAAATTGTATTATTATTATTCACATAAGTGAAAATCAAAGAAGCTAATTTAAAACCTTATAGTTTCTTAACCTTTACAAGGTTATTGGAAGATATTATCCATAGAAAAGGTTATTGGAAGATATCCATAGAGCTGTAGAGAACATGGATTGGCAGAAGGTTCTTATTTGCAAGAAAGGGTACAAAGACGACAGGGTATAACAAGGTGACGGGGTGGTGAATGCAAATTCTGTCCCCAATGTAGCATGTTCATTGCCCAGCCTTCTCTCCCACTTTGGCATTGGCTTTTCATAGTACTTTACATCTTAGTGTTACTAACTTCAATTATGCAAATTATACATATCATCGCTCACAAGGTATTCTGCCTTCCAAAAGCACCTGGTGAACATTTATGAAAACGTGTTGATCAGGTAATCGCACTGCATTTGAATACCTTTCCCGATACACGACAGCAGTTGTGACATTGCCCTTGCCAAGGCATACTCCATAAATGAAATACACGCTTGCATATGTACGCGCAGTATACCGATCAGGCATGGTTAATGATTGTAATAAGCTTATAAGTATTGGACAGGAAGCACAAGTTTAGACTCACAGATAAAAAATCTCATCACAGAGCGAAATCTACAGGAAGCAACAGATAACGGACAGGTTCTGACCGGAATCCTTATTAGTCAGATTTTTATCTGGTGACTAAACTTATCTTATCATAAACAACACAAAATGTATCAAAGAAAGAGAAGCTAAAATATTTGTTGCATTTGATTATTTATCGTTACTGATATTAATAAAATTAGTTATTTTATGAAAAAAAACTCTACTTTTTTAAATGGTGAACAATATTATTACACAATTCCGATACCACTTAAACGTGCACATAAAGAATCATGTCAGTTTGCCAATGGATTTTCCTTAAGGAAGAAATCATTGAATCGGAAGATTTATAATTTTAAATACATTACAATCGAAATTATTTGTTGTTCAATGAAAAAAACAGTGAACGGCATTCCCCCAATGTTAGTAGTTGTGTGTATTCACAAAATCTTCGCGGAACTATGACTTTAATATAAAGAAAATATTATAATCTTAGTTTTTTAGCAGTATTGCATGAAATATTATTCAAAATATCTATTTCGTAGCTTACAAAAAAAGTTTCAATGTCCAGGGTACTGAGCGACTTTTTACTAGGGTCACATTTTGGTTACTTAGGTTCAGTCATTAGCTTGCCTATCACCTCTTTGAATATTGTTGTAGACTCATAGGACATCCGATATATATATACACACATATTTATTTATATGATAAAGGATGGCATATAAAATCGGGTAGATTCTTTGTGCCATTATAATATTTTCACAAAACCACAATCAGTCATATATTAAAAGTTAGTATTTATTTTGTCTAAAAAGTTTTACTAACGGCAAAGATAGAATTGAGGTTTTAATTTTAATTTTGGTATCAAATACATTTTACCACTACCAATGATAGGGTACGAGGGTAGTTTACTTGGACGTAGAATAATGAGTGCTTTAGACGAAACCACACAACCCCCTTACTCTGCTATTCCGAGGATATAGTTTACGCTACTGTAACGGCCTTAAACCGTGGTTATTCTTCTTGTTACTCTTAGTGTTGTATTCTCTTAGTGTTAGAACAAATAAATAGTACTAGCACTTAATATAAAGTTACTTATAATAAAAACATTTTAAGTTTGAGTAGCTTTTGTACACAAAATCAGCTTATCCTTCGAATTCTGTAATTCTAAAATAAACCATATTAATATTTCAGTTGCCAAAAATATCTGCCTACTAGTATAATGAACATACATAGTTTTCTAGGAAATATCTAACCACAAATCTGTAAACAAAAAAATCTGTGAAATTATTTTTCTGCAGTTCCCTCTGTTATATACGAAGAATGAGATCTCTACTTTACGTAATAAGTATCAGACGGCAGTAGTAAAATAATCGATTTTTGTACTGCAAGAGATATTTTAGCAAGAAAACATTGAAATATAATAACACAGAGAGAGATTAAAAGGAGTACATCAACGTGAAGTATAATTTGTGATATACGACTTTGTAACTACGATGGTGTTAGTGTATTGGAACTTTCAATCCTTCTTTTTGATATCTCAGACTATATTTACAAATATTACATGGATTATAAACTGACATCTATCCTTGTGAAACAATTTGTAGAATGGTTTATCAAATTTGTTGCTTTGCAAAAATGTATGGGTATTGTACATATTGTATAATTTACCCGTACAATAATACAAGTATATTTGAATAATGTATATAATTCAAGACACAGTTATATTCGAAAACAAGATAATATGGGTACCCAAATCGGTTAGACATATGGGGGAAAATGAGGGGAGCTCGATCAACTGTTTTTAATAAGGTCTGTGACATGTAAATTAGCTTGCAGAATCTTGTGAAGAATACTGTCATCAAAGTAAATTCTCTTCATATAATCATTCTTAACAAATGATGTAGTTTAGTTTTATTTAAAACGCTTTGATCATTCATTAACTCAAGATAAGACGTACCTGAATTTCAAATATTATTCATCCATGTGAAGCGAATTCAAAAATATTCAAAGAGTTAGTAAAATTTTCTTAAATCTTAAATAGTAAACATATTTATTTATTCAAAATAACGTTTGTATACACTCTTTTCTTGAAATTACGAGTCTATTTTGTGTGAATATAGCATCTTTGTACTACTCTTTTAGTTATATTATCGTACATTAGCATACCAACAAGAAAATGAATAGAATAGCTGTTTATGACAAATCTAGTCACTTGTCAATATGTTATATTGGATAATAAGTCAGCCATGCTGTATAAACATTCTCTAGTTCCAGAGTGTATAATCTAATTAGTTATATAGTAAAAGACAACACTACAGGTACTTATTGGCACCGTGTCCTTGTCTGTCTGTCTGTTCATCCATCTGTGCAAAAATTATTCATAGATAGGTCCTACTACATTAAATTTGGTATATATAGTCCTCTTAGTTCAAGGTAGAATTTAAATAGCAGTAAACGTAACTAAATGTTATAGTCAGTTTAATAAAGGAATGCGACACCATCTCTCGGGTCCTTCTTTACACCGTTGTATCGTTTATATATAAATATACAAACACACAAACACATTTTTTATTTATATATTATTTATCCTGATTGCATAAATATTAGCCTTAATAAGAGGATTCATTCATGTAATTCATGGAATGTTTTTCATTCTGCCTTATAATTCATATATATTATAAATAAAATATATAAATGAAATATTTTAATATAAGACATAAAAACAGACTGAATATATAGTTATTTAAAACTATTCATATAAAAGCCTATTATTTTCCAAACTTTTCAAAACATTTTTTTATCTATATACATTTTCAAAATTTTAAATAGCTATTCCGAAAATAAAATAATACCATTATTGAGATATCTATCTTATATGTGATATCTACATATAAGGATTAAATAGTATCAAAATGAAGGCCCGCACAAAAACAGTCAAGTTTGGTTCTTGCCCACGTTTTCTAGTCATCTACCTCACTGTCCGGATGCTAAATTAGAATTGTTGGTTTAAAACCTTTGCTAAGAACGTTACTTATGGAATATGTATAATATGACTACATGAATCAAAACATTTCGATTAGACGTTTTAAATTTACAGAAACGTACACTTAAATGATTGACACTGTAAATTTCAAAAAAGAATTTGATATACTTAAAAAAAATTACAAAAGTATTTTTTTAATGACTCAGTTTTACAAATCTTAAAAGATTTTTATATGAAAACATATTAATTATAACAAAACGAGTGTTTATAAAATAGTTATAAAATATTATGGCATTAAACGCTTTGCATAGTGATAAATGTTTCAAAAATAGCAATATTCCATGATAAAGTTATGACCGTAATATAATACAGTGAATTAATAACATCGGTCTCCATTAACAGTATCATAGTGTTTAAGGTTCGATATTGACACGAGAGACAAGGCCGCTATGTTTGAGAATGTTATGTGAAAGTGTGAATTCCACGTGCAAGGCCCGAGTAAAGTACAAGTAGAGTTTACACTCGGTATTTCAGTGTTATGCAGGGACAAAGCTGACGTGGACAGTATTGAATTATAGCCCTTACTCTTGCTGACCTGCTACATTCAGAACCTGTACACTCACTACTCTCTGCGAGTACGAGTAGATTTTACACTCAGTATTTCAGTGTTATGCAGGGACAAAGCTGACGTGGACAGTATTGAATTATAGCCCTTACTCTTGCTGACCTGCTACATTCAGAACCTGTACACTCACTACTCTCTGCGAGTACGAGTAGAGTTTTACACTCAGTATTTCGCTGTGTTGATGCAGGGACAAAGCTGACGTGGACAGTATTGAATTATAAACCCTTAATATTTGCTGACCTGCTACATTCAGAACCTGTACACTCACTACTCTCTGCGAGTACGAGTAGAGTTTTACACTCAGTGTCGCTGTGTTGATGCAGGGACAAAGCTGACGTGGACAGTAGTGAATTATAGCCCTTACTCTTGCTGACCTGCTACATTCAGAACCTGTACACTCACTACTCTCTGCGAGTACGAGTAGAGTTTACACTCGGTATTTCAGTGTTATCAGGGACTGTTATTAAGTCATAAGAATGTTATTTTGGTGTTTGTTCTTTTACTTGCCTTTGCAACAAATTTAACGTCTGAAATGAGCTACAGTAACTTAAAACCTTCGGCATACATCAGGATCATATGTTTAAGGTGCAAGCTAATTAGGCGCGAGACAACACACAGGTGTGTTTGAGAATGCTGTTGTGGAAGTGTGAATACCACCTGCAAGGTCCAAACAATGTACGAGTGGAGTTAACACTCGGTGTTGCTGTGTTGTGTAGGGACAAAGCTGATGTGGGCAGTAGTGTATAGTAGCCCTTACTCTTGCTGACCCACATTCAGAGCCTGTACACTCACTAATCCCTACCACTAGTGATCTGTGATACCAGTTGTGTATTTAAACTAAATGTATTTAAAATATTAATCATTACAC